>NW_025335268.1:1673289-1816824 GCF_004798865.1 Varanus komodoensis | reverse complement strand
ACCCCTCATTCTAATGTAGGGTACTGTCCCTTGCAAATGAGGGTGATTTTATAGAACCTTTGCTTGATGGCTAGAAAGTCTGAATGTCACTGTTCCTCTACTCAGGCTGCCTGGCTCCTTCTGTACTCTTCAGTGTAGCACAATGTCACTGCCCAGGGCATAGCTGGCTGACTGAGCACCTGAACCCAGGCCACCAGGAGGGCAGTCCAAAAGCAGTTAAGCAGTGCAAATGTCAGAACCAGGAGTTGAAGCACAAGGCAGACCCTGTTGATGAGACAGATGTGATCAGACAATCCAGCAGTTAGGGAATGGAGAAGAAATGCTTAGGTAAATAGGTACCTTACAGGCTGGAGCAGGTGCAAGAAAGGGCCAGAAAACCATGCTGGGTCACAGGCGGGGTAGGAGCAGAGTTCCAGGAGCAAGATCCAATAAACCACAAACCAGGAGCACTTCAGCAACTCAAGAAGCCTTTGCTGCTAAGACATTTTTTGAAGGCAAGATCCATTCTTCCCCCAGGGCTCCCAGGTGGAGTTCATGAGAGCCCTGGTAGCTGCAGCAGATTGGGGTAATAATCCTGTGACTACAAGTGCTGCTGTGCTGGTCCTTGACCTGCAGAAGGAGCCCTTAAGCTGCCTTGCATCATGAGGCACAAAATGAGTCCTCCATGCAGTACAAAGCAAAACACCAGCACACGTCATTACCATCTGTAATGAGCAAGAGAACGGACCTGCTCTCTACGGGTTTGTTGATATGGACCAACACAGGCGTCAACTCTCCTGTGAGGTGGCTACATAAGCACCGCTATGTCACTGTGCGGAAGCCACATGTGGAAGACTCAGATCCAGCTTTGCAGCAATGTGTGGAATGCAGCCCTTACCACCTGAAACCCTCACCTCAGTACTCTGCCTTTCTTCTTTAGCTACAGCTGAGGATTTTCACCCTGTTAGAAGCAATGAAAGAATATTGATCAATTATAATTTGCTGATTTATGTAACATGTATATAAGCATGTAATCATTTTACTGGAATCTAGACTTCCTAGAACCTCAGTCCCCTATCAGCTGCATGCAGGCTATATACTGCATTTTCCTGTAACCTGAAATGGAATACTGAGAACATAGATAAACATTTTTGTTGTTGTTAATTCAGCTGCTGTTGATTCATCTGCTCCAAAGAGTTTGAACATGAGCATTAAATGTAAGTATGACTTGTTTTGTTTTCAAAATAATGCCTGGGTTCACCTTGTTTGGTCTGGAAATATTTCTTTTGGATGATCTCTTCCTTGCTTGCAACATTCATGTCATTTAGAAAAATCACAATGCTTTCAGTGTACCATAGGGCATAGCATCAACCTAATGTGCTTTAAGGTTGTATGGCTGTGCTAAATTCAGAATCTTAGTGATTAATGAACTTCTGTTAATTATACATTTGAATCTGATTCTTACAGCATTTGCCATACCGGTGGCAGAGCTGAGCATGTATTCTGACCATGAAAGGACAAGCAAGAACTGACTTTCCGAGCAGGGAGCCATGGCCCATTATAAGCCATTTATTTTTAAATGTAGGACCATTGCTTTGCATCCTAATGCCACCTATAGGCCGAATGTGATTTAGTAAAATGTTCCAAAGGAAAAATGCTTCAATCCATATCATCATAATACATTTATTGGCCAATAAAGGGCACAAAATATTGTGCGAGTTTTGGGCTTCTTCCAAACTCTTCATAAGGCCAGATGACAAATAAAGCGAAAGGTGTGGGTGTTAGAGAACACTGACTAATATTAAAGCTGCAAAGTGTGTGCCTGATACCAGGCACTGAGCTTTTGTCCATTTTTTCTCTTCCCATAAGGAATTGGCAGGTGTAAGTTACAACCATCTCAGCACTTGTTAGACTCTAACTCAAACCTCCGTGGCCTCCTCCCATACAAGTAGTGGACATGTCAATTAGTGGTCGCTCCTTTTTCCATGGATCAGACAGAAAATATCATTTCACCAGAATACCATTTAATGTGGTTTTAGCCTCTCTCCTGCTGTTTCTTTGCATACATAAAAGGTGGGAAACATTTTGGTGGGAAATGAGATAACATAAAAGGTGGGACACAGCACTTGTTATCTCATTTTAAAATCAATTGATGGCCATGTGTGAAGGTAAGTTACAAGGGTAATCATATGCATATGAACTCTGAAATAAGTCCATTAAAACCCACCCTTGTGGTTATCCCCCCTCATCATACCCCCACCACTGATCTTTTGTGTATGAGCTGAAGATCTGAAGAAGTCAGATTTAGGATGTTCCATCAAGGGTTAGATTTTTTTACCCGATTTGTGTCTTCCGCCTGCCTGGGAAAACTTCCAAAAAGCTAAGCTAGTAAAATTCACACTCTCCTTTGGCATTTTGACTTGCTGGTCTTTCCTTTTTGACGAAGGGAAGGATGTTTTCAGGCTTGAGGGTTTTTTTAAATCTTTGTTGTTGGTGGTGGTGTTGTTGTTTAGCATTAATTCATCATTGTGATATTGTTGCTTTAAACTTGTAGTTTATGATATTGTTTGAATACGGCATTTATTAAAGGGACACAGCAGTTCCTCTTTGTTTAAGTGAGCTGCAAAAAGAAAAAAATGTTTCCATCATTATAAGCCTCAGTATTTTTTGTCTTGTCAAAATGATACCTGTTGAACTAGTAACTTGAGAGCTGGGATTCTTGATCTACCATGTGATGTTTGCAATTTTGCAAAAGTTCAAGCCATTCCTATAAAAAGCATCACAGTTAGAACAAGTTAAAAAGTACTGAGTAACATGTTTACCCTTTTTACTTCAACTAGTGGCATGACACATCATGTACTGCTTTCACATTTTCACATGTATGTATTTATTTTACGTACTTTGATCAGACTTATCATGAAAGTATGCCTTTCATTGGTTTTACAATATTCTGAGCAGAGGTTCAAAAATCATTAAGGTTTTTCTGTCCCTTTATAACCGACAGCAATGACTATTTGTAAAGTTATGTCATGTATGTTTGGTTTCATTCTGAAGCTACATTGCTTCCCATGTTTTCAAAGGAGTTTGCAGTTTTCTATGTTTATTTGTGAAATGTGGCCTCAAAAGGTCAGGTTACATATTACTATACACATTGGGATCCTAATGTGTGTAGGAAGGCTGATATTTAAGACTATGCATCCCTCATACTATGGTACCAAACTGGATCAGGGCTTCCCATGCGCCAATTTAAATTGCCAAAAGGTATGCCTCCAACTGTAATACAAACTGGCGGTATAGGGCAAAGTGTTGAAGTTCTCTACCCACCACTCTAGGGACCTGGACAACATGCTTACTTTTGACCAAATACACAAACAAAAAGCTTCAGCTTTCAAATAACATGTCATTTGATGCTCAGGAAATTTGGGGGGAGCGATGGAATGCACAGCGAAGAAAAGCAGAAGGATGGGTTCCTTGTGCCACATTTCTGAAAGCAGAAATGCAGCACAAGCACCAGTATCCCAATCTTCCTTTCCATGGTGGTTAGGAACAGAAAATGAAATTGAGGCCCAAATGCTAATATTTTGAAAGCTGAAAGAATGCAAGAGCCTTAATCTTTGCTGTTCTTTCTTTCTGTGTGAGGAAAAAATGTACAATATCTTGTCTCATACAAGAGATAGCCACAGGTTAGCAAATCCAAATGTGTTTGTATTCTATGTGTCCTCACTGAGACAAGCATAATAATCTAGTCCTGTTCTGCTCACGTATGTTCTGCACATGTGGAAGAAAAGGAAGAATGAGTCCACCGGCTCTGCTCTGCTCCTCTCTTCCCCCTCCATGTTCTTATTATCTTCTACACATGGAGGGCAACTGTTCACAAAGGAGAGCCTTCTCTATCAGTGGAAACTTTCCACTATATTTTAGAATCCTGCTGCTTGACATAAGTCAAGCATGCCAAGTACAGTTTTCCTTTCAACATTCTGACAGTAGGGGAGGATTAGCGAGAAATGTTGACTGAGACGAGAGTGAGGCACTTTTGAGGGCTGAAAGGGTCATTTGGCCTGACAGATCACTGACACAGAAAGGGAAGGCTCTCCTGGAATCCTGTGCAAGTTATGTGGAAGAAAGCCTTTCTGAACATCTGGGGCCACATCTATTCCTGTGTAGACATCTACCCACTTTTGCCTTTCTTTTATTCTTTCATTGCATTTCATTTATTGCATTTCTGTACCTTCCAATAGTCAAAACTCCCTGGTTGGTTTGCAAAGATTAAATCACTGAACTACATTATTGTGTACAATATAAAAACCATTGACATGGAAACCTGTAACAGACAGAACACACACACACACACCATCACTACCTATACCTAAACAATTTTAACAATGAACAATGAGAAATCCCAGGAGTCCCATTACAAATGTAATCATACACTGCCAAATGCCTGAGAACATAGCAAGGTCTCTACTGGTTGCCAGAAAGATAATGATGTTGGTGCCTGGAGGGCTTTGTTGGGCAGATAGGTAAATGCTTGGGTCACCGGCATTGAGAAGGCCCTTTCCCTTGTTGCCACCTTCTGAACATTCCTCAGAAGAGGTAACTGGAGGGATGCTCAGATGAGGAATGGTATGTGTGAGTTTTCCCCAGATAAAATGATAAAATCCTTTTTAAATGAGGGAAATTCAATGAGCCAAAAATATGCTGGTTTTAGTTAATGCTTTATGATATTACCCATGTTCACCAAAACCAGACAATTGGAAGCTGCTATTATTATTATTATTATTATTATTATTATTATTATTATTATTATTATTATTTACAGTTCTGTATTATCAAATATCCAAAGCTCTCTGTGCCATTTACAAAAGATTAAAATCCTTAACATGCAATATAAAACATAAAAATAACAACATAATATAACAACAATATCTTGCAATTTAAAACTCTCAGCAATATCATAAATCGCAAGACTCATTAACGTTTTATCATATGTTAGCAAGTGAATGGAAGCAGAGGAAAGTCACACTGAATTGGGCTCAGAAACATACAGGCAGCCAATGCACGTGGGCCAGAATTGTTGTTACATGTTCAAATGTCTGCCTTAACAGATATTTGCCATATTACGCAATGTTGCAGGTTATGCTTGCTTTCAGTTTCCTCTCCCTCCATCCACTCTTTTCCTCAGTCTTTCAAGCTTAAATCCATACAGGGAAGATGGAATGCCTGGGATCAGAGAAGGTGCCCCGTTTCGTCCTGGCCCCACAGTGCCTTATGAAGCATTTGAGCCCTGCTAGGATGATAGAAAAATGTTCTTCTGAATTGACCTACATGCATGTATGGTTTGTACCCATAGCTGGCAGGATGGATTGAACCAGGCTTGATGAACTCCAGATATGTTGGGCCACAACACAATAAGGAGCAAATGCTTCATGAGGCAACACATGGCCAAAAGTCTATTCATTTATCTCACTTTTATTCCTCCCAGTAGCTGAGACTCTCTGGGCAGTTGGTCATGTTTAGGGTTTATCCATGGAACTTAATGGGATCCACTAGTCATTATGACTAACTTAAATTTCATTCAGTTCAGTGGGTCTACACTAAGCATGATAAGTTGGATCCAACACATACCATCTGTACTACATAGAGGACTGCAACTCACAACTCTTCTGCATAAAAGGAAACCAGTAGAGGTGGTAGTGGTAGTAGCTGTTATGAGAAAGAAGGACTAATTTTCAATCTTGATTAAGTATTTCATGTCCTATAAATCAAGCCATTGAACAAAAGTAGTATTTGTCCCTTCAGGTAAACCAGATTTGTTTGTTTAAAAGCTACTTCAGAGGGAACATTTGTCCTTCAAGCTCTTTGGACTGACAGTTTTCAAGCAATGCTGGTGCAGTTAGTACTTTGATTGCTGGAAAGCAGGGTTCTGATGTTTTCTGGCTAGATGCTCTACCTTTGATCATGAAAAGTCATGAAATGACTTGAGGCCTCAAAGCAGCATTAATGCTTTGTTCTCTGATGGACAGCTTGTTTAGTGTGAAGACCACACTGAGCATTTATGATGGCTGTAATAATGGTGCTAGTTTTCATGATTTAAAATGTGTGGCTGCCTAGGGGATGCTGGGAGTTGTAGGATTTTTCTGTCTAAATAGCCATAGGATTGGCCCTTCAGTTTGCATGAAGATGGCAAGACCAGCTGCAACATTTATTGTACTGCATAATTGTTCTGAAATTTAGTGTAGACTATCTTGAAAAATCATGAACAGTTCAAGATCAATGTGAAGTTATTATTTATTTATAAAATTTGTCTGCTGCCCAATTACTAACGTCTCTGGATGGCTAACAGCATAAACAAATTGACAATTCACTCCGGCTGCAATTAATAAAATACAATAATAAAATGTGATATTAAAACTTATTAAAATATTGATTAAATAAAAAGGTCTTAACCTTTTTATTAGTCTTAGGTTAGGCATCATCTCTGCAGTCATGAATCCATGAGCATCTCTTCCTCCATTCAAATGTTCAAGAATATTTCTGCAATCAATGGTGGTGATGGTGGTGGAGGTGGCGGTGGAAATTGCATTCCCAAAAAGAAGAAATTGCCTCATCAAAAAGGGAGACAAAAGGAAGACCAATTTGCATAACATAGCATCTGAATGTGTATACGTATACGTACATATCTAGAAATAATAACTATAATTTAAATAAAAATACAATACATCCCACCATAGTGGAGAAAATTGACCAGGTAGTCTATGTGCCTGCATGTATAATCTGCTGTCCAGATGCTAGTTCCTAGTGAACAACTTCAAAGTCCCTGCTGCTCATCTTCCTTATAGATTAAATCACACTTGGACTGGGCAGCCTATCTAATAAAGGGCAGCATTAAACAAAGAACTATCCTCTACTAGCTCTCTAAAATAGAGAACTGTTCTTCATAAAGTGGGACACTAGGCCATCCTAGTAATCAAGAAATTTACACATGAACATGTATAGATTGAAAACAAGTTTACAAATGGCTATTTAAACTGGAAGAAAGTCATGTTTTTCTACCTTGGTGTACCTCAGATAACTGAAATGTGGAGCAAACAGGCTTGTAAATCATTTTTATGGACTTGTTACTTTGCACTTATTTGTAAGGTTGCCTGGAACCAAAGCTCATTGATTGATACCATGTCACTGAATATATACAGAGTGACTTGCATGCAACCACTGAATAATCAGGACAAAAAAAAAACCCACCCTTTGTTCCAAGAGCTCCCAAACCTGGCATCTTGTAATGAATGATTTCCTGGAAGAAAGATGACAGGTGGAAAGGCCAGAAGGCATCAGGAAAAATCAGAGCAGAGCACCTACTGCTTCATGCTCTGTAGGTCTTTCCTGGAAAACTTGGCTGGATCCTAAGTTCTGCAAACACCGTTGGGCCCCTCATTTTGCTAATCACTGTGAAGTAAATACATGAGTGCTTCTAGGTGAATGGCCCCTAGTGCCATCAATCCAAAGACAGCATGAAGTTATTCTATCCTTATGACATTGGAAGGTTCCATGGATGAGGCAGGGCAATGGCTTGATTAAAGCCTCATCTAGAAGCACTCTGTGTGCTGTTCTGATAGCCTTTCCCCCTTAAAAGGTTTTAAGGATAGCCAAAAAGAAAAAAGATGCAAGAGCTAGTGGGAAAATGTGGGGTGGTTACAAGTGGGATGGTTGTCATCTGAGTCCCCTGGAAAATTCCACAAAGGAAGCAGGGCAATTGCACAAGAAAAGCTTAATCAGAAAGCACCCTGATAAGCCATCCAACACAATTGTCAAGAAAAAAGCATAGTTAACTGCTACTTCTGCACTACCAAATGGTTGTTGCGTTTGTCTTGTTTTTACCAGTGAGGAATGATGAATTAAATAACACTTGGATCATTATTAGCATTATGTGCTTATCTTGTGGAAATAAGCAGAATTATAACATGCTGCATTTGTTTATAACAGATAAAGATCTCACTGGCCAAAAAGAAAGTATATTTTTCCAGTGCAGAATACCAATAAGCTTCTAACATACTTGGCTCCCTATACTTTTGACTTACATTGCAACCCTGTACGTAGCTACCTAGAAGTAAGTTCCATTGAGTTTCTTGGAATTACTCTTGTCCTGGGTGAAGGTATTTCAAACTGCAACCTGAAATGTATGGCTGCTGCAGCTTTGTAAGAAAATGTATAAAGCTCTCCAGATGTTTGTGTGCAATGGTGCTTACACTAAACTTGGCAAATGGAGGGACTGAGTGGCCTTTGCAATGAAGCAGGACCCTGTGGAGCTCTCCAGTCCAGAGTTTCATCCACCCAGTCATGCCCTCTTCAGTCCCCTGATTTTGCCCTCCCCTCATTGCCCTTTCAATAGGCATTTGCATGTTGCAGTCCCTGACTATGCTATGGCCTCACTGGGCTGTTTTCGTATCCTCCTTTGGATCTCCCCAAAGGGTTTTCTTTTGCATTCCTGCAAACCCTGGGGTTCCCCAGGCCTGCTGGTACCTCCACCTCTGTATTGGCTACATATGGATCAGGACTTAGGGACTGTGTCTGAAATTAGTATATAGGATGATATATATTCTTGCTTCTCCCTCTTTTTTATTTTTGCATGCTCACATATGAAGGGATAACAATATCTTTGTATGTGTATATATTAATAAGAGTCCCTAGCTGCATTCTTATCTTCTGTGGTGTTGTAAACCTCCAGAGAACGTTGGTTATTGGTTGGCATAGAAATAAACAACCTCTCCTTATTATTACTATGAGCAATCAGCCATCTTACTTTTATGTATAGGACTGTTCCTAAAGTCAATATTTCTGGAAAGAAAACATCACTCAACAAAATTAGTTCCAAAAACCAAAGTACATTCTTAATTAATTTACAAAATTGTTATTAATATTTCAGAATTTCAGAGCAAATTTGTATTATAGATTCTTGGGCATTCATAGTGAAATCCTTTACTTGTTTCCTCAGAAATAAGCTTCGCTGAGATCAGTGGGACTTATTCTAGGTGCCTGTATGTAGTCTTGCTGATCAATTTATTCATTCCACTTCCACCAAAGTTAATGCTGTTTAGTCCTATTGATTTCAATGGAAAAGCTTTAATCATGCATTCAACCCTCCCATTAAATTCAAGGGGAATGCAGGTATTTATTTTTAAGTGGATGATATCCTTGCCTGTTTAAAATGGTTTCTCCTTCATTAGATGAACAAATGAATATGAAATTGCCACAAGATAATTTCAACCTATGTGACGAATCTATATCAATCAATTAAGTAAACAGTATTTTCCATGCAGAATCATTACTTACCATTAATCAAAGCTAATTAAATTTCATAGCATTTGGAGAGTATTAACTTGTTCAGCCTTCTCCTTTCCCACCCCCACACAGCTGTTGTTGTCAGTTACCCTCCAGCAATTATGCATGGTGTGAAGAAACTGATGTGGGTGGAGATACATTTTCCCTCTCTCATTCTACAAGATCCTGGGGTCATCCAGTCCTGCTGCTTGGTGAGAAATTCAGAATATGTGCTACACGGGATTCACTGCCGCAGGATGTACTCAAGAAATGCTGCCTCCAGGTTCAGAGGCAGTAGGCCAGTGAATGCCACTTTCTGGAAAGATAGGAGCTACCATCCTCATGTTCTGCTTGTGGCCCTCCCAGGAGAAATTCGGTTAAGGGAATCAAGATTCTGGACTAACAGGCATCTGGCCTGATCTAAAGGGTGCTTCTTCTGTTCTTCTTCTGTTCCTGTGTTTGTGGTGAGGCTTCATGCTCAAGCAATAGTTTTCAGACTGTGTTGTAGTGTTTCTCCAAAGTGTATTGTGAATCCATCAATTAGAACAGAGATGGAGAAGAGGACTTTGACTCAAGGGTCTCATTGGCTCTGGGCTAGCATGTGGACGCCATATGTCAGCAGTGACAGGGCCATAGACCAAAATAGATGGAGTCATCGCCCAAAATGGGCAAGGACACCTCAGTTGCTGACATACAGCCACTTATGTGATTTGTTGGTCACACACACAGACGTATAATCATATCCCATTCACATCCACATTCCATTTCCAACCCTTCCTTGTCTCCTCACCACTGTAGTCAACAATTCATCTGTTCTTTGTTGCATCTTTGCTACCTCTCTCGGTGCATGATCTACTCTGTGGGTGATTTGCACCCACCTCCCATGGTTAGAGTCTTTGTTCATAACGTTCACATTCTAACTTGTTAGTATTTTGTTCTTTGACATGGGCTGCATGGCAGAGGTTTTTATTTTTGTTTTTGTTCTTGCTTTAAATCTAGTGTCAAAACTTTCACTGGATTAAGGCGGGGGAAGCAGACCAGGTGAAATAAATTTGTCCCCAAGGTTAAGTGATCAAAATTACAAGCATGTACAGCTGAGTGCTTATAAGAGGCACCTGTTGTGGAAGCGGCCTGGTGTTGACAAGGTACTAAATGCTACTGAAAGCAAAAGGATTACCCAACCAATTGAGAAAATCAATCACTCCATGGCAAACTTTTGTTCCACTGCCATTTTTCACAATTTAATAACGTGGCTGGTTTTCTTGTATTGCAAGAACACCTAATTGTCTGGAACCTTCCTTCTTAAAGAGTTGCAATGATACTGAAAATTGTGCTGCATTTTAATCTTCGCAAGCATTCCTTATTGTAAGCAAATAGCGCTTCTGAGCACTGACCAATTTATAATTTGACATGCATGTGCCAAAGCACTTCACAGCATTCCTAAGATAAACCAGATAAGCTAGTAGGCCTGGCTTCTTTTTCAGCCCTGCCACTAGAACGTTGAGTGATATTTCGCAAGTTACTTCACTTTTCCCAAGGTCCAGTTGGCTCAAGATATGTTGTTGACTGGAAAGAAGCACACAGTGGTTCCCACTTCACACGCAAAAGCTGGCTGCATGGACAATTGAACCTGACTCCAACACTTGTAATGGGAAAACACCCTCTAGTGTGGCTGGGGCAACTGGCTAACCTAAGGGTTCAGGGCAAACCATGTGGTCCAGACAGTGCTGTTGTCCATTGCTTGGCGTTCACTTCCCATCCCCCAGCATCTGGTACCTGAGGTGGTCATCTCGCTCTGCCTAATGGTAGGGCTGGCCCTGCCTCTCTCTTTCATAGAGTTTTCTGTGAACTTATAGAGTTACTGGAGGCTGTTGCCTGTTGGCTGGTGAGGCTGTCATCCCTAGCAGTCTTGGGGCATAATTATAGACCACGTGGATAGAATTTCAGTTCCATCATGGCAGAAACACTTGGTCCCACTCTAAATGCAGAATTAAAATAGAACATTCCATTTGGACAAGCTAACCATCCCTGCTGGGCAATACTATTTGGAGTGATACCTGTTACTTTAAACAATCAAGCTAACAAACAATTTAGGTTGGTGAATAAAAATGCAAAATATAAGTAATAGGTATATTTTCAGGTGAAGATATAGCAATAATGGATAATTCACACAGATCTCATGGTCTGAAATTTCTTTATGCTATGATCCAGGAGTCATATGCAGAAACATGAGTGAGTTTTTAGGCCATGAAAGACCAGTATTAATCCTCAGTATTTGTCCAAGAAGTGGGAAGCACTAATGTTACTCCCCACCAAACTGCAGGAAAAATCCTGAAGCTTTCATAATTCAAACAAAGGTGACAGGGAAAGAACAGATGATAAAGGCCCTTTACAGCCTCCTAGCAAAATTCAGGTCACTGTGACTGGTTGTGTGAATGGAGTGCAGTATTTCACATTGCAGTGCTCTGTGCTGAATGCAACCATCCTAATACTCACAACAGATCTTGCTCCCATCACAGTTGTGACGTGGGAGCAGCTGTTTACATTTACTCATAGCAGCAGGAAAGGCTGGGAACACCTATATCAGTGGGGCTCACAGCCCCAGCTCCATCATCACCAATGAAGAACCATGGATAGCTCCCATAAAGCTCAAAACGAATGCTGCAACCGATGAGGCATCTACTGACTTAGGTGTCACCAGCATCTTTGTGCAGGAAGCAATAGCAACTATTCATGTCTGTGGAATAAAAGACTGGCTGTAACAGAATTGGGGCCAAGGGCTAAACCTGGTGATCTGCATTGATTTCAGGCATTCAGAAACAACTTGGAGCATCTTTCCATAACTTGGCAATGGTATAACGTTCTCTTGGTCACACTAGACGGTGATAAAATGTGAAGAACTAGCTTATAAAGACCCTACGGGCATTCCTACCCTCAAGACCCTGTTGCATTCTTATGGCATTGCTCACAAGTAGTGAAAGAAAACTGGGCAGCAAAAGGTATGCTTGAAAAATATATGTCGCCATCTTGGCTGCCACAACAAAATGCAGTAGTCATGCTGACCACAAGAATGGGCTGGTTCCTCTCAGTAGCCAAAACGTCAGATTTTGTTTCTGTAGTTTTATTGCACAGGCCAAATTAGATTATTGCATTGTTTGTTCTGAATTTGGCAACTTGGATACAGACTGCTCCAGATACTTTCCCAAAGGAGTAATAGTAACAGGGGGGACAGCTGTCACTCATTTCCATGCCAACAAGAATAAGGAAAAGTGTGTGTGTGGGGGAGGGGGATGATGGGCGATCCAATGTATTAAGTTAGTGTTGCCTGACATGACTTCTTGTGATGTGTGTGGATGCCAAATCTTAACATACACTGATGATGATCAGAACAACATGTGAGTGAAAATAATAGGAAAAGCAAGACTTTTGTGATGGTGCAGTGGGGAGTGGATGCTTTCTGCAAACAATTGCTTTTTTCTGGCTGCTTCCCATTTCCCCTTGGAAAATTTCATACACAGAACACTTCAAGGTATAGTGCAAATATTAGAGGATGAACCTCTTTCCAAGTTTCCTTACTTAGATTTGAGGTGGGCAGATACTGGATGCTGCAGTTTTGGAATAGTACTTGGGTTTAATTTTTACCTATGCATCTCAAAGTGAAGGCATCTGGGGAAATATGGTTAGAAGCCACACAGAGACCAATGATCATCAGACTTTGTTGATTCATCTTTCATTTAACCTGTATTATAGGATCCACATATATTTATTCTCCTCTCATAGTTTTCTTCCCTGCCTTCTGCCATCTTTTCCCCTTTCCCCCTTTTTCTGGGAAAAAGTAGTGGTAGTACCACTGTCGCAACCCTTCTTACACCATACCCACTCATTCACAAATCACAAACGAAAGGCTAGTAAGCATGGGAACCAGAACTGCTGTTCCAGTTATCACAGTCCACATTCAACCTATGCTATACCAGTTTGGACCACACGTGCTGCTTCAGTCCACTGCAAGTCTAAGTTCAATGTCAGCCTGATGGTGTGCCCATATAGCCAGGGTGGTACCAGGAAAAGTGCTCCAAGGGTACTTCGTGCACTTCAGTATGACACATACCTTAAAGATTTATGCATTGCATAAGCTTTCATGCACGTAGTTGTGCCTTGGGAAGTTGTACCAATGCAATAGAAAATGAGTATGCATGAACCTAAGAAGGTACTACAGTTCTTAAATAAGGCTTTTTTCAGGAATTTACATCTGCGGTATTTGTTTCAGATATCATTTTATTATATGTACATGGCTTTTAATCTATTTTGTTCCTATTTGACTTCTAAAGCAACCTGTTAGACTGACTACTTTAACTCCTTTTTACTGATGGAGAACTGAGGCAGTGGGAAAGCAGAGACTGAAACGAGCAGGATATTCTTTGAATCCACTGAAGCCACCCTATTGGCCTCTTACCTTTTGAGAAAGCTGTTGCATCTCGTAGACTCAAGATTAGACCGCCACACAAAATCTGTTTTTCTCCATTCTTACTTTCTATAACCGGACCTGTTGGTGCAAAGCTGCTCTAGTGGAACAAAGCAGAATAAAGCATTGGTCAGAAGTTAAGCTTTGCCTCATGATTCCCCCATTTGCCTCACTTTCCCCACTCCAGAAAAGTGGGTAGAAAACACAGGATGGCATCTCTAAACAATTGTGAGTGAGGAATGGCAAGTGCACAAAAAGCTTTGTCTAGAAAAGCTCCATAACCACAAATGGTCAGAAGCTCTAGGAGCAGTTCCTGCATCACTAAACTATGCTGGAGAGTTTGGATATTTTTGTAACATTTGCTGACTAATAAATGAGTTGAGAGTGAGGGAACAGGCAAGCACCTTGAGAGATACTGCAAAATTATAGAAGAGCATCATCTCCCACGTAAGCAGATCCAAAATTTCTTGGAAGGCTCCTTGGCTGCCTACCACAGGATCCAATTTCACTTTCTTTCATCACTGCTTTCTGCTTTCCAAGTCCAAATGGTTATTTGATAGTTCCTAGCCAAGCAGTCAGGGCTGACTAGTAGTCCATGATCAAAATCTAGCAATAGTCATTTAAGCCAAATCTTGTATCCATCAAATGCATTGAGGAAAGATCTATAACTATTAGTTAAATAAAAGATTATAGAAAATGTTTCCTTCCACTGTTTGCCATAATAATATAACTCATTCACAATATCTTATTGAAACTTGGCAAGTATATAAAGGAAAGCATATTTGTAGGAAAGGATTTAGATAACTATATTCTAGACTCCTTCAGTCAGTTTCTCTTTCCAAACCATTTAAATGTTTTTAATGCAACATCAAGAATGCTGAAGAACTGCTTGACTGTCAATTGCTCTTCCTGATAAAGCCTTGATATTTCTTATATATAGACAAGGATCAACAGAAAAGAGAGAAGCTTATCAAGGCAGTTGAGAAATTTAAGAAAGAGGTGGCAGGGATCCATTCTGCACCTCCGCATCATTCCAGAAGTGCATCAGCTGTAAACTGTGAAGTACGTAAGTGGGTGTATTTACTGCGCAATCTACATGCAGCCAACTTTTGAGGGTAACAAAGCAGGAGTGAGTTCTGTTCCCAAGGAAATATATTTATGCCCTGTTCAACATGAAGCTGATATTAATTTATTAAAAAGGCTGAAAATCTCTGCTTTCAGGGGGTTAGGTTCTCAATACAAAGAAAAGAAAGCCTCTAACCTTCTCCATTGTGGCACTTTGAAAATATGCTAGCAGCCTGTATGAAGGAGGAAGAACTCCATGGTCCATCATTTTAACATTTCATGAATACCAAAGCTTTTAGGGCAGTGGCGTTCCTGGGAAAAACAAGCGAAACCCAGTCTAGAATGAGCAGGACATGTCAGGTCTGGGCTGGCCATGAAAAGACTCATATTGGGAAGAGACGCTTTGGACTATGGTCCATCATTCATATTCCTGAGGCCAGAGGAATATCATTTGCTTGTCACCTCATGCAACTTGACACCTCAGTTGTTGTTGCAACAGCTCCAGTTGTTTTTACTCACACTACCAGGCTACGCGAACTGTTTCTCAAATTAATGACATCCAGCCCAACTCTGCGGTGCGCAGCTTCCACTGAGCAAGGACGTATGTGGAGAAGGTGATTTCTGAGCTCCCTTCCAGCTGTATGGTTCTGGAAAGACTTATTTGGCTATTTATCAGCTTAGAGTTTGTCGTAATGGAATTCCTTAATATTGCACCTACTGGGGGCCCAAAGAAGCGTCCATCATGGTGAATGCCTTCCATGTTAGAAAGAGATTGCTGTGAGTAGATACGCTCCCAAGTTCTCTGTCCAAAGCATTTATGGATACATCTACACTTCAGACATTAGAGGCCTTCCTACATGAATGGGCAGTAGCTACTATCTTTTAATGAATGTGTGGTGTACTTCTTCTGAATTTTGGATTGTACCACAGTAATAGCAGTATCTTTCCAGTATTTTTTTTATTCTTATGCATTTTTTTTCCTAGATATATGCCTCCAAGGGCACAGTTTCACAAGTTGTCCAGTGGAAGAAAATGATGCATTGGGATCAGTCCATTAGTATTAGTATTAGTCTTGTTCTATGGCCTTCAGTTCATAGCCTCATTTTCTTCCAAGCTGCAAAGTATCTGCTAAACAAGCAGACTTCCTTGGATAGATGCCTATTCAGCAGGAGTAGCTGTCCTCATCGCACCCTTTGAGTTTTTATTTTCAGCTAAGACTCATTCTGGTTTAATTAAAACACCTATTACTATTACATGGCTATTAAGTCAGGACTTACATGGCCTGCATTTAATTTAAGTTGTTTTCCTTAACACCATTTGTTTCACCCACACCGCAACTGAAACTAATTGGCACATGTCCCATGCGATGTGACATTTCCCTGTGAGTTGGAGTCATTTGACATAAATATTAGTGTCCGCAGTGTAAGGCATGCTCAGTGTTATCTGCTCAGACTTTCATCATTCCACCCACTCACCTCATTCTGTGATCCTTCCCTTACAAACAAACAGGGTTGAGGCCTTCGTGACCAATTCATCCCACCCTAAAGATACAGCATTTGCCCCAGTCTTGCACACTTTTTTTAAAATAAAATATATGTTTAAACCAACCTGATGTACATATGCATTGAAGCAGAAGTGGGCGGTAAGAGTTCCAATGTGACAGAACAAACTGTCCCAGCTTAGACTGCAGCTAAGCAAATAGCATTTTAAATATTTTCTTCCACATCATCAACAACACAACAACCTGCCCCTGAGAAATCCTCTTTTTGTGCAACAAGGAAACTAGCGCAGCAAAGAGAAGCTAAAATGTTATCCATGATGTGCTAGTCTTTTTCTTGCTCTGACTTTTTTTAAACTCAGGAAAAGTATTTGGAAATGGCAACCCCTGCACGGAACCTGTAGCGGTAGAATAATTGTGCCAGAGTTTTCAACTGCACTTGTTTAGCCTGAAAGTAAATGTTTTAGTGTTCTGCTCAGATTGAACCCCAGCAGCAGCATCAAGAGGCAGCCACATGTAAAGACTCAGTACCTCGGGGAGAACCACTCTGGCCTAGCCTTTTCCTTGGGTGCTTCTTTTTTACATGCTTGTGTTGCTTTAACACGGGTAAGCATTGAGAACACATCACAGGCAGTTAATAACATCATCAAAGCATCCCTCTCCCACCACCGCCTCCCCCCATCTCTTTTGCTCTCTTCTCATTCTCTCACTCTATATCGGTCTCAAATCGATCAGTACATCAAACCACATCAGAGCTATTAGCCGTAAATACCCAGATGGAAAGACAGTCTTACCCTGATGCCAGAATGAGGGTGAGGGCTATCCAAGTCAGAACAGCACCATGGCTTGGGTCACCATTCCATGTACATACCCAGTGCGGAGACACACCTCTTGCTGTAAATAACTAGATTCCCAAAATGATTTGGGAATCATTTGTAGCAACTATATGATAACTGCTGTAGGTTTTTTCATCATATTCTTCACTGGAGAGAAGGGAATGGAGAATGTCTGCTCCAGTGTGTTTAAATGTGTCTTCAGAAGCTTCCCTGCTTGTCTGAAGTAAGATGGGTGGTGACCAGTGAGGAAGCAAAGATGCACCTTCTTAGTAGTGGGACCCCATTTTGGAATTCCCCTCCCAGGTAGGCCAACAGCACTGTTATTATTTGGGCACCAGGCAGTGATGCTTTTATTCTCCTAGGCTTTGTGTTGAGCGTGCTGTTATACTGGCTGGATCCAGCATTTTTCTGCTTGAAGGGGAAACAGTCTTTGCTGATTCTGCTTTCTTCTGCAGCATCCAGACCATCTGGTTCACTGTTGCATCCCTGGACCCTCTGGGGAGGATTTTGGCAGGGCATAGGAGAATGCAGGGGGAAGAGGATCGCCAAAGATTGCTTCCCACCTAGAAGATTGTTCTGCTGGTTCAGAAACCCTTCTGTCCATGGAAGGTTGATTCTGGATCTAACCCGCTATATTGTGTGTGTGTGTGTGTGTGTGTGTTTTATCTTGTTTTTGTAAAACTCCCAAAAGTTTTTCTGAAGAACAATATATAGACCTTTGAAATAATCAAATTAAAAATGTATGTTTCTTCACTAATCTGTTTTTCTGTCTTTTTATATCTACACTGCATACAGAACAGTTTGAATTTGGCTGGTAGTAGAAGAATGTCATCCTTGGGGGAAAAAGGACAGTGTTCTCCAAGATATTTCAAGACAGCATTTTCTCATACTCCATCCCCAGCTTTGTCTGCAGAGGAGAATATTCAAGATATTGTTCAGTGGTATTTATCTCAGATGCACAATCATGGCCAAAATGCATCCCAGCAACGCACTGCACCACTAACTCTGAGATCCAGAAGGAAGAAGGTATTTTCTATCCCTCAGAAGAAACTCCTTGGTGGAGATCTACTGGACACCCATGCACAGTGGTTTACAGAGTCAAAAGATCCTTTTACCCCCAAAGTCTTAAAAACAGCAAGTAAATCATTCCTTTCAAAATACAGGTACTATAATTCTCCAAATGGAAAGAAAAGCCCCTCTGTTGACCAACAAATGCATAAACAACCAAGAAAGAGTTGCAGGTAAAATGCTCATCAATGCTTGCATTAGTTTGACTACATTGAATTGTGTAAGATTTTGAAAACAGTCCTATGAAATGGATCTCTTCTATGCACACCTGGCAAGGCTAGGTGGAGTGGGAAAGAGCGAAGGTAATTTCACCTCCCGTTCTTTAAAAATAAAAACTCAGCTGGATAGACCAAGCTGTGGACAGAGGTGATGATGGAAAGACCATAGGACCTTGGAGGCCTCCTCCTCTGCCTTCCTGCCTATGAGAAGGTTCCCTTTTTAACCTCTCCAAGATCTTCTGAGATTAGCGTCATGACCTTAGTAAAGCTTTAAATAGCAAACTCAAAGAAGAAGGAAAATAGCCTGATGTTAGATTCCCCCTCCCAAGGTAATAGGAGTGCTTTCAGTCTCAAGTGGGGGAGTCCAACAAATCCTTATATGTTCCTAATGCATTCGTTCAAGGACCATAATTTTGTAGTCTGTGTGATTTCCATTCCAAGCAAATAATTTCAACCTGCTGTCAGTGTTGCTCAAAATTTCCTTTCTCATCTTTCAGGTCTTTGGAAGATGAATGTCTAAAACCTTATGCAGATAACCATCGATGGCAACCAGTCAAGGTTGTTGTACCCTGTTTGGTATTGAATGATATGAGTAGTAGGATTTATAAATAGGAGCAATTCTGGATCCCTATATAAGGTTATTTTAGAGAAAAAGCAAGCAATTTATAATATGATAAAAATGCATCAGGTATGGCTGACTTTTAAAATCCACAGTGAGGCTGCAATCCTTTAGCTCATTACCCAGGAGAAAGTTCTGTTGAACTCAGTGGGAACTAACGTCTGAAAAATAATGTATAGGATTATGCTGTGAATACTGCAGTATGATTTTATTGCTGATAGTGTTATTATATCACATTACATTTATATCCTGCTTCCTTCCCAAGGCACCTTACAAGATTCCCCTCCTCTCCATTTCATCCTTACAACAGCCCTGTGAGGTGGGTTAGGCTGAAATGCCATATCTGGTCCAGAGTCTCCCAAAAAGCTTCATAGCGGAGTGGGGACTAGAACCTGGTCTCCTGAGTCATACTCCAGCACTCTGAGTGCTGTGCCACATGGGTTCCAGCTGGTTATGAAAGCAACTGAAAATGGCACAGTTTGGAAAATCTAGTATTTCAAGGGAGGTAGTGACCATGATGCTTTGGCAATATAAATCTAAAATTGCAAAGCTGTCTTGAAAGTACAAACAGCATTTTTAAAACATTTCTAAACCATAGTGGAATTGCCCCAAATCCAGAATTCTCCCTCCAGAAATCGACTGCAAATGTGGCCAGAAATCATGTGGGAGGATGCAACTGAGATATTATTTCATTTCTCAAAATCGCATACTTGCTCATAGCAACAAAAACAACAGCAACAACATGTATTGCCTCTGAGCTCTAAGTGTTTCCTTTTCCTTCTCCTTTTGGCAATTACTGAATAGAGGAGATTAAAAATCAAAACTGAGAACAGTCTCAGAATGGAAAGTAGAAGTATGCCAATGTAATATTTATAATCAAATGCACATTCCTACTTCCTATGCTGAAGCGTCCCTACAAAACTCATACAAATAAGATGACTACCCTACCCGGTACTAATGATTTGCAACCTTGTTTTGAGCCATTCAAAACAAGGCTCAGATTGTCATCAGAATTTTGTCTCTTTGGCAAAACACCAGCCAAACTTCAGAACAGAGGCTTGTGCTGTTTGTTTCTTGCTCCTGGTTCACACATTCTTCAAAAGAGGGCAACAGCAATAACAAAGGGGCATTTTTGTCATGTCAGCATGTTTTACAAACCAGCTTTGAAATTTGATTGGGGTTGGCATTTTTAGATTCTGACATTAATTTTATGTATTTTCCCAGCATCCTAACTGCACAGCTAGGCAGGATCACGATTTGATTTGATTTGATTTGTAGCCTACTTTTCACCAAAACTGGCACTCGGAGTGCCTTGCAATCAGTGGTAAAAAGGACAATAAGCAAATGCATTAAAACCTAATTTTGAAAAACCCATAACAGTGTGAAAACAGCACCAACTTACACACCAAAACCCTGCTTGATGGAGTGTCATTTGCCTGCCAGTGGAAGCACAGCAGAGAAGGAGCAAATTTAGTTTCTCTTGGCAGGGAATTCACCAGTCACTTAGGCCCTCTTTCTCATTACCACCAAGTAAGGTAAAGGTAAAGGTTTCCCCTTGACATTAAAGCCCAGTCATGCCTGACTCTAGGGAGCAGTGCTCATCTCTGTTTCCTGGCCGAGGGAGCCAGCGTTTGTCCACAGACAGTCTCCATGGTCATGTGGCCGGCATGACTAAACACCGAAGTGCACAGAACGCTGTTACCTTCCCACCAAAGTGGTACCTTTTTATCTGCTTGTATTTGCATGCTTTTGAACTGCAAGGTTGGCAGGAGCTGGGATGGAGCAACGGGAACTCACCCCGTTGTGCAGATTCAAACTAGCAACCTTTCAATCAACCAGCCCAGCAGCACAGCAGTTTAAACCACTGCGCCACCTGCATCCCATTAGTCTTAATGGAGAGCCTCTCCTGAAGGTCTGAAAAACTAGGCAAGCTTGTATGGGAGAAGGTTCTTCAAGTCATAGAGGGGTTTAAAGGTCATCATCAACACTTTGGGCTCTTCCCAGAAACTGACAGGTAGCCAGAGAAGCTGTTGTAAAAGAGGAGTTGTCTGTACACTGTATCCAATCTCAGTCAACAATCTGGCTACAGAATTCTGGACCAGCTGAATTATCTGAACAAGTGTAAATTGGTGTCCTGCAACTGCAGGGGGCTTGACCGGATGGCCTTCATGGCCCTTTCTAACTCTACTATTCTATGATTCTAAGTTTTGAAGGCAGCACTGTGTCACATTTAACGCTTTCCATGGTACTGATCTCTTCCTGTCTGGCTTCCTTGAGAAAATGAACCCAGCTCCCCTAAGAGCTAACCCCTCACAAAACCCTGAATCACAGGCTACAGTACAGAACATCTGCAAAACCTACAGCTTGAAATGGTATAGCAGGCTACATTTGATCTCTTTGTACCTAAAAATACACATGGGAAGCAAGCAGGCCCAGATCATATTTGATATGCGATGCATGGATACAGGTATTCCTACAAAAGTACAAGGAACACATGCAAATATGTACATTTATATGAAGGCACGTGTATAATATCTTTCCAGAACTGATCCTGCATTTGATGGAATCTAGGGTCATCCTTTGCAGGGATTTCTGTTCTAGAAAGTAATTTGTCCAATATCGGTACAAGAATTTACTCCACCACTACGTATAATATAAACCAATTTCTTATTTAATTTTATTCATGTTTAAAAATTACAGAAATGCTCCCAGAATTCAGTTTCTCTTCAGTCACTGCTTCGTGCAAAGTAAGTGAATTATGCCCTTTTTAAAACTAATCAACCGCTCTGTTCTCCATTGAATAATATACTAGAAATGTGAGGCTTATAAAAGATTAAAGCAACTGTGACAATGAAGCCAATTCAATTAGAGGAACATAAGAAGAGCCCTGCTGGATAAGACGAATGGTCTATCTAGTCCTGTGCCATTTTTCCCACAGTGTGGCCACGCAGATGCTTCTGGAAAATCCCTGAGTAAGACAAATTATCTAACTTTGTGACTTTTCTTTTGTTGATGGTTATTGTTAGATTCATACAGAAACCTCTAAGAAGGATGGACCACCATGGTCACTGTTCACTTCTGCTCACTTGCCTCCACAATCATTTCCTTAATTACCAGTACAAATGATTGTTTCATTGGCCACAGTCCAGCCAGTCTTGGATGGCCAACAGCTCAGGGGCAGAGTTGTGTGTTGTGTTTGCCAAAGGACCCAGGTTTATCCCAAGCAATATAAAGGATTTGGATGTAGCGGGGATAGGAAAATCATCACCCTGAGACCTTGTAGAGCTGTTGACAGTCAAAGTAGGTGGCTAGACAGACCGTTGGTTTTATTTGCACTGACTGGAAAAGAAAAAGTCATGCATATACTTAATTCCTCCATTAAAGCAATGGGTCTCTAAAGTACTTGCATTTGGCTAGATCATACCAATATCATTATAATGTTTTTCACCTAACTCATCTCAATTTTAGATTACATTATATGAGGAAAAAATGCTGAGGTAAAACATAACAGCCAGTCTTCTTTTGATTTATTAATCTGTGATTTCATGTTTCTTAAGAGAAGAAGAATCAAAGTACCTTCACCTCCTTCAAGAAGTCACAAATGACATTATAATTGGAAGCTGTTACAGAAAAGAGTGAGCATTCAGACTTTTTTAGTAATCATCATGGAATTTACTTCTATAGAGAAAGAAATTATATATAGTTTCACATGCATAAGTGCAGGAACACTCTGTTCATAACTTTATATCAAAAGCGCACACACGTGTGAGCTTGGTGATACAGCTTCTGGTGCCTGTTCCAACACACGTGCACACTCCACATGCAGCACAGTTGACACACCTTGAGAAGAACGATGCCTCCCTTCCTACAAGGGAAAACACTTCCCTTAGGTTATTTTTTTCTCATATCACAACTATTGATCCTGCTTATAGTATTGTTACTTTTCATTCTGTATATACAGGTCTGGTTACCCTAATTGGGTTGGCACAGTAAGTGCAGGGGTGAATGCTACAGGTCGAGCTGAGCCTCGGAGGAGTGTTGCCTCAGCTTAGCTGCACTGGGAAGTTAGCCTGAGCCACATGTGTGCATTCAGTTTTGCTGTTACATGTGATCCAAAGTGCAGCTTCCTTCCAAGCCAACAAGCATCGCATTGCAATAAGTGAAGGTTAAAGGAAGAATTGCTCCGTCAGTCACATGACTATTGGTTTTTAAGTGAAGGCCATTAGGAATTGTTTTAGGCCCATCTCTCAGCTTGTGCAGGGTAGGCAATTGGTTTGCCAAGTGGTAGGCTCATTAGCAAACCACGGACACTTGTTGACTACCCTGTCAGCTGCATGCTGCTCGGATTTACATCCCCCTTGCCAGTGCATTCCCATGTGCCATGCAAACCTGGTGAGGGTGTCTTGGTGAAATGGGTGACAGACCATCCTACAACAGTCTGAGTCCTGCATGGTTTCTTACCCACTCAGCAAGCCACCTTCACCATATTTGCAGGACATGAAAAGCCACACCGGCAAGAGCAATTTTGCAAATTGATCTGACAGATGCATGTGGCTTGTTACCTACCCTGCAATGAGGCAGACCAGTCCCAAGAGGGAGATATCCCAGTATGCAAATGTTCTGGTGATGTGGACGCTTCACATTTTTAGGGGGAGACTTAACAGTGCAATTTTATGTCTGTTTGCTTTGAAGTAACCATTAACTTCAGTGAGGTTTACTGGCCCCTAAGTAAGTATATATAGGCTGCAATCCTATACACACTTACCTGGCAGTAAATCCTGTTGAGCTCGAAGGGACTAACTTTTGACTACACACGTTTAAGATTACACTGCAAATCAACATGCATAAGGTGTAAAGAAGCCTTTGTTTCTCAGGAACAATCTTACTCTGTATAATGATAAAACATATAAATCCTAGGGCATGCATTAAAATTCAAGACTTTTATTTACTGCTTTTTAAAAACGGGCTAGCCCCTCTTTTTCCTTGTTGCTATTTTTATTGTTGCCTATTGCGTCTCTGCTGATGTATGATTTTATTCTCTTTCTAAGGGCGTTAGGCAGTGTTTTTCAGAGGCACATTAGAAACAGAAGGTGTGACCTTGATGAGGTGAGCAAAAAATATATACTTTATGAAAAACGCTGTCACCAGCAGTGGAATACTGCTACATCTGTCTAGAAAAGCAATTTATACCATTTGGGCTGCTACGCTTCCTAATTAGAAAAGGAATAATAAAAAAAGATGACTGCATGAAGTGACAGGAACAGGCTGAATTTTATGTGAAGCAGACAAAGGCAACAAAAAAATGACTTCTCCTGCCCTATACATCCATAGCACAAGCTAAGCCCAACATGAAATATGTAGCACGCTTAGATGAAGGAAGACCCTTCTTGTGAAAAATGTTGGCCATGATGCATTTCTGCTGTTACTGCCATTTGAAGCAACAGATAAAGCTTGCAAGGATTTGTAATCCTCCACTTTTAGAAACAGTTCAATTGAAACATGAGCTAAACAACACAGCCTTGCCGCCATCTTTGACAGTCTCCAGGCTGCAAACGCCCTTGCTGGAAACCTGTTTTGATGGCAGAACGTGCATCCTGAGCAGAATCTGGCAGCTATACAGGGCAAGATAGTTTGCATGTTCAAATACCCAGAGAAGATCTTGGGGGGACTGGGCGGGCATTCAATTGTCCACCTTCATAGCATTGTCCATCATAATGCTGTTTTTAGCTACTTGGCTTATCATGAATACCAATGGTCATTTGAAAAGAGCATGGCCATTTCCAGTATTTCCAAGGGGTTGGTACAGGAGTAGTGCAGGCACCCAAAGGATCTGAGGCTCAGACCCACAGAGGGGGGAAATGTGCAAATTTGTATATATCAATTTACAGATGCTCTAACTAAAGTCTTTGTGTGTGTCTTTAAATGACCCTGTCTTCTAAGGATGCCCCTGTTTGTAAAAAGGGATGTGTGGACCAGAGAAAGAAGGGCAACTAATTTCAGGCAGAAGAGTCTAAGCAATGGGTAGTGGGTGGCAAGACACATAGGAGATGCAAAGGCAACTAATCAGATGCACACTGATTGTCAGGGCCTCTGTACTTTTATATTGGCAAGTGCCATGGAGAGCAGGGTGGGGGCAATATGGCTTCCTGGAGATTTGGGGCTCCAAGTGAAGAATTCAAGGCCCCAGCCACAGTGGGCCAGCCTGGGGAGATACCTGCCAAGGGCCCTGAGTCCACGACAAGAAAAGCTAATGACAAGGACCCCCTGGAAGAGCTCCTCCTGTTCCCCACTGCAACCTCTGCCCTCACTCTGGAGCAAGCAATGGTTAGTAGCAGGGTAGTATTTTCAGTATCACTTTAAAAATCACTGCCCTTTTCATGTCCCCACTGCCACAAATTGCCCAGATAAATCATTTTGGCCAACCAGGAAACAACCCTTAATTATACTAGATACAAAAAATGCAGGGCTGCCTTGCCTGTAAGTGCTGGTGTTCTTCCGTAGTGTTCTCCGAGACAAGAGGTTATGTGGGAGTTAACCTTGTTCAGTATAAAAGACAATTAAGAAGTAATTATGATAATTGCAGAGTAATTTGACTGGAGAGTAGTTTTGTGTCATTCTAAGTGGAACAACTCTGATAGAATGGGTGGGTTTGGTAGCCCTAGTATTCAGACATTAGTATGAATCTCAGTACGATCAGAGCACAATTTTAGGTTATTTTTTTTAAAGAATATTGGAAAACCTGTTATTAAAGTCAAGCGGGTTACTTTGTACACTCAACACATGGTTCTGAATTAATTGCTGACAAAGGACACACCTTACAACCCAGAAAGTGGGTTGCTGAACCTCATGCTAAGAGTTACATTCAAGCTGCCTGGGTCTCCATCTGACTCCCCCATGTGGCCGCGCCTTCTTCTCCTGGCTTCTCCTCTTTCCCAACTGCCAATCATTTGGAGGTTTCTCAGCTTTGCCATTTTACCCCATTTTAAAGGTTGCTTCTCTTCAGAGTTACTTGTGGTAGTAAGAGTTTTAAACTAAAGCTTACTAGTGATGTTGGTGTTTTGACCCAACATCTTATCCATCTTGCATTTTAACTAGAACATGCGCTCCAAGAGCTTCTCTGAAATTGAATCCGGCCATCAGATTAAAAGTGATTCAACATCCCCTTGTACAGACTTTAATGTCACCCTATTGAGACTCCTCATTGTCATGCTTGCAGCATTCTCAAATGCAGCCCACATGTTTATAGATTTTCAAGCAAACTATATGCATAGCAGCTTATGTGGGTCTATTTAATCCACTCAGCAACAACTCTGCAAGGTAGGTTGGACGGAGAGTGAGTAACTGGCCCAAAGTCACACACTGAGCTTCACGACTGAGTGGGGAGCAGAACCTGGGTCCCTAGTCCAGCAATCCACACCACACCACTCCATGTAAATGGTGACCCTTCTCAATCTTATCTTCACAACAAAACTGAGATGCAGGTTTATGCTGTGAGGTTCAAGGTAATCTACTTCCTCCAGCTCTCGCTAGAAAGGCCAATGGTAGGAATGGTGAAACCTGTGTTCCAAAACATCTGGAGGATATCCAGTTGGAGAGATCTGCACCAAACCCTCGCAGCCTTCTGTTTTTCAAGACAAAGGATGGAATTCAGTGGCATCTGTGCTCAGACCGGAAGGTTCAGGAAGGCTCCCATATGGCCCCAACATGACCCTCCCCACGTGTACTGTAGGTCACACAATTTCCTTGGCATATTGCACTGTGCACACATGATTGGCATGACTGAGGTTTTTTGCAGAGCCCTATTTATTCGTAGGGATTTTTCTTGCTTTTATATCTTCTCTTATAACCACATCCAATTAATGAGTTAAAAAAAACAGATAATTATTTAAGATACGTCTATCTTCTTTGGCAGTTTTTGTTGTTTTTCTTCATATGTCCTTGTGTTTTAGTTTGTGTTCAGTTGTTGACATTTGTCAGACCAATCCACAGGCTTAGGCTTTGGTTTTGTCTAATAGCCTTTTTTGTGGGTTTGGTTTGGGGTTGTGTTCCCAGCTTTGTGTATCGACAGTACAATCCTATCCATTTTACTCAGAAGTAAGTCTCACCATATTCAGTGGGCCTTACTGCATAGTTCATGTGTTTGGGATTATGGCATGAATCACCCTGTTCAGCCAATGATTATACAGGAAAGGCACAACTGTACACATATTTAGACAGAAAACAGCCCTACAAGTCCCAGCCAACCAGTTCGAATGGGGAAAGATGAAGAGAAGGTGGGGAGAAAAACTTAAACTAGAAGTGATTAAGCAGAGACTTAAAGAAAACCAGCAGAGAGGGGGATGCTGTGGAGGGTTCTATAACTGCTGTCACACAAATAGACATGAAGATGTTCCCAAGAAGATAGCTAACAAGAGATAATATGGAGGCGTTCTTCAGTAATTTCAAGATAGTCTGTGAAGATTTTAACATTCCAGATGATCAGAGCATGAAACAGCCAGGCCTCAAACTTCTGGAAGAACGTTTCTGTCTAAACAAGCACAGGGTAGCACCAGAAGAACTCTAGTTCCTTCATCTTCTTAAAGAGCCACCTGCCATGGTAAATTACAAGCCATTAGTGCACAGTTGTGATCCCTAGCCTCAGAACTAATTACCTGAACCTGTTGAGCCTGCCTGAGTGAGGCTAAGAATCCAGAAAAGCCCAAAAAGAGAGTCCCTCCCCATTCCCAAGAAAGATTAGCTGCCAATTTGTAATTATTTGCATCCTCTTGCACAAGGGATGGTATGCACCAGCACTGCAAGTTTAGTTTGCTTTCTTAAGTAATCTTAAGAAATCATAAGTAAACATCTTTCTTAAGTCAACGTATTCTTGGAAAGCTATGGAGTCAGAGGACAAGGCAGCTTGATATTGCTACTTGTGTAATTGCTTAAAAAAAAACCTCAAACCTTCCCCCATCCTACAGGATGCAAAGGTTACGTATATACAAGTCGTGGAGGCATTGCAGCTGCTCTGCGATTCTTACGGGCTGGCCTTCGTTTTATCCCCAGAAGAGCAAGGAAGGGGAATCAGAAGTCCCCTGTTGGTTGGATACTTCAGGTGTTCACATTGCACAAGGATGGCTCCTGGTTGCCTGTATCAGTCTTCCCAGTATCTTAGTGTAACCAGTGAGTCCCTACTTTGGGTTCCAACCTGTTCCAGAGCCAAGCAAGGTCCTTCGTGTGTATGGCCCAAAGTTGCTGCACCATGGAAAACTCTGACATATGACAGAAATCATATTTGGAGAAGCAGCTTCTCCCATATTTGTTGCTACTGAAAAGCTCAGACACGGCTTTTATGTGTGTTGGTATCAGATCCCATCAACCCCAAACTTCACAGCATTCCTGATCATTGGCCATGAGCTGTAGTTCAAAACACTTGGAGTGCCCCACTTTGGGAAGGCTGCCCTACAGGAACCTGGAATTTTGCAGTAATGACTTCAAAAAGTTCCTCTTTAATGTTAGACGTGTTTTTACTTTTATTGTTCTACTTTTACTGTTAGGCTTAGTAATGTACACAAAACTTGGGAGTGAAAAAGCATTTATTTCTTCTGTGTCAGCGACAAGAAGCTGGCTCTTGGTAGTTCATGATGCTTTTACCTTGTTGTGGTTGTGTGTATAATTTAGACTCCAAACCTAACAAGCTCAGCTAAACTTTTGAGTTGTCAACAGTTGCCACAGATGTCATCTGATTCCCTTATCTGTTGAAGAAGGCAAATATTTTACAGCTCACTCAGGCATAATAGAGCATCTTGTTTCTGTGGATAGAAGGCAGTGGAGTAAAACTTGCTGAAGTGTGAAACTAAGCCACTGAACAGCCCAAAATTATTGCGCATAATCAGAAGGGTGGGAAATGTACTATTCTGGGAACAAGCCTCTTGTAATGCCTATGGCATTTCTAGTTCTAAATCGCTCCATAAATTCCATGGACAACAAACATGGAAGAATAATGGTTTTGAGCTTGAAAGCAGATATGTGTGTTAAAGGGGATGATTCAAACCTTTGTAGAATCACTTCCCTCTTCTCCCCTCTCCTGCTGGGCACACTGCAAAGCACCCTTGCCTAGATCAGGACCCAGTCAGTTCTTCCCATATGGGAATGCGGGGACTCCACTGAAACCCACAGTGACCCATGCTCTGTATTCAGGGCTGCCTTTAAAGATGGTTTGGAAACTTCAGTTGGTGCAGGTTAAATAGCAAGAATGTGAAGAGGATCACAGACTTCCAAATATACAACATCCATTCTGTACCAGTTGCACAGGTCATCCGTGGGCTTTGGACCTGTCTCTAGGTATTTGGTGCCCTAGGTAAGATGGTACTTTGGCATCCTGGTGGACACCCGACCACTATCCCCCTTATGTTCCTGCTCCCCAACATCCCCCAGTGGCACTTCTCTCATCTCCCCTCCATCACTGGCATCCCTCGCTCTGATCTGACCTCTTTCTCCTCCCAGCCAATACTCTCCCCCTTCTTGCCCTCCACTGTTCCCACCACTTGTATCTCCCTCCATGTAGTACTCTGATGAAGGCGAAACCTTCTGGGAGGGAGGGGAGACATGGCAATCTTCATAGTCACTTCACCCGGCATGCCTTGCTTGAAGGAAGGATCCCTCAAAATTCAGCACTTGGGCCTGGCTGGCTTTGGGCCAAGCCCTGGCAACTGCTGGGGCTACCCAGAGTGCCCACCTGATGTTTCATGCCAGGATATCTCTCAGAGTGAGAGATGAGCAAGCAGGCTTGCTTTCTGGGTGCAATGGATAGGTCAGCAGCTGCCGAGGATGAGTTGGACTGCTGTGACTACCTTCACAGATTCATTTTGATGACCCTAGGATCTGGTGGTCAAGGTGGTGATCTTCATTGCCCCTCACCCAAAGAAACAGCCCTAATTTGCTTCCAGGCTCCTAATTTAAATACTGGTCTTGGTTGTAGAGGAGGACCAGCTCTAACAATATACCATCTGCTTAGCTAAATTAATCAAGTTCTGGGGAAGTAGCAGATGGGCAGACTTGGGCGATTGTCTTGGCAGTGCCAACGTTAGCTGGTGAGGATTCTCAGGCAGAGCATGAGAGCCAGCCTGCCTTGGAAAAGGAGGGAGACATTGTAGAGCTGGTAGGGAGCAGGTTACGAAGGAGTTCCTTGACTCATTCAGAAACCAACAGGAGAAATGAGTGGACCAGTTGCGAAGTGCCCGGCGTTTCTGCCAGGGAGCCTCAAACCAGAGAATCCACCCTGATGGTAGAGTTGGAATATTTTTGGAAAGGAAGGAAAAGAGTTTCCATTGGGTTTCAGCTGTTTACATGGGCAGATGCTTCTCTCACCTCTCGAAGAGAACACTGTGCCAATTTTTACTGTTTCGTAACCTGCTACACTTTAATAGAAGGATTTTCTTCTAAAGTTTCATCTGTGTTTGCTGGAGTGGAAAAGGGGGAGAGAGAGACCTGCCCATGAAATTGGCCATGAAAGCACTAAACAATTTAAGACCGCTTTACTGAAAGGTCCACCAATACTAGTATCAGATTTTGCCACCACTTAAAAAACACCCTATTCTCAGGCTTATCAATAAGAGATGTTCCACTGGCTGACAGCAGAGACAGGAGGTTTTTGTCTGTGGTCCATGCCTCCCAGAAAATGTGTGTGGATCCATCTTCAGAAGCATTAATAATCTGGGGGTAACATTTTAATTTCACTCAGCCTTTCTTTAGTATGTGCTAGGATTCATTAATTCTTAGTTTGTGCATTATAGTTTTAATTGGATGGTTATATTTTAGTATTTACTGTTTTAATGAAATGTTATATGCCACCTTGGGAGAACAGTTACAACCTGAAGGCAGTTTATAAATTATTGTGAATAAATAATAGAAAGAAAATCTTCTGTCCAATTCCCTCCCAAGTGACAGCGATTGCAAAGTACTTCCATGTAGGAAACTCTTGTGTTATCTCATGACAAAGAGGCCCTTAAATCATCCAATTTTGAACCACTGTTTCTATGACATTAATAAATTTCAGGCCTCCAAACCAGAATAATGAAAACCCTTGCAAATGAGGAAATAACCCCTATTGTGACAAATGATAGATTTCTTGTTTTTTATTTCTTACTCATAAACTTTTTTTTTAAGGCTGCTGCTAAAATTTAGCTTGCTGTGTTGAGATTAATTTCAAGAGCCAAGGCTGATCTCAAAGGACAAGGAAGGACAAGTATTTGCATTAGGGTTCTTGAATAACACATTGAGCTCCATTTTAAGCAACAAAAAAATGAAATTATAAGCTATAGGGGGATGAAGAAAAGGTGTGTTCTGCCTCTCAGAATCATGCTGGCAGGGTTAAGAACATGAGGATAGCTCCGCTGTATCAAATCCAAGCCACCTCAGGCATGGGCAACCCATATTCTTCCAAATGTTTGGTACTACCATGCCCATCACAACTCAGGCCTCCACTGACTATGCTAGCTAGGGCTGATGTGAATTGTAAGGTAAAACAAATCCACAAATTCCCCATCCATTGGCTATCGAGCCTATGGGATCCTATCACAACTCTTCCATCAGTGGCCCATGGACAGAGCAGTGCTCTCCTGCTTGTGTTTCCCAGCAGTTGGTGTGTAATTCCATGATGCCCTCCGATGCTGCAAAGGGTAATACATAGCCATAATGTAGTCGCTGATATCCTCCATGAAAAGGCAAAGAGAGCATGCTTGAACATGGGCTGAGAAGTTTGTACTGGGAAAGTAATTTGTTTTTATTGGTATTTGCCTTTCAAGCTAGTTGAGTGCTACAGTGTGGCATCCTTAGAAAGGGGAAGGCTAACTAAAATACATTTATTATTAATATTTATGTACTGCCTTATTTGTGAGTAAGCCGTCAAGGTAATCTGCAACAATTTAAAACCTCAAGACCATAAACATAAATAGGAACACCTTCGAACAACATGCTGTAACTATATATTTAGAAAATTCACTGTCCATGGAATGCTTTGTAACTTGCAGAGATTCCTTGACAAAATTGTTGACAAAAGAGTGACCTGGAGGTTAAGTTTGAAGACAATGGCTCTAGCACGTGTGTATTCACCACTTAATTACGGCACCTTTAGGCCAATACAGTAGAGAGGAAACAGTAGACAGTAGTGAAGAACTATGGGAGTCCTAGGCCAAAGCATTTGGAGGACCACAAGTTGACTGGCCCTGCTCTAAAGATATGGGTGAATCACAATCTAGGTCCCCTGTGTAGTTCACATACATGTTTCCCCTTTTACGATCTAGCCAGATCAGGTGGCTGACGTCAGGAGAAAGACCGAAGGGGCAGTAAGCCACCCTTGGCTGAAGCAAAACATGTATCTGTGTTGCTGTAGCCATTTCTGAACTATCTGGGTGAACCGCTTGAAAATGGAAAGCAAATTAAATTGGAAGAAGGCCTGTGAATGAGGCTCTCATAGTAGAGTGGATTGGCCTAACAGCCTCCCCCAGTCTGGTGCCCTCCTGATGTTTTGAATTATAACCACCACTAGGTCTAACCAGAAAGGCCAATGGGCAGAGTTGGTGAGAGTTGCAATTCAAAGCATGTGGAGGACAATACGTCAGGAAAATCAGACCTAAGCGCTTCATTTACTCAGCTATAACACAGGTACCTATATATAGTAACAGTTCTGCATCTTTGACAAAAGTTCTCTTTCCCTTACTCTTTCCCCCTTGACCCCTCATTTCTTTTAATTAGGTAAAAATGCAAAGAATTTTTCAAGCCCTGAAGGATGATTTGAACATCTGCACGAACCCTCCAGATTCTTTCATTTACACTGGTTCCAAGAACAGGGATAGCTGCCTTAATGCACCTTGTAGGTAGCCATATTTTCAAGTATCTGTTGCCTTCTGAAGGACTGGACTGAAAGAATTGAAGGAAAAGTAGCATTCCAAAAGCAATGCAGACTGGTACTACAACCCTTAGTTAAACTTACATGTGTTCACTGAATGTGCTGTCTACAAAAGCAAGCAACTGATTCCTTTGTTTCTCCATGCAGACATTTGTATCAGCTGTATAGTAATTAGGAAAACATCTTCCAAATCTCAGTCCTTGTGTTGCCAAAATGGCACCATCCAAGAGGAAAATGATATTGGCAGGGCAGGAAAGACAAAAGTTTGCAAAAGTACCTGCTCTGCCAAAACTACCTATAGGGAGGGGGCACCATAAAAATATAGTGAGGACTGAGCATGCTCAGTGGCTATGGATCATTGAGAGTTTGGTGGGGAGATGATAGAGATGACTGGAAAGGGACCAGGTGGCTGAAACTCTGAGCAGGGGCATTCCATGTGGCCACTCTTTGTTGTGGGTCCCAGTTGTTATGGTATAGAAGGGTTTGTGCAAGGCAGCCACCCATGCTATTAATAAGCTCCGCTGTGTGAGTTGTTCATGGAACAAGATGATTGAACTCTCCATGAGTCGCCCTCCTTCCTTCCCCCTCAGTCTTTTCACAGGTGCCCCAGGGACCTGCACAACAGAATCTTTGTCTTCTCTCCCCGTTAGGATTACAAACATTTTTGTGATGATCAAGGTTTCCCCCCTTTTTAGAGATTGCTTTTCATCATATCTGAAGTGACAAGCAGTGTCAATCCCTCCAAAGTGCCACTGGTTCCCGACTTCTTTTTATGTGCCAGAAAGGTGCACAAATATGTTCAGTAATTTTACTGGATTTGTATTTTCGGTTTGGAGCTGCCAAGTATACAACTCCAACCACCTAAAATCTGAAGCTTTGGCTGTGCAGTGTAGGCATGGTCTGTGGATGCTGAAAAAGCCAGGTTTTGGACACATTACTTTGTTTTCACTTGACAGCTATCAACGAGGAGCTGTCAAGTGCAAAGTGAAGGCATGAGATGTTCGCTTGCAAAAGGGAATGGCAAGTATATCACCCCCTTTGTAGTGAGATCCTCTAGTTTTTTTGTTTGGACTTATGAGTTCTCAGTGTTCTTCAGCTTTTACACCCTCTCCTGATCCTCTAGGTGCCTAGCAAAATGGGAAAGTGCAGCCCAATCCATTTACTGTAAACCCAATAAACCTGTAAATGCAGCCAAGGTGTTCTTGAAATGCTGATCCACCTTGACTAGTTAGCCACCACTGCTGTGTTATGCAAATTCTGTCTATGTTGTGTACTATTTTTAACTACATTACTAACTCAGTAATTCTCAGATAGTGTGCCAAAAAGAACTGGTGCTGTCCTGTGCAAAATATATTAAGTAAATAATTAGAGGCCAAGAAATGTCCTATTCTGAAATCCTTGAACTCTCTGAATACCCTCCCCACAACTTTCCAGATGAGATGCAGTATCGGGATTTTCTAGTTGTAGGTATTTAATTTCAACCTGACCTTGGCACAGTGTTTCCTAAAATGGACAAAGTAAGAATTCATCACGGGTCACTTCCAAAAACAGTAACCGCAGTATGATGCTCTTTCTCATCACATAATGGAATTTTATGTTCAGAAATTAGTTGCTTTCTAGCTGTTCTTGTGAATTAACTAATAAGTACATCAGTTCAAGGACTGGAACTATTGGACACAAAAGCAGCCACTCAAAATGAACTCCCTGTATTCTAAAAGTTCATTAACGGCACTGTGCAAAATGGCACAAAAATGTTAATGTAGCTAACTTTAATTAAAACTCCAATAAAATGTAATGAAACAGCAATGACTATGAAATATTCTTTTCTGTTCTTTCCTTTTTTACTGCCATATTGCCCACTTCCACATGTGCTAAAGACAAAGGGTCCTCCATGGTTTCACTCATAAAAATACATCCTCTCCTTCCTCCAGTTTCAGTTCCTGAGAAAAATACTGATGAGAGGCCTTTGCAAGCCTTACTGCCCACACAGAGAGAAAGGTAAGGACGCTCAGTGGCTGAGTGCATGCCGTGGATCAGTTCCTGGCAGTGTTGTACTGGCACCAAGCTTTGCAGGACTGACCCACCAGGACTTCAAGATTAGTGGCGAGGAGGATGTTATCTGCCTCCCCAGGTTCCTGGCCCCCCGTGTTTAGCTGCAATCAACACAGTAGTGGGTAGGGACAGGTACTTCACAGCAATTATATTTTGCTGTGACATATTCCAGCAGAGTATTTTGGGCTGGTTTGGTCTTGAATGGAAATTCGCTTTACAAATTAGCAAATGATGGGATTTTAAACAAGTCCTGGCTTTTTCTTGCTAATTGTTTGTGGTTGGTTTAGATATGCACATTTAGCTGTGCATTGTCTGTTTATATTTTTGAATGGATGGGGATTTTATAATGTGTTTTTCATGTTTTAATTTATGTAAAGCATCAAGAGAGTTTCAGCAATTCGGCAATACAGAGATGTATTAGATTAAATGAAATGAACAGTCAGAGGCAGGGTCACATAATCACAGAGGGGAAACAAGCCATAGAAATACCCAATCAGCTGGGTGTTGGTTTCCATAAGGTCTGAACCCAGGAAGGGTGGGTTGGTGGGAGGGTTAATAAACCACCCTGAAACCTATGGTTTCTTGTAGCATCATCATGCTAAATTATGTAGCTCACAAGTAGTAAGTGTGGCAAGGGAAATATAGCCACAATTTTCCACCCAGTATTGGGCATACCTACCCATTCCAACTATTCCAGCCATTGCAGTCTTACCACAGTTTATCATGAAATGCAAAGCTAGGCAAGGTGGCCTGTTGCCATCAGTAAGAAGACACACAGAACCCATGTGCTGCAGAAGAGTTCTGAGGTGGTTTGTTAACTGCCTCAACAAGCTGAATTCACACTGCACAATAAGACACAAGCACCACCAACCATGACAACTGGCAGAGGCCCCAACCCATGGTGGCATGCCCAAGCATCCTAGAGGAAGAGAGACACCAAGAGAAATTTGGTTCCGAGGGCATGATAGCCCACACCCAAGAGTTGAACCTGAGTTGTTTTTGAAGTATGGTTTTTTTGTTGAAACATGGATTGTTGTGTCTGAATCCAGTAAAGATAAACTTTGGTGAAAACCCATAGTTGAGAACAACAACAAACCTTGAGTTTAAGTTATGGATTATTTGCAGTTAACAAGCCATGGGTTGTTGGTGCAGCTGGATTCAGGCTAATACAATAACCCACATTTCAACAACATCCTGCTGTTGAAGAACAGCTCACACTTAACCCGGGAGGTTGGATTTTCATGTTGGCAGTACCGAACCCAGGAGGAGCGATGGATCAACACAGCAGCCCACACTTTAGGACTTCCCTTGAGGGCACGGGCAGGGGACTGTCAGGCTGAGTACTCATCGCTACCCCACTGATCTGTTGCATCATCAGTCCCCTTGATGAGCCTCTGCCACTTCATATAGGCAGAACAGAGACAGGCCAACAATCCAACAGTATGAAGCAGTTTCCTGTGTTCCTATACTCTGAATGAGTAGCTGCCTTATCCTTCCTTTTTACAATCAGAGACAGAGAGAAGCTTTCTCTAAGTATATTAAAATTGATTAATGCTGCTACATCAGAACCAAAATTGTTACTATACCCTTTCTTTATTCATGTGCACACAGAGGAGCACTTATATTTCACCCTAGTCTAGGTACCAAAGGCTAAGAAGGAGGAAAATGATTGAAAGTTCACCGCAAGACTCAGAAGATTTAGCCCAATTCTTTCCACATTTCCTGATTTAATGAACCATTGGCCTGAAGGCCCCCGATTTGATCGAACAAAATATTTAATGTTTTCACAGTAAGGCCATCTCTCTGCTACATTTAGCCCCACTTCTCATATTTTATATTTATGAACTGGTCCTTCACATTTTTAGAATCTATATAAATAGAATGGGATACCTGAGAATGCATGGAGACAAATGCACAGTGTGAATTTCCTGTACCTTTCCCATTAAGATGCACAATTAATATCAGTCACCTACTGTTGCCTACTGCCCTCAGCTGTCACTTGAGCTAGTTCAAGAAGTTTATCCATTTGACAAAAAAGTACGGCTTGCTACAATCCATGGTGCTGGCTGAAATGATGGGGATTTTTCCTTCGGTTGAAAGACGTCCTTTGGAAAGTGTAATGATTGCTAATAGTTATCAATCATTCCCTAAAGCACAAATAATTCTGGAAATCATGGCTGAGCCAGGATATTAAATTGTCTTACTAGGTGTGTAAATGTTCCAATTACTTTGCTACAAAATTAAGGACAAGTATTTCCTCTCATTTTGTCGAGGTGCTACTCAACATGTAAACAACCCACCATTCACGAGCAATAAGACTAAAGTCCTTTATTGGTACTTATCTACAAGATTTACAACTCTACAGATAAGCTCTGCTGTTGATGTCTTTGCAATGCAGATGCTAATCCTTCTCACTACTTTGTCCCAGCTCTTGCCTACCTAGCAATTCTACATCATGCAAATGCAAGCAGATCCACAGGTATCCAGTGGGAAATGTAACAGAGTTCTGTGCACCTGTTTAGTCATGCTGGCCACATGATCATGGAAGCATCTTCGGACAATGCGGCTCCTTCAGCTTACAGACAGAGATGAGCACTGGGCCCAGGGTCGGACATGACTAGTGCATATGTGCGGGGGAATCTTTACCTTTTGCTGCTTCATGATCTGTGGCACCCAGCAAGAAGAAAAGAGACCTACAATATCCAGTCATTGCCACATGGATAACAGCCCTCTCCTGGTTCCAGAGGTTAGCTTTCTCCAGTTCGGGACCATCCAGGTATTTAGGACTACAATTCCCTTCCACTTCAGCCAACATTTGGAAGGCAACTCATTGTGGAGGGCTAACATAGGAAGCGTCTGCTACTTCTCCGGTGTGTTTGGTACAAAATTATGCTAAGGCTTGCAGATCCCAATAATAAGTAAGACTTAATTTCCCCCCTTCCAAATCTAGATAGCTGAAAGAATTTTTAATATATACAGCTTTTTCATTGTTAACAATATTAGAATTTCATTAATGTGAACTGTCGTATACACATTTGTGTTTAGGACTTTGTTAAGGGAGTTTCCCAGCCCATACTGGAAAGACAGAAGAGGGACACACTAATCTTGACTATTTTTAAAAGGACGATAAATTTCTTTAAAACCTCAGGGTGCCGCTGTATAATTGCTACCATAAATCAGCACAGTTCTATTAAAGTAAATGAAACCACTCTGATTAAAACCAATACAAGTTCAAGTTGCAAGGTCTAGGCAATTCACGTCCTCATGCAACAACTGATTTCCTTGCTTCCAACTGCATTTGCCTAACGAGGCCATTCCTCTCGGGAGCAAATTCCAATGGTGGTTTTAAAAATCCTTTTTGCAAGTCCTATTTAAACTCCCATCCACTTGGCATGATCCCTTTTCCACTGACATATTTCATTCATTTATCTTTGGAGCTTCTGCTTACGAACTGATGTTAAATTCAATGTAACGACATAATAAATATTCCGCCTTATCCATATCTTTGCTCCTTAATGCATCTGTAAATTCCTAGGTTAGACGAGGAGGTAATAACAAGACATTCCAAACTTGCACAAAGCAGCAGTTGTTTGCAATTGACAGTAAAGCAAGATGATGTACTTGAGAACAAAGACACAAAGTACTGGCTTTCATGCGATTGCACCCTTCATGTACATCATGCTGGACAACAGCAGTAAAGTGAATTGATACTCCTGTAGAGAATTTGTTGAGCCTGCCTTCCATTTCTGTCTGGCCTTCCTCCAAGGAATGGTGTGCCTTAGATTGCATAGCCTTTCCCCTGGGGTTATTAGAAGCATGGCTGCATGGACCTGCCCAAGTTCATCCATTAGCCCAGGTATAGGCAACCTGCTAGCTCCAGGTGTTCTGTAATACCATTCCTACAAACCCTGATGCATGGAACTTGCTGGCTGGGACATGGGGGCATTGTGGGTTTTATGGTGCTGTAATGGTTTTATTCTTTGCTGCTGGTTTTATTGGTTCTATTCTACACTGGTCTTACTTTGTTTTCATATCTGTGCTTTGCTTTAATGCATTGAGTACTGCCTAGGAAACGTTGGTTAATTCAGAGGTTAAAAGGACAACAGGTAGACGGATGACTACCTGGAATGGCTAGATAATAGTCCAAAATATATGGAAGGTTCTAATCTTCCTGCCCCTAAATTAGCTTTGTAGCTGTCCATTGGGCATTATTCAGACGTATAAAGGTAGTTTAAGTTCAATTGCATTCAAAGGGAAGATGCTTAACTTTCCAACTAAGCTCAAGGCAAACTGCTCTCATTTTGTACATAGTAGAATATTATAACATAGCTATGATTCCTCTATCAGTGTTCTGTATGGACGTCTTCATTAGTTCCATACTTTTGTAAGCATATTAAAGGTTATACATCTATAAACAATCTTTTAATGAATGATCATATTTCACCAATGTCCTACTTTCATTGAGTAGATAACGAAGAGAACGAGGTTTAGTTTCTCATAATCAGATGCTATTAAGCTTGGGCCTCCCAAGGTCTCCTGGCCCAGGGCCTCCGGGTGCTTTAGTCCAGGACTCATCCCAGACATCCCCAATCAGGACTTGGAAAACCTTCTGTCTGGACTACTGACACTGCAGGTCGATGCACTTAATATGAATGGGGCAGGAGATTCCATGAAGCCATTAGTGCTCCTGTTGCCTCTGTCTGCAGTGAGCACCTCTCTCTCTGCTGCAGAGACTCCCCCTTCATCCATCCATCCTCTCCATGCCATGTCAAATCCAAAAAAAGGCTTCGAAATTGCATGGGAAATCATCTACATGTGGAAGGGGGTGAAATCAGCGGGTGGAACTTGCATGTCTCTGCACCACCAACCGAATTTCACCTCTTTCCAAGCCTATCCCTGGACTCATATAATAATATTTCCTAACAACAGATAAGAGAGATACACTTGGAAAAGCATTTTTGTTCACTTTCATAAGTAACACTGCATTGTTACTGCTCTAAAAGATCTGGTGGAAAGTGCTGCTTAGAAGCAGAATTTAAACTGGAGGGTCATGATGTTTTCTAAAGAACCAGTAAACAACTGTGAGTGGGGAATGATGAGGATACAATAAGCATCTTATGTTGAAAGCTCCTCAAATGGAGGAATCAGTGGCCTGTGTGGACCTGGCCCGGCTTCTTCCTGGTGATTTCTGTGCCATCTCATTAACTTAAGTTGAGCTGGGCTGAAAGCTCAGCATGTTCTTTGTCCAAGGGTACATCCAGGAGACGGAGACTGCTCATGCAGGTGTGCGATAGTGATGGGGAGAAGTTCCAGGCTGCATTTCTCCTGCGTAAGGAAGCTTGCTCTATACCCTTCCTAATTAGTAAGTGCTGACAGCTCAGTTTGGCCTCCAAGAGTCCAAAACTGCCAGCAGATGTCATTGTTGCACTGTGAGTCGCGTTTCAAGATCTCCCCACCTCACCCACAAGCAAGGCAAGGATTTTTTATCTGGGCAGAGTATGCAGCATTTTATAAGCTAGATCACTAGTTAAAAGGCAGGACAAATAAAACATATACATAATAAAAAGCACATCTTTCTTTAAAAGCCTGAGTATGGTGTGTGCCACCAGATTATGGGCAAGTTCACACGTCACACTAAGCCATTCTGAGAATGAGTCTCCAGGGGCTGCTTGTTGGCTTTTAAAAAGATCACAAAGTGCTTTGCGGCTCGTTTCCACTCGCAGTCCCGCCATGTATCTCAGTGCCTTTGCCGCAAAACTTCTCATTTCTTCAGTTCCTGTGTCAGCACCCTTTTTGCAGTTGGCATCCCGGTGTTGCTGGCTCCCAAAGGAAATTCCTCCTGGAATCAGATTTCCAAATAGAATTAAAATTCTGAGCCCCTGTGAATGTGGAAACACATTTGCAATTTTAGGACTTCTTGCAGGGTGCAGAGCTATCTTGCAAAAGAGCAGAAGAGTTTATTTAGCTAAGTACAGTATATCTACCTATGGAAGCATACTCTTGTCGCTGTCCTTGTGAATTTCATTCTCCCTTTGGGTGCTTTCCTTGCAAGCAATCACTTTTTTCCCTTTTAAAGGCTGCTTCACCTACTACAGGAGTAAGCACACCTGCTCAAAAGATGCTTCTTTTGCAGCTGATGGTCACTTTTGGCTCTCCCTCCCATTTGTGCTTGTCACTTTCCTCCACCTCTCCATTGTTGGTTGTCAGAGCTATGCATGGGCTGCAAGCAGTGAGCTGGATCAGTAAACATACCCAAATTTCACGGCAGAACAGCTAGGAGTATTGGTAAAGAAACCCAAATTTCAAAGCAAACATATGTAAATTTCAGGGCAGAATGGGATCTGTACATTTATACAAATTTCAGGACAGAATGAGAAAGAAGAAAATGACACAAATTCCATGGCAGAGCAGTAAGCCAGATTGCTAAAAATATTCAAAGTGGACTAATAAAGCTGGCTTCCATAATTTAAAGCATGAATTATGCAAATGTCATAGCGGCTGACTTTTGTATCCGAGCACTTGCATTAGATCAAAAAAGAAAAAAAGTTGTGAACATATTAGGCACACTCTCTGGTATCTTTTCTTCTTAATTTTTAGGATCATGGGGCAGAAGGCACTGAGACCAGGGAAGGTGCTGGGGGTGCTAGTGAGAGGCAGTAAAAGCCTCTTGCTTGCTGGCTGTAGTCATTCCTGGCTACCCACAATGAACTTGCCCCACCAGGCTTGAGCATCAGAACAACCCACCCTGTAAATATGCCACCCTGAACAACCCAATGGCATGCCAGGAGATCTCAGGATGGCTCATCTGTGAACAATATGGCCCCCTGCACAGGACATCACAACAACCTACCATGGGTAATCAGCCATGGGTTGTCCTGGCATGCAAACAAGATCTATTTTAAAACATAATTCTAGGTATTTAGGATTCAACAGTGGGCATAAAGAAGAACTCTTGGCTTACCTGCTCATCCACATGGGCTTCACATCTGCCTGGAGCCCCATTTGGGACTTTTCCATAGTGCTCAGTGTCCAAGGGCACATGGACAATGTTCCTGCCTGTTCCTTCAAGTTCTTGAGAATGCCATACGCAGCCTCTCTCTTGGGACAGAGAATCGGAAGGAGAAAAAAGAGAGGGGCAAAGGAGGGAGGATGATGGATAGGTTGTGTGAATGCACAGATGACCACCCAAAGAACCTCTGTAACAGGAAGCCACATCTTCTTCTTTGTGCTCTCTGGGCATCATATGTATGGGTGAATAGAAGGGTGACTTACTGGAGGAGGGCTGATGCTCTTCTGAACAGTAGAAGAAAGCACAGCTCAACCAAAGGAAGAATCAGCTCATGCTCTGACATCCAATCTGTAATATGCTACGAAGCTGCTGGCTTCAACCAGGAAACCACACAACATCATGTCAGAAGAAGGAGTACCCCAAGCATAACGTGTCAGCGTAAACAGAGCCTTTGTCAAATGAGCTACACTGGGTCAGTGTCAGTCCTGCCACTCCATAGGCCAGCTTGAGGACCCATGAAGACGTCTGTTAAGAAGAGATGGGGAAGCCTTTGCAGAGATGCTCAGAATGGAGAAGGGGTCAAGAAGAGCATGGAGAAGCTTCCAAACAAGATCTGGAGAGCCAGCACCTGCTGGGGTCCTGGCAGTGAAGGGCCGAGTCTATCAGTGTTGATAGGGGTAAAACACTGGTAAAATGAACCCTGAATAATGAGGGTTCCATCTCACATGGGAAGCCTGCACATGGGCAAAGGCTCCCCGTTTCAGAGTTGCCACCCAAGCTGTGAAGAGCAATAAGATCAGGGTTAGCACACTTGCTCCCATTCTTCCTCCTCATTATTTACTATGGATTTATGAATTACATTTACTACCTTGATTGCAAAAAACAGTCAACGTAGGGCGAAGCAAATTATCAGTATATTTAAAAAACAGACTAAAACAGTAATGCATTTAAAATGGTGACTAGTGGGTCCAGTGGGTGGTAAATGCACCCTTATGTGAAGGCTGATTCCTGCTTTCCTTAAGGAGGCAGTAGGGTAACCATTGCTAAAGAAACCTGTTCTGGACTAGTTGTATTTGACACCTACTGCTTAGTTCTGAATACCCTCTCCTTGCATAACTTGAAAAGGTTGTGGAGGAGCAATTGCAGGCATTCATGGATGATATGACTATCCAAGCCATTCCAGGAAGGCTTTCAACCTGGTTATGGGACCAAATCAGGTGTGGTCGCCCTGATAGAAGACAGTGTCAGAGGTGGGCCAGAGGGAGTGTCACCCTGTTAATTCTACTCAATCTCACTGGCCTCAACACTCTGCCACAGTATCCTTCGGGATGAGCTCTGTGGATTGGATGTTGCAGGCACTGTGTCATGGTTCTAGTCTTACCTGTGCAGTCAATTTCAGAGCATAACACAGGGTGACTATTCCTTGGCCTCTTGGCATTGAGCTATAGGGCTCAGCAGAGGAGCACCTACATTCGAGGACCTGGAGCACACTGCAAGCTGTATGCTGATGGCACAACTCCATCTCCCTCCACTGGTCTCCATTGTGAGCTTCCAGAATGCAGCAGCTGCATCCATAGTTGCCACCCATAGTTGTCCCTCTTCAGCATGGATGTTCTCCACTGAGGGAACTGCACTGGTTGCTGTTCCCTACTGGATCCAGTGTTAGGTTCTATTTCTAACATACAAAACCCTAAACAACTTGGGCCCAGGATACTTGAGAGTTACCTTCTCCTGTTTCAGTCAGGTCATCATTGACTTGGTTGGAATCCACCTGGAGTAGAGCAGAACCTTCAGTGTGGAGACTGCCTGGCTGTGGAAACTCCAACTAGAAATTGAGATTTGTGTATTTTGAATATGCATGTTACAGTTTATGTCCAATAAACAGATCAACATGTTTATTTTTGTGCAGAGGTGTGGCCTTGGTCCTTGAGGTGGGTTCCTTGCAACTGGCTTGAATATTTAAGGGACTGGCTGGGAGAAGCAGGGCAGCTAATAGGTGTGACAAACTATGCCAAGGTTTGTTCTGAATCCTTATGTCTACAGTATTTCGCAAGTAGACTGACTTGAAAGTAGAAATTATTATTGGATACCTACTGATGTTCCAACATCTGTTTTCAAGGAAATTAATTTGAGACAAGTGCTAACTCTTTGGTGATGCTTCTCTGCCCAGCAGAACTGCCTGCCTGCTACTTTTTAAAGGCACGAGGCTATTTTATAGGCTCCAGCTGCAGTGTAGAGGTAACTGTATCCTTCCCCCTGGCTGGCCAGCCGAAGACAGACCCTGATAAGCCTAATTATAATCAGAAGATGGTCTTCTGGGAGCCTGTAATCTGATACAGGTTGGAATTGAGCACTTGCTCCATAATTTTGTAGCAGATGATACATTCAGGCCAGGCTTCCCCATCCTGATGCATTCCAGATGTTTTGGCCTACAACTCTCTCCATCTCTGACCATAAGCTATGCTTGCTGAAACAGATGGGTGTTGTAGTTCAAATATCTGAAGGACACCAGGTCAGAGAAGGGTGTCTTAAGCAGTTAACCAAGTTTAACAACATGAACACATTAAAGGAAAAATATTCTTGCTGGATGTAAGTATGGGAATATAAGGTGCCTTTCTTGCCTTGATAAAGTATGCCATGAACTTCCATTACAGAAATCTTATAGCACATATTGAGTACTTGCTGTCATCCATGCATCCATATGAAGGTTGCCTGGATATTCTAGGCATGTTTCTGACCTTCTGGGTCTGTATTCCAGCCTGAACAAAAGGAGTCTCTCCCTCTCTCTCACACACAATCAATGTGCCATTAGATGCAGATGAACATCAGGAAAACTCAGATGAGCACCAAAATGATGATACATCACCTCCCTCGCCTATGCGCACAGAAGCCTCCTGATGCAAGCATATCCCCCTGCCTGGGCTGAAAATCTTTCCATGGTTTTTTCCCAAGTGGTCTCACTCCAGAGACCTGATCAAGTAGGCATCCTTGTAGACCACTCCATCACGACAAGCTTCTAAACAAATCAATCTCACACATTTATGAGACAAAATAGTCATAACTAACATACTTCTAAGCTTTTAAGGACAGAGTGACCACTAGGATGCTTTGGATGAACTCCTCCACCAGTTACAGTGGCATGGAGCATGGTCTCTCCTGCTCCATTGGGTGGCGTGTGGAACCACCTTCTTTAAAGAATTAGTTTGCTGAATCTGTAGGCTTTGAACAAACAACAAAATTTATTGTAAGCTTAGCTGAAAATGTATCATAGACAGATAGACAGACTATGTTTCATTGAAAGAAATGTCTCATAGAAAGACTAGACTATGTAGCATGAGGTGTAGAATAAACATTGAGTTAAAAAGTAGCTCAAGGTTTAATGGAAAGTTAAACCAAAGAGTGGAAAGATAAGTCAGTATATTTTCTGTAGCCTCATACAAGTGTTTAATATTTTATAGCAATAGGATTATATCGCAGTGTATTTTATACAGTCCATTATTAGACATTTCTTGTGGTTTATAAGTGCCTAACTATCAGCTTCAGTAGCTAGACACATGTGGAATCAAATGCATGTTAGCAATTTGTGATTCCATTATATCCAACCCACCTTAAACATTTCCACCAAAGTGGATTTCACAAGTTCTCTTTCTGGGATCTTTTCCATGTTTTTCCTCCTGCAGGTTAAGTGGTTATTCTCCCTGAATAGGCCACATCCCCTTATGGTAGCTGTTTACACAGCTGAAAACCTATTAAAACTCCATTAGTCTGCTGCATAAAATGAGTTATACAGGAGTATTACCTTAACCTTTTCACCCATGTTCGCATTCTATTAATCCAGCATCATGTTAACTTCCCTATGCCTTATCCAGTTTATTCCTGTCTTCCTTCAAGTCCAGAGACCAAGTTGGATTCAGAGGCAAAAGGTTTTGCTGAATACAATGGAACCTTGCAGTTTTTCATTTTCCTTGCCGATAAATACTACGGCCATGATTCAAGGAGCCCGTGAGTTCATTACAACCACTGGGGTTTGTTTCTCCTTGTTCCTTTGTACACCTGATCTGCATGCCGTTTCATCACAAACCACTTTTGAAACTCCCCCAATTGTAACATTTTGCCCAGGAAACAGGTGCAGAACTATTTTACTGCACTGCGAATCTTTACCAACACTGCTTTGGGAGACACTGTTTCCTTCAGGGACAGATTTTAAAATGTGAAGAACTGTGTTCTGCTTGTTATAGCCATTATTAAATGAAACACTGAAAGGGAATTTAAAAAAAGAGGGGAAAAGCCACCCACTTAGCAGGATTGTACCGGCAGCAAGCTATTTCTGTTCCCTGAAGTGTCTTTAATCGGCATCCCTCAGGTACTTTGTAACCTTGATGAGAGCATGAGTACCCTTGAGGCAATGTGTTCCAATTGGAAAATTACCGTTCCAAACGTTTCTTATCTGAAATGATGTCAAATCCAGACCTATTGCAGCACACAACAATTTTCTTCTTGTTTGCCTTTTCTTACTTTTTAAAATATTCTCTAAGTGGTTATTTTAGCCAATAGCTTTGGTGGACTGTCTGCAAGCCAGCAATGCTCCGAAATCCCAATGTCAAAACCAGAGGCAAGGAGCTACTGGACTTGATTTAAGAATGCACATTTTTCTATGTTTTTCAGTTAAGAAAGTATTAGACAAGGCCAGAACTTGCCTGTGGTTCTATTCCAGTATGTTCTGGCTTAGAAGTCTTTGTACCTAGACAGATTACAGAAAGAGAAGACAGTGGCCGCATCTGAAGCACAGCCAGAGGTAAACCAAAATGAGTTGATTTCCCATTCCTGGATAATTTGAATTAGATGAGGAAGTTACCTTCCAACCCCATCCTAGGCAGGGTCTGGGCCCAGTGCACACCAGAAAACTCTCTCCACATATATATGGGGAATAGAAATGGGGTGGAATTCAGTTCCGATTCAGGATGACTGACTGAAGAAAGGCTGTGGCAGGGACCTTGCCAAAAAAAGTGACCAAGCAGGACTTTTCCTCCTCCTGTATTCCTGTCAGCCCCTTGTGTACATGCACACATCTGTGGTACCACTAATGTTTTTAGCACACAGACGCATGCCGTAGGAATGGGCACAGACTCTGAAATGCAGCAGTGAATGCACATCTCTGACACCAACTGTATATGGTGCACCATGGCCCCAAAGGAAGTTCATGGACTGATCTCCCCTGGTCCAAATGTCATGTCAGAACAAGCCTTTATCCTCAGGATGGTTTGTCTGAAATAGTCTTATTCCAGGGTTATTGAACATGGCAGGCTTCATCCAGCTGATTTTCTTCTGTACTCAGAGAATGACTGGTTTGGATCACACCGAGGTCCTCAGCGGATTTTCCAGAAACTGCCTGGGTTGACTGATTAGGGGCAGAAAGGGGAGATCTGGGGGTAAAGCCTAACGGTGAGCCGGCCGCTTGTATTCCTTGGAGCTGAGCGTTGTTTATCTGGAAACAAGCAAGAAAGACATTGTTAATTCATCCCAATAATAAGCGCTAATGAGTCTGCACTAGTGTAAACCAATGCTTACACATTTTGTGCCTCGTACTGCAGAGAAAAGCAGCAATAAAATTTTGCCCTCAGATTGCAGGGGCAAATCATTGCTTTTCTCCACAGTAGCAGCAAGCATTGGTGGCACTGCACTGGCAATTCTTCACCTGTAGATCCAGATTTACCTTTTGCCCATACACAGTTAATTACTATGCCCCTGATTCAGAGATGTATACATGCAGCAATAAATGACACCAGCTGACACAGGAACCTACAATAAACATTATTTATTGGAAGCTGTCCCAAGATGTTTGTAGGGAACGGGATAGAAAAGCTTAATAAAATAAAATCACAACACAACACAACACACATTGGCCCTGAAGGAGACAGGACTGGCTTCAGTCCCTCTTTAAAAACAAATGATCAGAAAAAGAGCACAAATTCTCTCTGCGTATAAAAATAAATACATAAATAGTGCTATAATGCCTTATCAGTAATAGGAGCCCTCTGTCTGGAAGCAACTCTGATCACAAGGAAGGAAAGGAAGATGTGTTGTCTGGATTCTATTGTGCTGATACCATACTTATATAAGTCACAAACAAAAGACACATAAAGCGCTTGGGCAATCAAATGAACAGTATGAATTTCTAGAGCTTGGATACATTCAAATACAGGTTAATACTAGTCACCTTTGGTCGTCTGCTGCCCTCTGCTGTCGCTTCGGGGTTGTCAAACCAGTGATAGTTCTCAGCTGAGTTCTCAGGAAGCTGCAGTGATCTCAAGCTTGGACGCCTGGGCGAGGGGCATGTCCGTGGAGTTAAGCACTTTTCGCTGTTTCTTGGAGGTGTATCAGAAAACCCTGAGCAGGAAAATTTGTTGCAATCAACAGTATCAAATGCACACACTGAATAGTTTTTAAAAAGGGAGGCAAACAAGAAGCCACTGTCAAATAAGCATTTTACCCATTCTGAGTCAGGCACTGCAACACTTGGAAATTATGTGAGATTTTTCAGAAATGCCTTTCTCAAATCCTTCCAATTCGATCCCTTCACATTTCCCAAATTATGAGCAATAGGTTTGCTCCATCACCTGCACTGGCATGACCTACCTGAAAAAATAATTATTTCCTTTTGGGAGTCAGTCCCTGCTAGTGTTGTACAGAATATCAAGTGTCCAGCCCTGAGCAATTCCGAGGAAGAGCAGGATTCCTCATCCCCAGCGCTAACATGTAAACTTGGATTCTGGAGCCACCCCACGGTATTCTTTCATCAGCACGGCGTGGTCCGCAAATTACTAGCGCTGATGCAATGTGACATCTACAGATTCATCCTCCAGCTTCCAAAATCTTCTCCTGCCCCACACACCCCACACTATTGACACTATATGATCTCATCTCTTATTCTATGGGGAAAGAAGAACAGGAGGAAGTGTGCAGTCTGGTTCTCACACCACTGTGACATGCTGCAGTTTGTAGCAGCAAAAAAACCCGCTTTTTGCTGTATCCAAAACTTTTCTTGCAAACAAACCATGGCTTGCTAAGCAGCAACACCCCACAGATCCATGATTGGACTTGGCTTGAGAAGTCTAACACATTTAATCATGGTTTGTCATAATGTCTGAAGCCAGAACTGCTATTCCTGTGGGAAAAAAGGCAGCCAGCAAGTCTGGAGATTGGAAAAATGGGTTACAGAGAAACAAACCAGAATTATGGAAAACAGGCCATAGTTTGCACGAGAGATCATCTATGGAAGTCCTTCTCCAGGAGCCACCTTTCATGAAGGGGGCCACGAGGGAAAGGCCTTTTTAGTGCTGGTGCACCAACTATGGAACCAGCTTCTTAGGGAGCTGTGCCTGATGTGGATCTTGTAAACATTTCAGCACCAGGTTAAAGCTGTTCTATTCTCCTATTTTAAACTATTAAATCTGATTCTTTGATTTTATATTGGTTTTTATGTATACTCATATTTTTATGTTTATTTATTTATTTAAAACTTTTGTATACTATCCACTACCAAATGGTCTCAGGACCAATATTGGTACATTGTGGATTAGTTGTTAAATTATGGTAATGCATTTTATTATTGGGATGCAGGTGGTGCAGTGGCTTAAACCACTGTGCTGCTGGGCTGGTTGATTGAAAGGTCGCCGGTTCGAATCTGCACAATGGGGTGAGTTCCCATTGCTCTGTCCCAGCTCCTGTTAACCTTGCAGTTCAAAAGCATACACATCCAAGTATATAAAAAGGTACCATTTCAGTGAGAAGGTAACAGCGTTCCGTGCACTACAGTGTTTAGTCATGCCGACCACATGACCACAGAGACTGTCTGCGGACAAACGCTGGCTCCATCGGCCAGGAAACGGAGATGAGCACCGCCCCCTAGCATCAGGCATGACTGGACTTAATGTCAAGGGGAAACCTTCACCTTTATTTTATTATTTATTGTCAAATATTGTTTTGTTTGAATTTGGTTGGTCGTGTAGATGTTCTACTTATGGTGAAATTATTTACTTGATATTAGGTACTGTTTTTATATGGCTTTTAGTGTACACTGTTATGAGTGCTTTCCACTAACTAACAGCATATAAAAGCTTAAATAAAATGAGGTTCCACTATAAAGAATCAGACTATGGACTCATCCAGCACAGCACTGTTTAGTCTGGACTGCCGTTGTCCTGGGCAGGTACTGCTGGAAAATAGCCTGGCCAACACCCGGAGAGTCAATGTGAGTCAATGCTGGCCATGCTGAACTAGACGGCCCAATAAACTGTCTCAGAAAGCTTCCCATGTTCCTTCATAGTATTAGGTCTTATGTTCATTATTCGTGACACCCCAAAACCAGAGTCAAATATATTTAAAATTATAACCATAGGAATAATTACTTCTATTTTAAACAAACACTGTTTACCTTTGCCCCCAGTCTTGGGAAAGCTGTCTGACCCATATTCTGTGCTGCCTGGGGGCCCTGCTGGGCCATGCTGATGAAATGTGGTTTTATTTTCATTTTCTTTAATGACAGCCTCTGGTAAAGTTCTTGTCTTCTTGGTGCTCTCTCTGTTTCCTTGGCAATTTTGTCCCTCTGCAGCTGTGCTTCCAGACAATGGCTTTTCCATTAGCAGCTCATCTGCAATTTTTGTTGGACCTCCTGAACTTTGGAAAGAACTGGTGGCACGTGACAACTGTTTGAGTTGAGTGTTCAGTAGAGAGACTTGTGTTCTTAGCATCTCATTGTCTTCTTCTAATTTATGGAGGTTAATTATCAAGGCGCAGTACTTCTCCAGGTTCTCACCTGCCTCTGTGGTTTTCTCCTCAAGTGATTCCTTCAGTCCTTCCAGTTCCAACCTTATTTCCTCCATAGGAACAACTCCCGGAGAACCTGTGTGAATCACAAAGGCTTGTTACTTAAAAGGCTTAAAAACCTAAAAGGTATATTAGATAAAGTATTTGTGTCAGCTGTCTTCTCTCCATCCTTCTAAGTATATCATGGCAAAGGCTTTCTAACTGAAGTCTTTATTATGCTAAAGCTGACCAGCTACACTGGCTTTGTCATGCAAAATAAGAAAAGAAGCAATAACCAAGAAAATAAGCAAAAGTTAGACAACTTTTAGGAAAATGAAGCTAAATGGTATCAAGTTGACTCTAACATGAATACCTTTCCTTCATTCGAAACAAGACCTTCAAGGTGCATCAAGCTGCTTAAAGGCCACTCACCTGGAACATCCAACACTTCTTAGTTGGTCAACCAGTTACCCTGACACTGCAGCATTGGACTAATGATGCTGGGTCTGTTCCTCCCTATCAGCTCGCTCACTAGACTTTCCCACAGAGCCTGGGGAAAGTTCTCTGATTCTCAGCAACGCCTGGCTTGACGATTCAGCTGCTGATGCTGACTCCTCCTCTTCTCAATCAGGATTCAATTTAACAGCCTCTGAAGGCTGAAGCATGAAGCAGTGGGCCCAATTCCTGCAATATGTGGGGTTAAATATCTGACCAACTACCCACAGGGCACATTAATACATCTGAAAAGCCTGTTTGAGAAAGAGTCCATTATGTATTCTTCTAGATACGTTACTACCCTATACCTTAGGAATTTCCTCAGAGCACCCCATTCTGCCAGTGCGGTGGATGAATCCTCTGGGAAAGAGTCTTTCTGGCAGTGTTACCAAGGTTGTGTAACTCCCTCCATTTTTAAATGTGTTTTTTCAGTCTGTGTTTGCTGCTTGCTTAGAGTATGTTTTGGAGGATTGCTTGCTTGCATTTTGGTTGTTCTTTTACTAATTATTTGTCATATTGCATGAGATATTAAAATAGTTTTAATTTTTATTTTTCAGACATAATTTGCAGGTCATTCTATTGGCTATTTGGGCTACAGGGCAGAATAAAACTGCTATATTCTGAATTTGCTAGACCTTTTCAATAGAAAACAAGAAAGGGATATCTGGCTGAAAGAGCAAGTAGCTGGTGGACAGAGTGTTAGAGAAGATAAAAGGGGCTGAATAAAAGGGATACAAAGGCTCAGTATAATCCAACCAGAATTCCAGTGTACCTATGTTTCAAAGCAAGCACGAACTAAGCATTTTGGTATTCTAACAGCAGCTAGCACTATTGATGAAAAAGAACTACTCATAAAAAACATGTGCAACATACATGCATCTGCCATTTTCAATTGAGTCTCAAGTTCGTGGATCTGCTTCACCATATGTTTTTTTCCCTGCTTCAGTTTCCTACCATCATCCAACCACTGCTGGAATTTGTGACAGAAATAATTATATTCCTCCTTAAGTTGCACTATCTTCTGAAGTTTACTTGGCTGTAAAATGAGAAACAAAATGAAAAAGTCATGTCATTGGAGTGGACACTGCTCAGACAATCAAATTAACTGCACTGGTTCTCTGTTCACTTTTACCCCAGTGTAAATTGCCAGTGCCTCTTAAAGCCTTGAATGATTGGGAGCGGAACGAATGAGTCTTCCCATACCTGCCTTCCTGTCTTCTGTAAAGACCCCACCAGAAGAGCCTTCTTCATCAGAAGAGTGTGATGTACTCAAAACTTTCTCAGTGGTGACTTCCTGGTTTTGACATGTCCTTCCCAAAAAGGCATGTCTGTCACTTTCATTTACAGCTTTTTCAGAACGAGATTAAGAAGTTTTTAGTCTACTCAGGGATTTTAATGAAGGTAATCCCTTAGTTGGTGTTGTAATTTCCATCAACTGAATTTGTCAAGTCATCATGGTTAATGGTAAGATGATTGCATTAGGTTTTAAATCATGTATATATCGTTGAACTCCATCCTGAAACCTGATACTCATGTAGAAGATGATCATTATTTTCTGCTATTGATCATGCTGTGCTTTTTATTTGCCAGTGGTTAGTTCATTTTGTCTTCACAGCCCATTTCCCCTCTACTTTTTAGGAAATCTTCCAAATGTAAGCAGCATTAAATGTCATATGGATGCTGTTAACCTACAGCAGGTGTAGGGCAGGTTGTGCCCCTCCAGATGCTTTGGCTTAGAACTCCCATCACTGCTCATGACTGACTATGCTGGCTGGGGCTGATGGGAGTTTATCTTACCACCTTTAAACACTGTTTTTCTTCTGCACATACTGTATATGGGGGCAGTGAACAGTAAAAGGTAAAAAGCATAATGTCTCATATTTAAACAGAATATCAATTTTGAAAGAGATGGCTGCTGAAAAGAGAAGGTTCTTGAAATGTGTGTTTTCAGGATGTACCGCAAATAGCACTATATTGTTGCCTGTCTCACATCCAGAGGCAGCAAATTCCACTTTAATGGAGCTACCAAGCTGAAGGTACCTCTCTGGGTGGACTCCAGCCAGGCCTTGGGTTCCTCAAAACAACCAAGGGCCATGCCATCCAATGACCTCAATCAGAGGACAAAACATCTGGAAAACTACAGATTGCCCAACCTTGACCTATTAAGTACTCTATCCCCGATGATAATGGGATATAAATTACCTGTCCAAGCAAGGTGTACTGTTCAGATGTTCTGGCTTCCAACTCCTCTTCAGGATGTTTGGAAGACACCTGTGGATCTTCAGGGAAAACCTGTGAAGTTTCATTTTTTAGCTCAAGAGAAGAATCGTTTTCATTAAATTTTTGTTCAAAGTCTTGGAATTCCTGGATGTAGGTTTCCATCAACTGTTCTAGTTCAGAATTTTTGCATTTTGCTTCCTCCAGGAAATAAACCAGCCGTGCATTCTCATCTTTGAGTGAAGTTATTTCATTAATCAGGTCCTCTTTTTTTGCCTTGTAAGTTTTTTGCTTGCTAGGAAAAAGTTTCATTTCTTCACAGATCTGTTTCAGCTTGGATGCCACTTGTGCCAACATGTTTTCATAACTGCCAACAATTTGCACCTTTCTTTTTTCCATTTCTTCCAACTGTTTCACAAGTGTGATATTACTCACTTCTAAACTGGATACTTTGTCTCGATTTTCTTCCAGCTCTCTCCCTAGACACTCTTTTTCTGCCTTTAAGACGTTAATTTCACACTGTAAGCTGTGCAAATTCTCATGCAGCTTTCCTACCTCAGCAGTCACTGTTTCTGTCTCTGCTTTGGCCAGCTCAGTCTGAAGAATGGCATTTTCCAAATTTTCTTCTGACAGTTGCAATTCCCTTTCAAGGTGCTCAATTTTGTCCAGAAGAGAGTCAGTTTTCCGCTCATTTTCTTTTAGCTTTTCGGCCATGCGTTGCCTGCTTTTTTCATCAGATAATATTCTCTTTGTAAGTTGGTCCATGCCCCGCTGCAGGTCATGTACTTCTTCCTGGGCAGATTTCAATCTTGCTGCAAGTATACGCTTTTCTTTCAGTGACCCTTCCAAAAACTTGGACTTTTTGGCATTCTCCATTTCAGAGGTACTTAACTTGCTGGATAAACTTTCACATTCCCTAAGGCTCACTTCTTTTTCCTCCGCTAGATGCTCCATTTGGTTTTGTGCAGCTTCTTTTTCTAATGCAAGTTCCTGCACAAGCTTATCCAAATTCTGCAACTGCAGCATGAGGCAGTCCTTTTCTGTTGATAACTGATCAGAATCAGCCTTTGTGGCCTGAAGCAATTTTGCCTGGTTCCGAGCTTCAGCTTCCAATATCCTGATAAATTCAGCAGAATCCACTTGACTCAGCTCAAGGTCTTTGATCTTTGCCTGCATTTTTTTGTGTATTTGATCCAGTTCTTCTTTATCAATTGACAAAGTACTGAGCTCTTGACTAAATTGATTTCTCTCAGCTGTGATTACAGAAAGCTGTTCTTGAAGGCCAGAAATGGTTTTCAGTTTATTTTCAATTTCTTTTTCTAACAGCTCATTCTTTGACTGAAACTCTTCAAGGTCAGCCTCCAAGGACAGGGCATGCCTTTCAACATTCCCTTTTTCAGATTTTATCTTCCTTAGATCATTTTCCACTTCAAGAAGCTTCTCAACCCAGTCTGCCTTGGTCATTTCTAAATCTTCTAGAGCATCTGCAGTATCAGACAATCTAATTTTGTTTACTTCCAGATCAGATTTTGCTTTCTTAAATTCTATCTCAAGTATCGTAAGATTATAAGATAATTGCTGGTTATCAGAAGTAACAGATTTAAGTGCTTCACTGAGGTCTTTGTTTTCTTGTTCGAGGAATAAGATTTTTTTGTTTAACTCTATGCAAGAAGTTCTCTTTTCAGCCAACTCTTTGGCCTTTGAATCCAAATCTGATTTTGCATTTTGAATTTCCTTTAGCAGAGTATTAATTATTTCCTTACTTTCCTCCATGTCATGGGAAGTCTTGGAGTTTTGACTATAAGCTTGTTTTATGTGTTGCTGAGATATTTCACTGCTGCAGCGGTTCTCCAAGAAATTTCCAGACATTATACTTGTGTTGTGATTTGGAGGAAGCGATAGCTCATCAGGACAGTTTAGATGACTTACAGATTCATCTGCTGCATTTCTGGAGTATTTATCTAAATCTGGGAGACATTTTGCTGTAGATTTTATACTAACTTTTGCTTCACAAGCAGTTCTTTGGACTTCTGATCCATTTTCTTCATAGGGTTTTATGGCTGCTTTATGATCCACAGCTTCAAGCACTGTGCTTATACTAGACAAGGCATTCATTCCCAGATGGCATGAGTGATCATTTCCTTGCTCAGGTGGAAACACCACTTGCTAAACGTAGATAAAAAGAGTCATTGTTATACAGTGAAAGCTACTTAGCAAGTACTAGAAACTATTAAAATGTGCACACTGGAAAACACGTGATTTGTGGAGTGTTTCAAACTCTAAAGTTTGGGAGACTTGCTCAGTCTTCCCCTACCCTGGTGCCCTCTGGACATGTTGGATTGCAACTCCCATAATTCCCAGCCAACATGGAGGATACCAGGTTAGGGAAGGCAGCACTAGCTATTTAGGGAATAGGATCAGTGTTGTTATTAACTGTAACTTTTCTAATCCTATACAGCACTAACTGCCTCTAAGCCCTGTAGCTTTTGGATCACCTTCTGCATCAAGCCGGCCAAGCTGACAAAATCATAACCCAAAGATTTTCTTAGGCCATTGCCCAAGAAGAGTGCAATTCTGTGGCCAGACACTCAATCTTTTCTGTGATAACTGCTCATCTGAAGACTGCCCTTCCTAGAAACACCTGCTGCCCACTTTGTTGGAATTTAGGGATTTTTTTCCCGTTGAGGAGCATATTCTAGGGTTGTTATGGGAGATGTTACCAGTTGAGGATTGCATGCCAGTGATAAAGGCACTTCCCCTCTCTCTTTCTGACATCATCTTCTCTCTTCCTGCTCCTCTTTTCCCGGCAGGCTGCTGGGAAAGGGTTCTTTTGTTCATTAGCCTGAACTGAGGGCATAAAGAGATTCTGAAATAAGGCCAAGCTCTGTATGTGACCCTACACTGGCCCACCTCTGTTTTAAGGCACTGGGCAAAAACTTCTTTCAGCTTTTCAGAATGTTGAAGCTCTTTTGGGATTTTAACCTTAAACTGTCTGTATGGGCTGTATGGACTTGTTGCTATTTTAGTTTCTGTATGTTTTTTTTCACTTTACGTATTGCCTTTAATTGACTATTACTAGCCAGCCTGGGTAATAATGGTCTTGTTGAAGGTGTTGCAGAAATGTGTTGCATAAGCATGTATGTTGCATAATATTAGGGTAAACTCAGAGGAAAAAATCAGGTCAAGGACGAAATCAAAGACTTGGACTGTTTATAGTGCAATCCTATGCTAGTTTAATAAAAAACTCGTTGGCGCATGCTGGGAGTTGTCGGTCTTTTTTCGGCTGAAACTTGCATGTGATCACACTTATTGATGTCTAATAAAATAGGTAGCCAACTATCATGCTCCAGGAGATGCAGAATAACCCTGATATTCTAGGATGGTCTGTCCTGTTGATTTTATTTATTTTATTTGTTTATTTATTTAAGATATTTGTATGCCATCCTTTGTGCGATTTTCTGGAAATACTGGGATTTTCTTACAAGGTGTATGGTGGATCACAAAAGTGTCTGGTTCAGCTTTTGTTTTGATCTCCTCCATTAACTGTGGTATAAGCTACTCTTCACATGAACACATAATTCCATAATGCGTATCTTCCTCTTCCATGATGGTCCACATACAACTCCTACACACACGTGATGGTAATTTTAATATATGGAAAACCTAGATCTTAAATGCTAATACTCAATAGTCTTGGCGTATTCAACAGAAAAGTGACAAGACTGCTCTTTTGCTGTCACAGATGGAGTGTCTGCTCATACAATATATTTTTTTGGCTGGAGCCAGAGAAGAATGGAATTTAATTGGCAATAATGGTCACAACCTCAGACTGTAAATATAACAGTTAATGAATAGCTGTTCATTTAGATTTCAGAGAGAAAAACAAAAATGTGTTTCTGACCATACAAGAATGACATGTTGTCAAACATTGCAAACTGGGATATAAAAGAGATACCCTTTAAAACCATCTGACTCCATCCAAAGGAATGAGACAGTCTGCTGAGACTACGTTCTCCACCAATCCTTCTCTTCCAGCAAAGAAACTCTCCTACTTCCCAATAACAAAAGGGAAACATGGGTTACTTGGGTAATCCCTTGAGCTTGTCTAAAAGGGTTCTTTCAGTCTTATGTCTGCATGATAAGAAATTAGACACACTTACAGGTTCAGGGTCAACACAGAGCAAAGGCTGACAACTGACATCAAGTCCTCGTAGAGGGAGCTGTGGCTCAGCTTTCCTCTCATCTGGCAATTCAGATGCCATCTGCAGGATCACACGATGAAGTTTCTGTTGCCATTTTTCATTGTCAGATATATTTTGCTTTTGGAGGCCATCTATTTCTTCCCTTGCAGAAAGGAGCAGCCCCTGAATCTTTTGAATTTCTTCATCTTCCAGATTTTTATGACTCCTAAATGATTCTTCAATCATCTTGAAGGAATTTTCATAATCCTCACATAGCAGGTGTTCCATCATATTTATCATTTTTTCCTCTTTTGATATGACATGTTCCTGCTTCATGGGAAAGACCCAAGCATAGTTACTGAACAGTTCTACAAGGGAATTGTGATGCTTGTCAGGTGTACCTTTTAGGTTAGCTTTTTTGTCAGAGTTTGGTCCACTTATTCCATTTGTTGTTTTGTTGTGATCACCATTAAAAGCAGCCTCTGTAGCAATCAATGTTCCACAAAATACAGTCTCACTGAAACATGGAATCCCCATGCAAAATGTTCTATCTGATTGAAACTTTTCATCTCCTGGGCTTGGGGTCATCAGCACTGTGAGTGAAGGAGTACTGACTTGGTTGAAGCTTGTTGGCAGTGCAGTATTTTCTTCTTTAAGTGTTTCACTATAACATTGTAATTCTGATATTTTGGAGATCATATTCAAAGACTGCTCCTGAAAAATGTTATATTCATTTTTCAAAGACAAGGCCTTTTCTTTAACCTCATCAAGGCATGTTTTAATTTGTTTGCTGGTTAATTTCAAATCTGCATAGTCAAGTCCAACACAATGTTCCTCAGTCATTAAGGAGATTTGATCAATATCGGACTGTGCTCCCAATTTATATGGGCCTATTAACTCAACAGAAAAAGGAGCCTTCTTTTCTTTGTCCTCACCAATTTTTTCCACAAGTTCTTCTGCCACAGTATCTGTGCTTGTGATGCATTCCAACTGGGCCTGTTTCAGCTGTGATGCTAATGTTGACTTTTCTGTCTGCAGGTGTTCACACATTTTCTCCAACTCATTTAGCATGCTCATTGTCACATGTAAGGAAGATGCTAATTGGGCATAATCATTTTGGCTGAGTGTCAGATCAGGAGGAACTGATGAACACTTAGAATCTATTTGTTGGTTAAAGTTTTCCTTGGTTACAGCTCTGGACGATACTGGTGAATGGTTATTTCCATCCTCTTCTGCAATCTCTAAAGCTGGATTTCCCAGTTCTTTAAGAACTTGCAACTCATGCTTCAGTTTCTCTTTTTCCATTTCACTTCTCTCCACTTTTATTTCCATAGTCCTCAACACAATCTCCAGCTGTTTTACTTGATCAGCATAGTTTTCTACAGAGATTTCTTTATCTTCAAGGTCCATCTGAAGCAGCTCAAGCTTAACTTGATACTTATTCAGCTCATCCTCCTTTTCTTTCATGGATAGTCTCAAGGATTCCAGTGAAGCCCTGTCTAAAGGAAAGCCACCTTTTCCTTTCTCATTCCTTATTTTCAGCTCCTTGATCAGTTGCTTATTCTCTTGCAGCCAGACACTGTCATGAGGTTGTACATTATTTTGGATCACACTCTCCTGCCCTAAAATCTCAGCTTCTTCAGGTACTGGCTGAATGTTTTCAAGCTGCCCATGTAAGATGTTATTTTTTTCTTCCAAGGACACAATCTTATGCTGCAGCTCCTCACATTTATGCAGCTGTTGTTTCTCTTGGGTTTCAAATTCATTTCTCTCTACTTCAAAATGGCAAGCTTGCTCTCTTAAAGCACCTTCTAAGTTCTCTACCTGGGCTTCCAGTGACATACATTTCATTTCCAAACCTTCAGCTTCGGACAGTAACAAGCTCTTCCTTTTCTGCTTTTCTGACAGCTCTGAGAAGCTTCCCTCTCTTTTCTCCAGGCTATTGGAAAGAAGTAGTTTTGTTTGCATTAAACTTAATTTTTTTTGTCCTGGAGTAGCCATAGCACACCTAAGCCTGGAACTGTGATCATGAAGTCCTTCAGTTTCCTTTTTACTTATGGATATTTCTGCAGACAAATCTGGTTCCTTTTGGCTTATTGTTTGAGACATAACTTTTAGCTGTTGTGCTGAGTACTTGGGTGATGTGCTATTGATTTTTAAATCCTGGATCTCTGTTTGTTGCCCGTGCTCTTTAATCAACGCTTGTAATTGCTTGTCTTTTTCCTCAAGAGCAGCTAACACTTCAGCAAGCAAGTCCTGCTTTTCAGAAAGGGATGCTTGCAGCCTGCTAAGGTGCTGTCCTGTCTCCTGCGTAAAGTCTTTTCCCCTTTGCTCTGCTTCAGCTAATTTTCTTTCTATTTCATCTCTAGCTTGGGACAGCTCTTCACATTGCTTCTGAAGGCATGCATTTAGCTGCATGTGGGATGCTAAAGATGTTTCAAGAGCAGCAATACATTTTTCCTTGTCTAATACTTCATTTGCTGTTGATTGTAGCTTTTTCTCTAGGACATCCACTTGTTTGGTGAACTCAGATAATTTCAGTGAATTGTTCTCTCTCTCTTTCCTATGCTTTTCTTCAGACATTGCGTTTTCTTGCTGAAGATCAATGTAAGCTTTTTTGTGTTCCTCTAGTTCTACAATTTTGTTTTCCACCATACATTTTAGACTGTTGATCTCCACAGTAAGATTTTCATTTTCAACTTCAATGGCTCTTGTTCTCTCAAGACTTATAAACTGTTCAGTCTTCAAAGCCCTTTCCAAGTTGCTAATTTTGCTCATCAGTTCTTCTTTTTCTACACCAAGTTGATTCAAGAGTTGCTCACTTTCTTCCTTCCACTGAGAAAGGACCTCAATCTCTTTTTTAGGTCCTTCACACTCTACAACTCCTTTCTGCAAAGTTTCTAGATCCTCCAGTTTTATACTCAGCTCTTCAATTATGTTTTCTTTATGTTTCAAAAGCTGCTGGAGAGAATCTTGTTCTTTTTCCAAGTCAGAAATGACAACTTTCATTTCCTTTAAAGTGAAAGCATCATCTTCTTTCTTCAATTTCTCTTCAAGTACTTTTAATTCTGTTTCTAGAGAACAATTTTTGTCTACAGATAAGGTGATTAAAAGAAAAATATAAAAGCATTTAAGAACATTTTTAAAATCACCATTATATAGATTCCTATACTGCCAAGTGTATCTAAAAGTGGGATGTTTGTTTATTTAAAACATTTATATGTCGTCCTTTACGACAATGTCTCAGGACGGCTTACAACATTAAAATCAAATAAGAATCAAACACTCCGTAACAATACAGACTGTTGCTTTTCATCTGAACAGCTTGTGCCATGCATACCAAACTAGAGTTTCCCTCATACATGCTATACATGGGGACTTGGCATTGAAGGAAGCTTTGAGATGGCATTGAAGCCTGACAAAAATTGGTAACTCACTTTTCATGTCTTCTGCAAAATGCTGACTCTGTTGCAGAAGCTGTTTGGCTCCACAGAGGTCATCTTTTAATTGGCAAATCTCCTGCAACTGTTGAGCAGACTGGCAAGTGAGAAGATGGTTTTGTTGTTTTATTTCCTAAAATACCAAGAATTTAATCACTGACAGTTAAAGATATTCAATCAACCAATAAATTTGTAGATTTCTAGATTATATATAAAAAGACAGCTCAAAGTAGTGTACTGCATGGAAAATTACAATACAAAATCCCCATACAAAAAAACCTTTAAAAATAATTCAGAACAACTCAGTTAAAACTTTTTTAAAACATCCCATTTTCATTTAAAACATTTAAAAGAGGCTGCAGAAAACATGTTTTCCTTCTTTAATATAACTGCAGAAGGCACTGTTAATGACTACAGGGCCAGTTCAAATACTTGTACACATTCCCAGCTTGCTCTCATTCATAATTTAACAAGCTGGATATTAGTGAGATGCTGTAATCATGACTTTTCCTTGGAGTCATGGTCAAAATCTTTCTTTAGGCCAAAGCAGGAATTGTAGTATAAGAAAGTCAGCATCTATGGGCCAAGGAAGAGAGGTAGTGAATATGGTGTGTACAGGCTTGATAAGTATTCCTGGTTTGCCAGAATATGGTTTAGCAAGCTCAGAATGTACATGTGAAACAGGCTCGTGTTCTTTTGAGATCCAGTTCACACATCTTACAACAATACCTGGATTGTTTAAACCAGGAACTAAGGGATGAACACAGCAAACAAGCAGCATGTTCCTCACTTCTGTTTTTAGTCAACAACGCAAGAACAACCATGTGCAATTGCTGGATTAATTCTGAGTTGTTTAACTCTTAACCTAGCGGTTATTTTGGGAGTGGGGGTTCATACGTCATAAAACAAACAAGTTCCTGTGTTGATTAAAAATGGAAACTATGAGCATGTAACTTATGAAAACTGTTCTTCACAATTCTTGGGTTAAACAACTCAAACTGTCACCATGATTTAAAAACCAGTCACTGCGTGTTCACAGGGAACTCTTTGAGTGCAAAGCAGCTACACCCAGTCCCCAGATTAAAAACAATTCCGTTCCTGAGATTGTCTTTAAATTGAATTTGTATGTAAGTCAGATCACTTATATAAAAAGCATATGACACACTAAAACACTTCCATATACACTTAAACAGAATACATCATTTTAATAATGATGACAATACAGTAACAATAAAGTAACTGCAGGTGTTGAAAAGAGAATCTGTGTGTGTTGGTATACACTACGTTTATTAAAATGGTTTATATAGAATGATAGAAAAATAGTAGCAAGATTATTAAAGGTTAGCCCTTCTTGAGCTAACATTAACTGGATGATGATGGAGATGGGACTGGTATTGGCAAAGATGAATCTGGTGCTGGAGAGTCAGGATTTGATTGTGCTGCTGGAGGGGGTGGGTTACCTATGGAGTTGCTTTCTAGTTCCAGCTTTGCCACTTGCTGCTTTTCCCCTCCTCCTCCCTTCCTATTCTTCCCTTCCTTCATCTCCTCACTGGCCACAGGTGCCCACTTGGCTCAAGAATGAAGCAGGCCTTTTTGGTTTGCTTGACTGTATGCAGGGATTGTTCTTAACTTGGACATTAATAACTGGGGCACTGTGCATACTTAGAATACGTTAGAGTAGCTTTCCCTGACTTTGTGCCTTCAAGATAGGTTGAGTACGGTTCCCATACTCCACAATAAACAAGGCAATGGCCACACTGACTTGGGATTATGGGACTTGTAGGATATGGAAGAGACCAGGTTAGCGAAAGCAGTTATAGACTCAACAAAAGGTCACTATTGTTCAAAGTGTTACTGGAGCAACTGTGCAAAGTAAAAGAACGACACACAGACCATAATCTATTTATCTTGCCTCTGGTCTCTCTCCCCTCTGCAACCTTTTCCTGCTCCCCATAGCAGTTTGAGGTTGCTTTCTTACAACCTTGAAAGCAAGAACTGTGATTCTTCCCCACAGGGCCGGGTGAGGGGGAAGGATTAGATCAGAAGTTGTAGGAGCACCTCTGGCTTTGGGAGAGACACTCTGAAAAATCCTATGGCCTTGAAGATGCTTTCCCAGGGACCAACAGGGTTGCTCTCCAAACTACATGGAGTCACACCCTTCTGCGCAATACATACCATAGCTAAGGACACTTTCAAACTTTCTCAAATGAAGCCATGTTTCAGCTGCTAGTTATGCTGTTTAAATAAACACAGGCAGCCTTCTATTCATAGGATAAGCCTTCTATTTGCTTGTGTGTGAGCAATTCAGTAGGCAACTGCCCTATAATTTTTATGCATCAGCAGGATGTCAGCAGAACATTATCACACTGGCAACCTACAGCTGACAGGCAGTGCATAAGACTTCCTGCCAAGCGGCATTTGCTAAGTAAGGAAACCTCTAGACTGTTATAAATTATGCCTGGGCAAGGTTTTTGCAGGACAAAAGTACCAGAGAACCACAACCCTGGCAGGGCCCCATTAGAGCTTGACTGAAGAGAGAGAGAGAGAGGGAGAAAAGACAGCAGGTCAAGGTCTACGAGCAAAACTGGGACTCATGACAGGTTAGAACTCAGAAGGTTTGGAGGTCAGGCCTTTTGCCCAGGTAGCAAGTATGTTGGGGACAGATAAAACCAAGCCTGCATGTGCTTCTTCACAGTAGTGAGTTCGTGCTTCTTTTTCCTATCAAGCAGCAGGAAATGTGGAACTGTCTAGGATGCTCTGGGTTCTTTCTTTTAACACCTGCCCCCCCCCCCCGCCATAATTCTGTCCCTCTTGGGATGAAACAATGAAGAGCCATTCCTAAAGAAAATGTCATGGACATATGAACGCCACCCACTCCTGAGCCACTATGGCCAACAGATGGCACTGGCAGGGCTTTCTTGGTCTCCAGCCCTCAATTATCCATCTCGTTACTACTAGCAGATGGGCACCCGCGCACCAAAGCCAAATTCAAGAAAAGGGACAACCACGATGTGGAGCATAAGCTGGAGATTTGCTGGCAAAGCAGGTTTTCATTTCCAGCTATTTAAGCAAATCAGCCTGAGAGCAAGATTAAACTTAGTGTCGCTTCTGTTCATCTATCTTTTTTTCCCATTACAGCTTCCAGAAGTAACAAGAAAGTGCGAGAGAAGAGGAGGAAGAGATGAAGCAAACTACTGTGCGAATATTCTGCACAAAGGCCCGGATTTCTTCAAAAAAACACATATACACACACATTTTTTTCTGGCATGTTTTTGATGTGTGCTGTATAATGAGCATCCTGTAGTTAGACTTCTTAACACAGTTTTAAGCACAAGCAGAAGGGCCATTAGCTGATGATTTAAAAAGCACTAATACAATTTGATCAAGGTCAAATGGTTTAAGAGGACAGTGTGTGCACTGGGTTTTGCAGCCTCCATGATTAACATCAAAGCCTCCAGAATCGAAGTTGGACCAATAAGGTTGCAGCCCTGTCACAAAAGCCAAGCTTTGTATGCAAAGGAAACAGCAAGCTCTTTCTTTTTATGCCTTCCCATTTTTCCTAGCAAAGCCATCAGCAACTTTGTCAGTTCTGGGGACAACGGATGCAAATAGTTGTAGTATCTAGTCAATTTGAGGCCATGTAGGTTTTGGGCCTACGACCCTCATGATTCCTGACCATTGACTATACTATCCAGGACTAAAGGGAGCTGTTGGCCAAAGGACCTGGTTGTGCACCCTGGGGTTTGCTGGGCCAGGTTATTCAGAACATGACCCACAAAACCACAGCACTGTGCTCTCTCTTCTGTATGCTCCAACATTAGAGTAGGTAGCTGAAACTGGGTGAATTCCACACAGCAAGGATAGAGGAGTCTGCATGTGGTTTCAAGTCTCTGTAAGAACAACCAAGCTGACTGCATCTTAGTGAAGGGAGATTAGTCACAGTACTGAACAGACAGGACTGCAACTTCTTTTGTTTCTTATCGATGCTACAAAAAAGTTGGGCACAAAGGTAAAACATTATCATTCTGTAGATTCCAGGTCAGACACAAAAATCCACATGTGTTCCATAACCATCTCCCACACGGATATTGCTTCTTGAGATTTCATTAAATTTCTTTTCCAGGCCATTTGCTTCACCAATTTCAGTTGTTCTCCTACCATATTAAACCATTCTGGCCTTTCTGGTCTCTCATTTGACTTCCAATATTTCCAACTTGGACATAATATTCCCAGCTGTTGTTAATATATATAACAGCTGTTCCTAATGGCCCTTTGGACACTCCTTTTTGAGCCTGTTGAAAAGGCAATCCAGGGGAATTCTTATGTGAAAGAGAGCACTGCTGGAATTAACAACCATTTCCAAGAATGTATGTGTTTTAACACACTTCCACCACATATGGCAAAAGTCTCCTTTATCCAATAGATGCTACCAATACCGTCCTTCACTGGCTTTACATATTTTTAAAAGATGCCCTTGCAATTCTTGGCTGGGAGCCATTTTGACTGCTCTGGCCAATCACAGTGGGCAGCTGCACCATTGCTGGGCCATGTGGCATCCTGGATCTTAGATAGTCCTGTCCTTTGCCAAAGCTCAGAAACACCAGATTATAGAAACTCAGATGTGCACAGTTGCTTCTGTATGTCTAATTTACCTCACAGGTTCTTTTCAGCTCATTTTCCTTCAGCTGCATTGTTCGTATAGCCTGGTCCATGAGATTCAGCTTCTGGGTAAAGTCTTTGGCATTTGTTTCCAGCTGTTGTTTTTCTGAGAGAGTCTAATAGGAGAAAAGATGACAGATTTTAATTTGCACTCATGTGCAAATATTCAGTACAGAAAACTCTTGTTATAGATGGGAATTTACTGATGAGGACAACTTTAAAAAATTATGCTGCAAATACCCAACTATCTGAGTGAAAATCCTTTGCCATCAAGATTATCTGTGGCCTGAGCTACTCCTAAAATTAACCATATGTGAAACATGTCTGTGGGGAATTTCCAGATTTAAATTGTGAAAATGTTCAGGCTCTGATTGTGAACAGCTCACTGTTTAGGATTCATAGAAGAGGCCAGGGCTCACCAGTGAAGCCTAGAAGAAACATATGTTTTCCTTTCAATCTCAGCTTGTACCTTGACAGACTGTGATAAAAGAAATGTAAATTCTACAGAAAGTAATATTTAGATGTTATTAAACTAATGCTGGACTGGGACTCAAGAAATCCAGGTTCTAGCTGCCACTCAGTCGTGGAGTTTGCTTTGACCAAATCCCTAACCTACCTACTAGGATTGTTATGAGGATAAAATAAAATAATAAATAATAAAATATAATGATAATAAAAATAAAAAAGGAAGAGGAGGATTATAAGAGTCATCTTGAACTTCTTGCATGAAAAAGATGAGATATAAATATAATAAATAGTTTCCCTATTTTTAGAGCAACACGGTGTGGACCTGGCCAGGGTGCCCGTATGTTTGGTTCCATGTGTACCCTTTTTACATTAAACATGGGCTGGGGGTGGGGGGAAATAAGGAGTCCACCATCTGGACTCCTCTCCAAGTGTAGGTCATGTTCACAGAGCCGTTCTCTGACGTAATTGTGGAGACAACTGAGCTTCCCTGGCGTAAATGTCGCTAATGCTACAGACCACCTTCGTTTCAACCTTGCAGAATAGGGGAAAAATTGCACAAAAGCTAGGAAGTGGACCAAGGATCGGTGGTTAGGCAAAATGCTGTTGGGGAACTGTGAGGGCTGGATTTTGGCCCAGGCCTGAGGTTCTGCACCTGTACACTGTGCAGACACTCTAATCCAATGAGTCCAATGGGATCTCCAAGAAGCAGGTGGCATTCCCAGCTGGACTAGGACTCCTCAGTCACACCAATGGCAGGACTTTCATTCATACTGATGCACCCACAGAGTGGTCTTCAAATCAGATAGAGAAGCCAGCTAGGAGCTCCCTCAATGGCCAGTCAAAGGACACTGCATTCTATGCAAATACATACTGTGTGTTTTCATTTCCCTCTCTTCATTTACTAGCTGTGTCTCAACATTCCACCTACTGTATAAATTACCTACTTTCTCAAGTTCTGCTTGAAGAAGATTGTAGCTCTTCTTGGCTTGATGCAGCTCTCCCTGTAGTTCAGCCTTGACCTGACTGAGCTGGAGAGAGAGTTCCTAGGATAGGGATATGGAGGGTGGAAAAAAGAACAAGATTATGAATCAGAAATGTGCGATCCTCTGCAGCTAGCCTGTTTCCCAGAAATTTCCCAGTTGCTATGCACTCTGAAGTCCACTTTGCTGCAGCAATGACAATATGTTTCTTGAAGAAAATTAAAAATAATGTCAATAGCATATCTATCCCCCTAAAACACATAAATGGCTAAAGAAGTATAAAACCATCCCAGTAATCCTGTAGGGCTTCAAAGACTGTACTGGGAATGCAATCTTATCCTATAGACCCCACTCATGGGTCCTCAGATGCTGTTGGACTACAGCTCCCACTGTCCACAGCCTACATGGCAAATGATGATCTGAGCTATGGTCTAACAGCTGAGAGCCAGTGTGGTTTAGTGGCTAGGATGTTACGAGATGCAGGTTTTTGCACTCGTCAGCCGCAAAGGTTACTAGGTGACTTTGGGGCCATCACCAAATCTTAGTCTCACCTACCATGCAAGACTTTTCTGTGCATAAATGGAGAGGAGCGGGAGGAGTATATCGCTTTGGAATCTTTGATGGAAAAATGAGACATAAATGGAATAAATAAGTAGATAAACTGGGAATTCAGGTCTGAGAGCTACTACATGTGGACTTACCTGTGAGTCACTCCCAGGAACTCAACAGTAGGATGCGTTGATACGTACAGGATTGTACCTGCTGGCACCTGTCATATTGCTGGCCTGTACATATGAACTTGACAAGTGTCCAGTGAAGGTACACTAGCAGTCTGCTCAACTGGGCTTACAGACTGTGAGCCTCCTGCAGGCCCATGTGCTTCCTACCTTTACCTGTGAGAGTCCCCTGCGCCCCCCTCCTATCTTCCCCAGTCTCTGTTAGTATGCAGAGAACCTCACCTCTTGGTGCTCTTTTTCTCTTTCCTTTATTTTCTGTTGTAAAGAGCACTGGGCACTCTCAGAATTTTGTCTTTGACAGTTCAGCTCATCTGAAAGCCTTTTCACCTTCTCCTCTTTTGCAGCCAACTACAAAGAGAGTAATTAAATATCACATGAGCTGGAAAGATCAGTACTTGGTTTGTACACAGGCTCAGAACTGGCAGCAGGTTCATAGCTAATGGAAGCAAAAATAAATGAATACCTACCGGCTGAGAGGGAATGCAAGAAAGTGAGACTAAAAAGTGAGACAAGAACGACCATATGCTGGCATAAAAGCATCTGTAAAATGATCTAAGGGTTGAAGTATCATTCAGACAGAGGGATGCCAGCCTTTAAGGTGATTACACATACAAAAAGGGAGTCTTGCCTTTCCCAGGTCCTGATTTTCCTTACTGATGGAGCCAAGAGAAATATTGTGCTTGGTTTCTGGAGAGGACAGACCGGTGCATACGTAAGGCCTTTGCAACACTGCAAAAAATCTGGCAGTAAACTCAAGGCAGTTTATTGTTGTCTCTAAAAATATTAATTGGGCTATCAATCAGACCAGGACACAATCCAGTGGAAGGAAATCCATTCGACAATATTTAGATGTGTAAAAGAACGACAGAATATAAGCAAACAGATATAGAGGAAGTCAGTTCAATTAATGAATTCTATTTTCAGTCCAAAAAATAACAACATAGATGAATTACATATCATGACAGAAAAGAATAAAACCAGCCCATAGTAAGAAAACCACCACTAGTGAAAATGCAATATTGAATATATAAAGCAGCCCTTCCAGCACTTTACAGGCAAATACAGAATTTAAAATCAAACTGTCTGGGGAAACATCTTTTCCCTGGAAAAGAAAGGGCAAGTATGGGCACCAGGCAAGCCTCTTTTAATAAAAAAAGATTCAGGGAAAATGCTTTTGAAGCTGTATAGGAAGAGCTCGGCATGTGAACAAAGCACCAACAATGGGTTACTAGACAAGTGGGACCCTGAACATATGTGAACAAGCGCCTTGTTCAGACCACTCCCCTTCACGGTCCTTGCCATTCCATTCACTCCTTAGGCTGCTTCTCCAACCATCCGTTAGCCTTCTTTGCCACTAAGCCCGTTGCTCTGATTTTCCCCCCTCTACTAAAAATATTTCGATTTTTTACAAACATGGTATTTCCATCAAGTCTGCTGATACCTCCCTTGTGTTTTGGCAACATAAGCGACGGCACTTACAGCCTGTATACTGGAAACAGAGCAAACAGGTGGGACTGGTAAGGCCACATTGCAGTGTGCTTTGCCTCCATCTCCTCTCCCACATGGTTTCCCAGTTCCCCAAGAACAGCCAGCCAGCACCGAGTTCAGCCTTCACTGGTCTAGGCTGACGTTCCCTCCTGCTTGCTTCTTAATTTTATTTTTGGTATTTCCAGAAACCTTGAGATTCCTTTGTGCCTGTTGAGATCTCCTCCTTTTGACTATATAAGGACTGGCAGTTGGAGGATTGAGCTTAGTATCAATATATTCTATCCATCATATCCATCTCTGATTCCATTAGCAGCTAAAACATCCCCGACTTGCCAAGATGTGCTTACGCTGCAGAGCATTTTGTTTTTCCAAATAAACTGGATAATTTGTGCTATCCTTTTCAGCTGAAAGATTGTATGAGCCAATAGACTAATTCACACAAGCCTGGTCATCACATTATGACTTTTCATTTGATGATATTTAGCCCAATGTGCAAACCTTGTCTATTAAAAAAATATTTTGCAAAGAATGGGATAAAAATGCTCCAAATAGACAGACAGATAATCAGCCCAGCTGAAAATTCTTTTTGTGATTCTTGATACATGGATGTAGGTCAATAAATGAAGCTGCATGTATGAAACTCTTAAAACAGGTCTTAAAATATTAAAAATATCCACGTGAGATTTGAAGAAGCACTTTACCTGACCAAGAGCTTGATCAAGTTGTGTTGCAATTCTAGTTATTTCTTTGCTGGTCTTGTTCTGAGCTTTATCTTTTTCTGTTAATTCCATTTTCATACTTTCCAGTTGCAGCTGCGTTTCCTGAAGTTTAGTGATACTGGATTTCATCTCTTGTGCTTGAATTTGCAGCTTATGATCTAGTTCTTGAACTCTGGATCTTAGTTCTATGTAGTTAAAAATAATGGCCATAATTAATATTGTAAGGCTTCATGATGTTCTGATATGTGCTAACATGCAAATTTGTACAACTTTGGCCTAAAACTGCTCTACCACTGCAATGTCCGCATTGCAAGGGATTTATGTTAGTGCGATGTGGAAGGAAATTGATTATACTGCAAAATTCAGGGACAAGGTCAAGTTTGTTGATCTTTGCAAGATACCTTGGTTCTGCATTTTCATCTGGTGAACAAGTGGGGAGTCCTTGCATACACTGCAGTTAGTGAACTCCTTCTTTGCTGAGTTCAGATCTTTGTGACTAGGAGTTGCCCCAGATTCCCAGGGAAAATGTGAAGTCGCCGATTGACTGATTAAGGGAGTTTCTTGACAGCTAGTTGAAGCACGACTTGGCGTTTTCTCTTGTTGCCATGAGAACACTGATGAAGAAGCCTGTTGCCGGGCAATTTCTCTGCGGCTTATAGTATTTTCAGGATGCAAGGGATTTATTTTCTAGTAAAACAAAGGGAGAGAGAAGAAGTTTACCTAATTAGTCTAAGCACAGTACAGAAGATGCATCAGAAAAAGAGAATTTGTGAGTGGAAGCTAGAACAAACAACAGAGCTCTTGCTCCAGTATTTGATGACTGAGTCAGAAACTCTATCCATTTGCCATTCGTCAGCTCAAGAAAATGGGACTCCATAGGAGTTTTGCCACCTACAAGTCAGCTATAGGCTGTTTGCTTATATTTAGATGTTTTTGGATAAACTGCAACATTCTTATTATAAATAAATATTTTGGATTTAAATATTCCATGCAAAGTTCTAAGCTGTTACTTGAGACTTCATGATTTTCCATTCTGTTTCCAGTCTTTTCTTTTCTCCAATTTCTTTATGGCATTTTACTTGCAGTTCTTCAGACTCTGAATCTGTTAATGCAGAATAAAATCCTATCAATATGTATATATTATGCATATATGATAAAAAGCATGAAGATTAAAATGGAATGCTGTGCAATTAAAACGTGAACGATGCCATTTGTACAGTTATTAGACAAGAGCAAATTGTACCATTCTGACTTGACAGTGAAGGATCAGTCAAATTCTTCTGTGGTGTGCTAGTTAAAGATGCTTCACAGGAAATGAGGGTCTTCTGACTTCTTTCTAGTTCAGATTTATATCTATTTTTAAAAAATAAAAGAATTCTAGCTTACTAACAATGAGTGGATCCAGACTAAGTTACCTGAAGTCACTGGGAAATATTAAGTCCCATTTGAATTTGATGCTATCTCGATGGTTCAGTTATCTTGCAGAGCAATTCTGTTTGTGTGTGCTCAGAAGTTAAGCCTGACTGTTCCACTGGCAGTGAATTCAATGGAGTACCTTCTTCCCAGTTACTAGTACACAACAGCATGTCTGCATGCAACTCAATGTGCTACAATTTTGAAAACCCATTATGAAATATTAAGGTTTTATACTTCTCTGACATCATAATGTTTCTCAAACTTTAATCATTTTCTACAGTCCCTAATAAACATGAAATTATATCAATGGACAATGTGTTTGGAAGAAAATTACTGAATTTTACAGAACATAAACAAGGCTAATCTCTGTCAGAAGCTCTTTATCATTTCAAGGTAGTATGATGCTAGTCTAGACATGCCCAGTGGGGCAATTAAAATGTCCACAATACTTTACATTAAACATAAATTGTAGGCTTGTGGTTTACTACTGTACTTCATTTCATTATAATGTGGATCTTGGCTTCAGACTTTTTACCCTTCTGTTGGAACAAAAAGCAGAGATGAAAGGCATTCAAATGATTAAGCTTCCTGTTCAATAATTTTTCATATTTTTTGGTGCTAGGTTTTCGGTGCCTGTTTCACAAAACCCTGGCGGAGTTGTAAAATATTCCATCAAAATATGACTGCTCAGAAAGGTAAGGTGCCATTCCATCAAATTAATCAATATCATAAGAACATCTGGTTTGGCTTTCTATTCCCACGGTGGCCGTCCTGTGAAAACCCTACAAGCAGGCCATGAATGCAATAACACCGTTCTGCTTTTGCTCCCCAACAAGAGGCACTGAAAACATTCTACCTCTGACACTAGGAGTAATCTATAGCCACTGTGACTATTGGCCATTTGCAGCCTTATCATGTCTAATTCTCTTTCAGACCATGCAAGCTAGTGGCCATCATTAGCTTGTACCCATTTGTTACACTTGGTAACGAATGCCATAGCTTAATTATATACCATGTGAAAAAGTACTTCCATTTATCTGTCCTGAATAGCCTATCAGTCAGCTTCATGGGTGGGTTCTGGGTTCCAGCAATACAGGAGAGAAAGAGAAACATTCTCCACTCCCCATCATATGTACATCTTTTCCACTTCTCACATATAGCTCTGTTTTGTCTCCTCTTACTCACCTTCTTACTAAAGAGTCCTAAATGAGTCCTTAACTCATACAGAAGTTGCCTCCCCTCCCTTAATCATCTTGAAAGAATGCAACACTGATCAGATCATACCATGTCAAAGTTATGGGTTTAATCCATAGGGTCCCATTTCACCATGACTGAACATGTGACTTTGGTGCCAAATGGTACAATCCTGAGACTTCATGTGTTGGCTTTTTGCTCAAAGAAAATATTCTTACCTTTTAAGTTCTTGTTCTAGCCTTTCAATTTGTTTCTTGCTTGAAATAAGTTGCCCTTCTTGAAGGCTAACTTGTGATTCTTTTACTTGAAGTTCATGAGAAAGTTTCTGCTTGGTTTTTTCTAGGCTTTCACACAGTTCCATCAAGGTCTGGTTCTCTCTCTTCAGTGTTGATCCTTCATTTTTTTCATTTTCAACCTTATCAGAAGAGTTCATCATCATCATTAGATAGTAATAACAAAAAATGCTCCATCTGACTTTAAGCTGTTGTTTTATGGAAACTGTGTTACTTAGTTCTTTACTCTTCTACAGTTACTATTGCTGTTTTCATATAAACAGAGCTACTATTTTTCTCTAACAATGCAAAAGGATACTGGGAACATATCAACATAAGCGACCATAGGGCAGTTTTAATATTGAAGTAGCATTATTAAGGCTGAACATACTAGTTTTCATCAAACATTTAAACTCTATTCTTGTATAACTTTACTGAGCATAACAACAGGTGCACAAAATTACAACCACAGTGCATCTACTGTCGTAATCCAAAAAGGGCCAGATCCTTTCATAACATTTAACAGCACAGGAGAATGGAGGGCTCACGGGCCCATAAAGGGCTTGGGCATGTGGTCCAATCCTGTGACAGGACACAGCAGTGGGCACTGGGCTCACGCTTCCCTCTGCCACTCATCACCTGAACAATGGAAATAGGCAGGCTCCACTCTCCATCACATGCTATTCACATGGTCGGGGAAGGTACATAATTCATGGTCTACCACAGAGATGCCACGTGCTTCCAAGCAGGAAGGGAACCAGTCCCAACAGTTCAAGACAGACTGGACATAGAATTGCATTTATCTGTCCTGAGAGATAAAAAAAGGACCTTGGCACATACGAAGAGCCATGCTGGATCACACCAAAGGTCTGTCTGGTCCAGGCTGGAAGGCTGCAGCTAAGGTTCCATCCAATGTTGTTGATCTGCAATGCTGGCGAAGTGTTTGCCTCTTTTATTCCCAAGTGCCAAAACCAACACTTTGGCTCTGCTTGCACAGACTGCTCTCAAGAAGGCCTTGTGCCCTCAAACCTGAAGTCTGCCTACCCTCAGTTACACATTTTCTGTGTGAATTATATTCTCATCCCTTTGCATTTTCAACCCGTCTTTTAAACGTGTCCTTTTTCTGTAACCTCCAAGGCTAACGTGTGACATGCCTGGTAGTTCTGGCCCCCATGCTCTTCCATTCTCTGCCGATACCAGTCATTAACTGGATCTTAGTAAACAGCTGCTACAGCAGCAAGCCACATGTTTCTAGTATGCCCATTTGTAATCGGAGCAATAAAAATATGATAATAAAATTACATACTAACAGCAATTTAAAAAAGACACTGTATCAGATTGCACCCCTAACTGGTGTGATATTTATATCAATGTAGTTATACTACCTTCTGCTTCTGTTTTTGCAAAGCTGCCTCCAGAGATTCTAGCTGAAACTGCCTTTGCTGCCGCTCCTTTTTAAGCTTCTCAAGATGACTTTCAAGTTCTTGAATCTTATGAAGGACTCGTGTGGAAAGGCCTTCTTTCCACTCTTCCACGACCCAACTCATTTCAGCAGATTTTGCTCCCTTAATGCATAAGAGACAGCAAAAAGCATGCTTTTTAAAGGCACTGCTCTTTAAAGGTCTAAAACAATTCACTGAAATAAAGGATAGTTTTGCATTTCAGAATGCCACCTGGTGTATCCCATTTGCCCAACCTGAGACCCCCCCTGCCAAGGTGTGTTGGGCTGGGTGGGAAAGGTGGGGTTTGTAAATTGAAGCCATTATTAAATTTATCTCCTCAGGCATTTTATCTTCTGCTTTCAGAGATGTAGTTCAACACTCCCGGAGGGTCCCAGATTGTACACCAAACTTTGGTTACAGACACATTTGTCCCTTGAGGTAGAATGCTTTGCAGCTGTCAAATAACTTCTGGATTGAGAATCTGAACAACATTGAGTAATTCTGTTTGATGTTATTGTTGATGATGATTAGTAGTATATGTACATTCCATTTATATCCTGCCTTCTTACCTCTTGCAGAGAATCCAAGGTAGGACCCTCCTCCTCCTCTCCTTGCCTAGGGTCTTTATTTAAAGAATGGTACAAACAATTCATTTATTTCAAGTTCCTTTGTAAAATAACAACAACAACGAATTGAATTAAATATACAATTGCTTTTTAAGCTAATTTAGGGAGCAACTCTATGGTCTTGGAACATTGTCCGAAGAACCATCAGTTTGGACAGGCTTATCAGCCTGCTCCATCCAGGAGAGGATACCTGTGATTCTCTGCTCTGAAGTCAGAGACAGCACCCCAAACTCAGGAGGAGGGCCAGGGCTCTGACTCAGTCTCCCCTACCTGCTGGCTGCCCTTGGAGAGGGAGAAAAGGGGGTGTTTTGGCGGGAAGAAAAGAGAAGGTGGAATGCAAACTATCTGCACACCCATCCATCCAGCCTTTGAAGCACTTTTGCTAGATGGGGAAAAGCCTAAGAAAAAGTTCAGGGGGTGGATGTGGAAGGAAGATCACATGCATCCGCTTCTCCCATCCTGCCTGGATGACCTTGGAGTGTGGGGCTTCAGTCAACTTTTCTCAAACTCTTGGAGCCCCCAGGCAACTTGCACGCTCATTGTGGCCAAGTGACTGTACCTCCGTTAACCCTTTCATGGCTTCTGCAACAGCCCCACCCCCAACTTGGTGCCCTCCAGTTATTTGGCACTTCAAGTCCACTGACCCCAGCCAGCATATCAATGGTCAAGAATGCTGGAAGCTGTAGTCAAAAACATGGGTCAGGGACACACACACACACACACACACGCGCCAAGTTAAGAAAGTCCTCTCTAAAGCTTCCTTTTTTCAGCTTCAGTGCCCTCCGTGACCTCATCATTTCTCTGCACTTATATCCTTACCAAACCCTTCCTGCAGCTTTCACTTACCTCCACCACCCTCACCTGTTGGAAATGTCCTCCTCCCCGAAACAACTCTGCCCATTTCTCCTTGCTACCCCTTATCCCCAGAACTGCCTCCAACCTCCCTTATTCCCTTCTTCCAAGCTCAGCTTTTCTGGGAAACCCTTGCCTTACTGTAGCCAAACTAAAGCATATGCAATGGAAGTAATCACATGTTATACCACATTTCACCCAAGTTTCTGTTTCTCTCCCATTTTCTATTGTTTCCATGTATTCTAATTAGACTGTTAGCCCTTGGGGTAGGGATCTGTCATATGCTACTATCCAAGTAAATGTGACCGAATCTATCAATCTATGCTATCCATCAATGTAATTATGAATAAATGTATGTAGAATCCCCACATTTCTGCCATACCATTCATTCAGACTCCTTTATAGTTTTCCTGGTACTTGTCTTTGTCCACATTCACACATATCCCAGGCTATCCCACATGGTCCACCCCAGTTATCTCTACCCAATGAAAGTTACAACGCAAATTTATTTCTCATTTAAAATGAATTTACAACTTTTTGAAGACTGTCACTTATACTTTAATAGTCATCATCTGGTTGAAATGAAACATTCCTAAGCCTTGTGGGTATCAGTAGGAAAGAGCAATGTATGCTGTTTGGAATGGCGTTCCTTAGTCAGTGAAAATGTGTTGAATCCCTGCCATTGGCCACAGTAGCTGGTGCTGATGGGACTTGTAGTGCAACTGTATTTATTACAGTTACATTCCACCTTTCTTCCACTCTGGACCTCAATGCAGCCACAGGTGCTTTCCAGGTGCACTCCCATCCAAGCACTGAGCAGCTCCAGCACTGGGGCTGCTTCATGTGCCTGCAGCACATACCCCGGAACGTCTGAAGCGTGACAGGATCCCTAGCCTTGTTCTCGCCCAGGAAAACTTATGCCACGGTAAATCCGTCTCACTGCAATCCTATACACACTTACCTGGGAGTCAGCTAGATTGAACTCAGTTGGATTCACTTCTAAGGAGACTGTCGGCCATAAAAGCACCGCTCAGTCCTGTTTTGGTTTTGCTGAAACAGTGAAATCCACGGAGGAACTACAGCGCAAGCGAACGCATCACTTCGGAGTAAGCCCCATTGAACTCAAACAGCCTTTTCCCCGAGCCCGAACATCGCAGGGCAACAATCTGAACACGAATTTCATTCCACGCATATGCGCACGCATATGCACCCAGATCCGTGCTGCCCCGCGCCCGTTCCTCACCGCCCCCAGGAGGATCCGCTCTCCTACCTCCCTTTGCTCTGCAACCGTCCGGATCGCCTCTTTGTTTTCCTTCCAGCGCAGTCCAAGATTCAAACCTGCCACGCTCGCTCCCACGCAGTCGTTAGCCGAGGCCAGCCCGGGGCGCCGATTGGCCGCTCCGAAGCCGAGAGCTTCCGGGCGTTCTTCAGTGGAGCCAATCACGAGTCGGAACGCGGGGGCGCCCCTCACCGGAGTGGCGCGTCGGCCTCGCTTCCCAGCTTTCAAACGGCATTGGCCGAGGAAGCGGCTGGAGGCGCTTGGGAGCCGCAGTGGCGCCGCGGCAGGATGCGGCAAGGGGCGAGCTTGGTGAGACGGGACTCCCGCCACTCCCAGCATTCGGACTACACAGAGAAGGGCTTTTCGCTACCGCTTCCCTTCGTCCCTCGCTCGTCCGTTTGCTACTAAGTCCCTCTGAACTTACCCTGTGGGGTTGAAACATAACAAACCACACACGTGCATAGAAAAATAACATGAGGCTGGCACGTGCATAGATAATGGCTGGGGGAAAAGCACAACAAACAGGTAGGTTTTCGATCACACGTCCGTCCCACCTACGACTGAATGGCACAGGGAAAGTACTGCCGAAGACAAGGTCCGCTTCGGTGCCGCCCCCCAACGAAAACCTGTAGGCTGGATAGCAGCAGCTGCAGCGCCTGACTTTGTTCTGAAGTGATCGCAGATGTAGATAAAAGTCGTTTTTGTTTTTTTTTTTAAAGTGCTTGGTAGGGTACCTGGGTGGACACCAGGAAGGGTATCCGGACTACTGCTGTCAGGGGCCCCCTCCCGTGTTGCCAGCCCTGCACCATAGCATTCTCTACAGGTAAGCCACGAAAAGCCGCCCCTCCTTTGCCTGCAAGTCCATTCTTTCTGGCCAGTCTTGCAGCTGCAAATGGGCACGGAAGTGGGCGAAGGCATGCAGCGATCCCGAGGACGAGGAGCAGCTCGCTGTCCCTCGCTCTCCTGCTTGGAGAGGTGAGGGAGCGACCTGTGAAGGCCTGAAGCAGTAGCTGCCTCTGCTCCTCCTGGGGCGAATCTGCTCAAATGCCCTGCAAATTAGGGCAATCTTAAATATAAGCAATCGCATAAAGACAGGCGTGTGCTTGCGTAACTCCTTGGAATCACGATGAGGATGTTCACTGACCTGCAAAGAATGTAGCCCTTGCAAGTGCCTTGTGGTTGATCTGGCTACTGCACCCCTGGGCAGATTAATTGCCATATGTAATGTTTAGAAAATACCAGTGGAAAAAATAAACACATGATGCCACTTTAGATGAAATTGAAGAGAAAACCAGCGCTTGGGATGAGTGAAATTTGATCAAGTGGTCCATCTTAGTTTGCTGTTCAGACAGATTGAGGCTGCAGTCCTGCACATGTAATTGAACCCTGATTTAAGAACAGTGGGGCTTATGACATTTTGAGTGAACAGAGAAGAGGGTAATTAATAGTATTTGTGTACTTTCTGCCTCCAATATTCGGCATTATGAGATCAAAATACTGAAAAGATGAACTAGAGTGATCCAGGTAAGCAGGTACACACGGCCAAGTCAATTTCCTGGCCATCTGTACTGCTATCCATCATGAATACAAATCATGACATTTCACCTTGGTTTATCCCAGACATATACTTCCACCCAGTGTACCAGGAGCAGGCAGAAAGTAGATTGAGATCTACTGGTTGATCTCTAGGACATTTGGTGTAGCTCAGCAAGGATCTCTGCCATGATTAGTCTTCTGCTAATTGCTTATGTGTTAGCCTCATGTTCCTTTCTTGCTGAATATGAATTTGTGTCTTTGAACAGGGTTAGGGTTAGGAGCAGTTTTCCCCAACCAGATGCTCTCTAGATTTTGTGGCTGCAGCTTTGTCACCATAGGCTACGCTGGGTAGGGATGACAGAGGCTGAAGTCTGAAACACTGGAACCGGGGAAGGCTGGTATAAGGCTACTGGCCAATTTGAGACTAGAACCTCTGATCAATAGTAATGGAGATGCAGAACTGCATTTTATTTGCTTATTCTCAAATTTGTGTATATGCTGCTGAGGCAGGGCTCTCTGCGCAGCTAACAATAAAATACATTAATTACAATTAATTAATTAAACATAACTACAAGTACTGGTGGGCAGATCTGCTATAGCAGAATGAACTCTTATAATCAGGTCTTGAAATACCTATGAAGGAGAATAGTTTTCATCTGGTGCTGAAATGAAAGTAGTGAAGTAGTGATGGTGCCAGGAGGACCTCTTTAGGAAGACTGTTCCAAAGGTGGGGGCAGTCATTAAGAAGGCCCTTCTTCTAATTGCCATCCCTTTGACTTCCTTTAGGGATGGCTCATTCAGAAGGACTTCATTCTCAGATCTCAATGGACAGGAGTATATTGGAAAAGCCTCCTGTCCATTGTAAGTAACCAGTGCCCAAGCTGTTTAGGGCTTTGTATGTTAAAACAAGCACATTAAATTGGGGCTGGACTTCAACTGGCAACCAGTGTAATTTATACAGCTGTTATCTAGGCATGCAATCTGATATCTAACACCAGATGTGCAGCCCTATTTTGGATCATCTGAAGTCTCCGAAATGTCATCAAAGGCAGCCTTACATAGAGCACATTACAGTAATCTAGTCAGGATGTTACCAACGCACGAGTAACCATGGTCAGGCTCTGTCTGTCCAGGTAAGTCCATAGCTGTTGTATTTGCCACAGCTTGGAAAAGATACTTCTGGATACCGAGTTTACTTAAGACTCCAGTGAAGTTTTGGAGCATTCCCAGGAGCATTGCCAAGAGTGTGAGCCCATCCCAGACAGGATAATGACTATGTAATCTGTCAGACAGATCATCAACCAACAACACTTCCATCTTGCCTGGATTGAGTTTCAGCTTATTGGCCCTTATCCAGTCCATTATTGAACTCAGACACCAGTTCAGCATGAAGATCACTCACCTGGATTCAGTGTAAATGAGAGGTAGAACTGAATGTCATCAGCATATTGCTGAAACCTCAGCCCGAACCTCCTGATGACTTCTCCCAAGACTTTCATGTAAATATTGAACAGCATGAGGGATAGTATAGAGCCCTGTGGAACCATAGAGCAACTATCCCTCAGCACCACCTTCTGGGCATGGTCAGACAGGTAGGAGTGGAACCACTCCTATTTAATATTGTATTTTTATTTGCTTTGTGCTTCTCTCCCAGTTTGCTCCTGGCTCTAATTAGCAGACACTGGAGTTCTAGAAAAATACAGTGGAGCTCAGCAGTGAAACTCTTCTCTGAGTGCTGCTTGGTACATACCCAGAACAGCACGATTCCCCTGCCTTTTCACATACCCACCTATAAATGATGGAGGTATTGACAGCCTTGAAGAACACCAAACTTTGCCAAAAGTTGAAAAACGAGAAGGAGACACCAATAATGATTAAGTAGGCAAAATAAAAAACAAAGAAAAACAAGAAAGCAACCCAAAGAGGCTGTTAGAAGAATATTGACTAATGAGATCGGAAAACAATTTGAAGCAAAAGTGAAGTGACTGGAAGAAGGTATAGCTGATTGACCGAAAGAAGAACAGGAATATTCCATACTGCAATATTTTGTTGTAGGTCCCAATCAGTCAATATAAAGTGGAAATCTATGCATGCTAACTCAGTGGAATGTACTTCTGGGTAGATATACTTAGGCCAGTGATGGCGAACCTATGGCATGCAGGCCGCAGCGGGCACACAGAGCCCTCTCTGTCGGCACGCAAGCCAAGTCACTCCAACATCTCCCCAGCAGCCAAGCATTGGATAACAGCGCACAGAGGGGCCATGCGCATGCTTGGAAAGGAGTAGTGGCTCCAGGCAATTAGCTGCAACTCGTCCGAGCTTTAGCATGGCCGGTCGGTGCGCTGTCAAGGATATATATGTATTTGCTTGGACTAGCTGTGAGCTGCTTTTTCTAAAGTAAAACCTCAGTATTCAGGTTTTATTGCAGTGTTGGTACCTTGCGTTAAATAAGTGGGGTTTGGATTGCAGTTTGGGCACTCTGTCTCTAAAAAGGTTCACCATCACTGACCTAGGCTTATGCTGTCAGTTCAAATTATAATTAAATTTTTGATTATTTTGATGTCTAACTTTTTAATAGACACATCTCACGCTGATAAAACATTTTCTAGAATAAATAATATTTTTTTCTGTTCTTGCCACTAGGTGATTCCCTTTTCCACAAGAAAAGCCAAAATAACAACACTGCAGGAAAAGCAGTTATCTGTTAGCAGTGTTTTAAAAATATACTTTCAAATTAGGAGTCCTGAAAAAGCTCAGTTATTGTACTAGGATATTTGGGTTTTTTTTATACTTCATCATATTTAGAGAGAGTTTTGCTGTCTGTATCTTTTAAATGGCAAATTTGTTCAGTCTTGTTTGGGAAGACATTTGAGAATTATGGTAAGTTTTTATCAAAACAATTTTTTTAAAAAAAGTCACCCCTCTCTACTTTTATTCTAAAAGACTGTCCTGTCCCAGAATATCATTAACCCTGGTATAGGATACTGGTCTCTTAGTTTAGAATGTTCTGTTTTGTTGTTGCATGGCATCAAATTGTCTCTGACTTATGGTGACCTTATGAATAAATACCCTCCAAATCTGCCCTTGACAACTGTGCTCTGTTCATGTAAACTCAAAGCTGTTTCTTCCTTTATAACATTTATAATTTTATTAAAACTTTCTTACTGACCAAAGTGCCTTATCCTTTCTAATCGTGAAAGCTAAGCTGGGTCAGGCCTGGTTGAAATCTGGATGGGTGACTTAAATGTTGTGAACTGCCCAGCAACCTCATCTATGGACAGTATGGAAATGTTGTGATGATGGTGATGATGATGATGATAGTGGGTGCATCTCATACTTGGTCTTGCTCTTCTTTTGCCTTCTATAACTATTTAATCCCATCCACTCTTCTTCTGGGTCTCGGGTATGACATTTTGACATAGCTATCTCAGATTGCACTGTGAATTGAATTCATCAGTTACAAAAATATTCTTGCTCTTCTGACACATACCTTTTCTAACCATGTCATTAGCCATTCTGGGTGGAGCTGATGGGAGTTTTAGTCCAACATATCTGGAGAACTGCAGTTTGAGGAAGGATGGATTAGACCAGCCTTTTCCAGCCTGGTGGCCTTCAGAGGCATTTGGACCACAACTCCAGAATTCCCATCCAGCAGCGCCATTGACTGGGAATTCTCGGGGTTGCAGTCCAAATGTGTCTTGAAGGCACAAGTTTGGGGAAGGCTGGATTAGACTACAGACAAGAACAGAAGATGAGCTATGCTGGATCAGCCCTGTGGTCCAACTAGTCCAGCACTGTGTTCCAGCAGTGGCAAACCAGCTGCCACTGCCATCAGCTGCCTACAGGATCCAAAAAGCAGGCTATGCACACAATAGCACCTTTCTGCCCATGTTCCCCAGCAAATGATTTACCTACAAATATTTTTTCTGTTATTGGAGGTAGCATAATAGCCACTGATAGATTTTTCTTCCATGAACTTGCCCAGTCCTCTTTTAAAACCACTCGCATTGGTGCCCATTACTGCCTCCTGTGGAAGGGAATTCCATAAGTTAACTTAGTGGTGTGCAAAGAGGTACTTAACTTTTATCTTCCCTGACTCTTCCTGCAACCAACTTAATGGGTTCTAATATTATGGGAGAGGGAGAAGAGGTTTCCCTTTCCACTTTCTCCACACCATGCATAATTCTAAACACCTTGATCAGGTCTCTCTTACCTTATTTCCAAGCTAAACAACCTCAGCTGTTGTGGTCTTTCCTCATACCAGAGTTACTTCAAAGCCTTGATCATTGTAGTCACTCTTTTCTGCATTTCTTCTATCTCTGTGGTATTCTTTTTAGGTGTGATAACAGATGCTTAGAGTTCCACTGGAATGTTTTAAGTGGAAGTTGACATGCTTTGATTAAAGCAGGTGATCCATCTTCCCACCATTGTTGAAGAACAAGCGGCTTTTCTTGAGCTCTTCAGGGTCATCATGAACAAATAAATCAAAGACTTGGGTCTGTAGACCTGGCAACGCAACAGTTTCAGAGAGAGTTGCATTGTGCATTTTATGTGCATGTTGAGGTAGGGTTATATTGCAAAAAATATATGGGGAGGTGGAAATTACTGTTGAAAGGAGCACATGGACCTATCCCACCCTCAGCAGTCTGTTTTATGGGTTGGCTGTGGATCTTCCAGGTGGACCTGATCTGTGCCTGTCAGACATGACAGCCCTGGAGCTGCCGTAGCTAATTTCATACCTGGTGCAAGGGTGGGATTGTAAGTATATGGATCCACAAGGCTGAAAACCCTGGTGGAATCGCCATCGCTTCCCCACCTGCCTCATCACTTCACACTGGTCTCTCTTAGGTGAGCTCAACCTGAGATTTAGAAACTCTGACTCAAAACAAAACAGAAGTGTGGTTCTGTCCTGCTATAATCCAGTCTAAGAATTCCAGCATGGAACAATTTAAAAGATTTGCTGCACATGGCTTGAAAAACATTTACAGAAAAAAGCATTATATATAACTCAACACATATGAGCACAATAATCTCTCTCGTGTTAAAAAGGACTAACTGAATAACCATTTTACTTCTGTTCCAAAATATTCCAGAAAATAATGGTGCTTTCAGAGAAATGTGCAAGGTTTAACTTCAGTGTACTCTCTTCTTCAACATATTACTTATTTTTTATGGATGATAACCTACTAGAAAACTCTTTTGGCTCGGAGTGCTGTGTTATAACATGTTAGCTCATGCTTCATGGCAAGAGGTTTATTTTCCAGAATTGTGTAATCCAAATGCCTTTTCCAGAAGTGTGGGGGATTAGTAAATGTAATATTTAGTGTGCACACCAGACATTAGACAAATAAACTTTGGCCTAATTATGGTAAGCTTAACAAATTTTAAAGTAACATTTTACAAAGCATAAATACCATAGTCTCTGCTATCATACAGCCTAGCCTACATTTTGCAGGTATCAAAGTATATTTGTGGCCCATGTGTGACTTAGGTTTTATGCACACTGAAAAGGTTGGCTGCAGGATGTTTGTTGTATAGAAGAAGGGAACCTCTGCTTCTGTGCCTTCCCCTGCTTGGTATAGTTTATAGGATGGCCACATATGAGAACAAGTCTCAGCAAAAAAGAGGATCCAGTTTGCATGTGCTAATTGGTTGAGTGCAGATGAATATTTAGATAGAATTAATGTATAATTTATGGTGCAGTCCTATGCATGTTTAGAGAGAGAAAAGGCCTATAATTCCCAGCATGCCCCATAGCTGCATCTTTAGTTAGAAAGCCAGGGCATGTCATCCTAATTGGAAAATGATGACTTCATGGCTTTCTACATGCCTGTGCTGTCTTTGCCACCTTCAAAAATAGATGCATCTTTTGTAAGTAGGGTGGGCATGCATCAATAACCCAGGCGATTCCATTCCTCATGCTGTGTCCCAGATGGGTTGCACCTGATTGACCCCCCCCCCCAAGTAGCAGCTTCCATCAGTAGGACGGCGAGGGGGGACTTTCCCCTTCTCTTTGTAGCCTCTATGGCAAAACTGGATTTTGTCTGATGCTTTGCGGATGCCTTTCCTCTTTTTTGGTAATTCATAAATGGACACCCTATCCCAATGTTTGTTGGAGGCAGACCTCAGTAGGCTTTGATCCCTTAAGGAATGCACACCAAGTGAAAAAGACATGGGTGGGCTCTTTGTTTGTCTAGGTCTTGGCTGAGGTTCAGAGTTCTACTCTTGATGAGCAAGGGAGTGTCACACAACAAAGAGCAATCTAAAAAGTATACAGGGAGGATAAGCTGCATTATGTTATGGCTTGGGAACAGTAAAGCTGGAGGTATTCTCATTGTCAAGAGTTGTGAATGGCTATCCAATTAGAACAGTGCGAAACCTTTTCCTAAAATAAGTAGGCAACGTGGAAGCAAAATCCAGCGTTTATTTATTTTAAGCTAGGCTATGTTTCCTTTAAAGAAAACCTCATGACCTGTGCATGACCAAGGCAGTTAGAGAGATGTTAAATGGGCAGACGACACCATAGCACAGGATGGGCACTTACAGCTACAACGCCCCAAAGGGCACAGCAATTTGCATAAAACATGCCTATACTAAAATGTATGCACAGATGTCATTTGAGGAAGAATTACTATAATTCAAATGGCAATCTAGTGCTTCTCATCCACAGTATGCAGAACTGTGTTTTTATCTGCCTTAGTCTGCTGTTTGGGTGTTAATTATTGACGGACAACAATTTTTAGTGTTTTTATCTTTAAACCAGAACTGGACAGGATCACACTTCAAACAGAGGAGACGTGGCCATGTTGGGACAGCTTCTTGGGGCCAGGACTTCTGGTTGCCAAACTGGTTCTTGCTTGCCTGGAAGATTTGTTTCAATTCCAGGCATGACTTAGGTTTTTAGTGATTTGGGTGACAACCTGTTTCCTAGCATGACGCGCACCTCTCAGGCAAATTTGTAATACTTGTAACATCTTACTCTGAACTTTATATATTCCATACATCCACAGGATTAATTCACAAGCACTGAATTGGGAATCTACATTATTTTCACTTTTAAATTAAAAGCAAGTTTCTTGCCTTCATAAAGTTTCTAGCCTAAGTAAATCATGATGGTAGAGACCTGTTCTCCCCTGAAGAGGAGGGCAGGATGCGTTCCAACGGAGCCAAGTTCAGCGAACCAAGTTTCCATTTGGATGTCAAGAAGTACAGTTAGGACCCCGAGGGTGTGGAATGGGCTTCCACGGGAGGTCATTGAGGCCTCATCAGTGAGGGTGTTCAAGGATAGGCTAAACATGCATATGGTAGGCATGTTATAAGTGCAGCTGGCTGGAGCTGGGGTCAGACTAGATGGCCCAGAAGACCCCTTCTAACTTGCTGTTTCTGTTTTCTATAACTTGTGAACACATCAGTAAAATTTCGGAAGACATTACAGTTGCACAAATGTTGAATGACCAGGAGATGGACTTTTAGTGCCCGATTCCTTACGGCCTTGTTACTGCTGTTATTTCCTCCACCAAGTCTTGGAACCAAGTTTCTGGAACCAGTGCTCAGTCACCATGTATCTTGGTCCTTCACTTAGTACTTGTCCAGTAAATGTTAAGAACCACATAAGTAAGTACTTGGATCAAATAAGTAGAAGTGCAATGTATTTGAGTGCAATTTGTAATTGCAGCAGTACAGTGCCACTCCACAAAACTGTGTGCCTCTTCAAAAGCTTCCATGTGTTCATGGGCAGCACCAGGGGCCACACGCATCTGGCAGCTCACTGACTTTAAGCTGCTACCAGGCTCATTTTTGCTGAAGCAGAGTCACCCAGCTGCCCATTCGCAGCTATACATGCATTCCGATTTGAAAACCCATTGGATGGCTCCAAAGACACTTAGACTTGCTCATCCAGGTCTTATCTGTACGTCTTGTAGGAGCTCCAGCCCTCCTCTGGAATGTGACTTCTCCTTCCTTTTACCAACTCAGGGTGTGACATGCAAAGCACCTAGGGCAGCGTGCTCTAAAGCAGAACAAAAAAGTATAACCAGGTGGGTGTTATTCAGGAGCATTTTCAAGTGCGCTGGCCTACTGTATGGAGGTGGTTGGGGAGCCTTCAGTATGCATGCATGTTTGCATGTATAATCTTACATACTTTGGAGATGTTCCAGGCTCGGTGTCCTGGAGGCAATCACTATAGGCCAGTTTAAACATGAACGGCTTCACTTTGGAGGCAGCTCAAAAGTGCTGCCCTCTAGTGTTGCTCTGTAGAAGCACATACAAAAGCTAATTTTCATGAGCAGTCTGCAGGTCAATGGTTATTCATTTGTTCATTTATTCATATTTACAGGCCGCCTATAACTACCAAAAGGCCTTCCTAGGTGGCTTATAACAGATTAAACATATATATACATAACAACACATGAAAACCTATTAAAAGATTAAATGCCTGGTTATGGCTGATCTTGGATATAATAGGGAAATATTATATTTAATAACAATAAGAACACTGATCTTTGTACAGGGCTTTCAGGTATTCAAAGCACATATCTCACTGAAATGCATCACTTACAAAAAAGCCCATAAGGAAAGTTGACATGCTCGTTCGTACGGCAGATGGGAAGTCGGCCAAAGACCAGCTAGTAAATCCATAACATAGAAACATAGAACAGTAGAGTTGGGAGGACCCATGAAGGCCATCGGGTCCAACCCCCTGCTCTTGCAGGACACCAATTTAAACCATCCTGCTCCAATGGCTGTCCAGTTTCTTTTTGAATGTCTCTAGTGTGGGGTTAGTAGTTAGGGTTAATAGTTTAGTCCCATTAGTAATTTAGTTCTACAGTAGGCAACTGAGTCCCCCCCAGATATTTTGGATATAATTCCCATGAGGCCTACAACATGGCCAAGCGTTATTGGGACTTGTCCAAAAGATGTGGCAGACCTCGGGCTCTTATCTGTGGCTTACTCTCTTGGCCACAGCTCTCCATCCGCTCTTGGTGCACATACAGTAAGTTTCTAAGAATTTTTGCTATGGTTTGGAGCATTGCCTCAACATTACATTTTGACAGCCTTTCTCCAGTGCTTAAACTACTCCCCATATACTCCCCATTTACAGAGTGAATTTTATTATAAGATCAAGCTTGGTGCAACACCAAAGAGGGCAGTTTAGAATTGCTGCATTACATGCATTAATGGCCTTCCTGTAACAACAAAACCAACCCTACTGTTCTCCATCTGAACATGTTTTAAGCATCTGCAGCTTGCAGTCACAGCATTCCTCACAGTTCACATCCTCCACATTTTCTAGAAGTTAAGATTAAAATACTAGGGGTGCAGAATATGAGGTCCAGGGCCTCCATGGGACCCTCCAGTGTTCCCTGGATAGCCAGACTTCACCTGGCCAAACTTCCCTTCCACACACCAATGGTTTGATGGTTTCTGGGCTTTTGCGCCTTTCCACTGGTCTAAAAGTTTAAGTTGTCTCTTCTAAGGCTTAGAACTAGCAGGAAAAGCTTTATGCTAAAGTATGCTGGTAGTTTTGGTCTTTCAGCCTCTTTGCCTTTGGCTCTGCCCACTGGAATACATCACCAAATACCTGTTCTGCAATGTACTTCAGCCATTGGTTGACAAAGTTTCAATTGCCTCACTACACACACGGGTAAATCTCATTGCACTCAATGGGATTACAGCTGCCGTCTCGTACCGCACAGCCAGTCTGAATAGGAGGTGGATATTTCTGGTGTGCAGTATGCAGGGGTATAAACACAAATGCATGGACTCTAAAGCACTCTGAACAGCAAGGAAGAGGAATATGTATTGCTGTTGATATACTTGAAAACACTTCAGTTTTTCTAGTGTATCTTTAAAAACCAGCATCGTATTTTTCTTTGAAGTGAATGGAGTGCAAATTGTTGCAAAGTAAAACAGCATAGGGGAGTGTGTAGTGTGGAGCCACATGATATGAAATGTGGCATTACAACTATGAGCGTTCTTTTAAACTATGAACTGTTGGATGCTGATCCCACAATCTGCCCAGTGCCGTCTTAACAAATTTTCACAGCCTGGGATACAGCTTTAGGAAAGGAAAATGCTAGTTTTATTTGTGAAAGAAATTCTTTTCCACTTCCACTTCTTTTAATATTAGGGTGGCTTGCCTCTTGCAATGCATGGGTATTTTGAATGTTCAGGAAATGCAATTTTCTTGCAACAGAAGCATCACTTTGAGGAGCAGAGTTCTGGCCACTTATTTAAGTATGTAATTATTAAAAACAATCTAAGGCTTGATGCAATGGCACAGACACTGCAGGGAGCTTTTTAGACATTCAGTTATAATTAATTCGTGAGAAAAGGATACATTGTCTTGTTTTTGAGTTTGAGGAATGCTCAGCATCAGAGGATAAAAAGATTTTAATTTTAAAAGGTAGAATGGTGAGTTGCATCGTCGCAGTTATGCCTTCTACCACTTTTTTTGGTAACACGGGTGCAACTTCTCATTGCACAAGAGAAATGCTGTTTCTTTCTTTCCATGTATCAGTGGAGAAATCTCACTTATCATGTTGTAAGCCGCCCTGAGGTTTCGGCAAGGGGCGGCATAGAAATATAATAATAATAATAATAATAATAATAATAATAATAATAATAATAATTTTCCCAGAAACAAAACATTGACTGGTGTTGGGAAAATGCAACTGACTTGGAACAGAACTCTCACAGAATCTCTGTTCATAGAATCTCCAACATGTCTTATATTTTTAAAAAGAAAAACGACCATAAACTACCATAAAACTACAACTCCATTCAGCAAGATGAACAACTCTATTAATGCACTGTGGAACAATCAAAAACTTTATAGAGTTGCTCCTCTGCTACTAAGAGCTGTTATTTTTTTCATATAACTTGCTGAAATAGCCTGATCCGGCAGTCCCGCATTTATCCCAGTGTGCGTCATCCTAAGAGATCCCCACAAAGGCTTTCTGCTTTGATGGCACAATCCCAGTTTGGATATGAAAAATCTTACTGTTTCCAGTGTGACTGGCTAGAGGGATGCTGGGAGCTGTACGGCTTTTCTGGCTAATTGTGTGAAGAATTGCACCCTACAGGCCGCAACCCTGTGCAAATTTAGGCAAAAAAGGGGCCTGCAACTCCTGGCATACCCCAGCCAGCACGTGTTTTTTTTTCCTGTCAGAACTTGCACAGAATTGTACCTTCAAAATGCGTGAACGCTCCCTTAAAAAAAAAAAAAAAAAAAAAGCTGTTCTTGAGCCAAGTCTTAGGGCTGGCAGAAATACGATGTAACACCTTCATTCTAAGTAAATCATGACTTTTTGAACAACAGCAAATTTAAATGTATATACAGGTATTTAAACTTGGGGACCATCAGCACCCCTCTCCTAAGAATATACGCTCATGGGCAGTCCTTTGAAGCGAAAAAGGCTTGCAAGATTTGCCTTGCAAACATAAATAGTGCGCGGTCCTAAGCCGCGCACAGAAAAGATTGGCTGGCTGGGATCTAGCAGGCTCAAGAGTGCGCCTTTAAGAGTGTGCTAAGAAAACCTCCCTACGGAAATAGCCTGGAAGGCGATGGATTTCTATATGGTCCTCTTTTCCCCAAAAAGGAGGAGGGAAAATGGGAAATCACGAAGCCCTGAGTGGCTGGTGCGCTCATAAGATCCTCTTCGACTCCACCCTGCTCTCAAACTTCGCTCCCAGCCGCAAGGAGCGCGGGAAGGGGGGGGATCCACTTTCTTTCGTCCCCTGCTTCTTCCCGCCTGCCTCACAAACCTCACTTCCCTAAAAAGAGGGGACGCTCCGCCCCTGCCCGATGCCGCAACACACCCACCGCCGGGATTCTCCAGGCGCTCGCTTCCTTTCTCTGCCCCTTGCGCCCGCCCGGTAATTGAGCACTCCGAATTGTCCAGGACCCTCTCGCCCTCCTCCGCTTTCCAGCGCGTACCAGCCACCCCCTCACCCGCGAAGGGCTGGCCGCACACATGAGCGGGCGCCGATCGCCTGCTTTCTTATCCCCCGCGCCACCTCGGTCCCCTCTATGCGCGTAAACCGAAGCGGCTCCACTGCCGCGCATGCCGCGAATTAAAGTTCGCGATCCACGTGTAAATGGAACGGTTAGGGCGAACGCGCGGGGGCCTTGATTCTCCCGCCTTTCCCGAGTTCCGCTCTTCTCTATTGGAAACAGTTCTGCCCTTCTGGGGAGAGTCGCGCTTAAAAGGCATCATCCTTGGGAAAGTCTGGAGGAGCTGCCCTTTTCCAGGTTCGCTCCACCTTCTGCGCGTCCTGGCGAGTCCTGCGCTTTCTAAGTACGAGAGCGAGTGAGCGAGCGTGTGTGTGTGAAACAAAAGTGCGGAAGGCGGGAGGGAGGGAGGAGAAAGAAGGCTCCAACTCAACTCCCCGACGTCTCCTGCCCCGCAGTGGCCACTCCGCATTCTTGGCATTCCTGGGCTGTGACTCCGAGGTCGGCGACGGCTTCTGCCAGCGCTGCTGCATTGCAAGAGAGAAAGAGCAACGCAGCAGCCACACGCACGCCGCGATCGCCGCCGCCTGCTCCTCCTTCTCCAGCCCTCCCCGCTTTATAAGCGACCCAGCAATCCCCTCCTTCGGTTTCTTTTTCCCCACCCTCCTGGCTCCGGAGCCCCCGTTCCCCTCTTCGAGAATTTTATGCCTCCTCTCTAAACTTTTCCAAACTTTCCCCGGAGTTGTCCGGACTCACAAGTGCATTTCTTAGAAAAGGAGGAGGAGTCTTTTGCTCTCCTCTCGCTTTCCTACGCGCAGCAAAACCTACCCCCTCCCATCCCAATTCTCCCCCCTTTCTGATTCTGCCCCCTCCCCAAATAATTTTTGCAGTGATCTCAGTTCTGTCGGCTAAAACTTTCCGCTCCGTTTCGATTCTTCAGTTAAGACGGAAACCTAGTCCAGCCATTGCTGGTAAATCTTCCTCGAGGAGTGATTTTTTTATTTACTTTTTAATAAAAGCTTGCCGTACCCCTCTTTTCCCTTGTGGAGAGAAGGGTACGAAAAAGATTCCAGTGGACGTGACTCCTTGGGGAGAAGCAACTGCTTTTGGGGGACCCAAAGACATGTGAAACAGGTAAGCACGGCAGATGTAACCATTGGAAGCGGGGAGGTGGAATTTGCTGAAGGGTCTGACTTTTGAGCTGAGGGGCGCACAGGTTGGGTCAGCAGGTCTCCAGTCTATTATCTTGTCACTTTGTGATGCACGTTTTGCCTCTGGAAAACAAAAAAGTGTCTCTGTTGTAGGATCGGTTACCGTGCCGTTTGTGAACTACAGGCTTGTAGTTCTGTTTTATGAAGCATAATTTTAGATCGACTTGGGGAATGGGCAGGATTCGCATGCAAAGGGAGGACTGAAAAGCAAAGGCCTTTTGAAAGAAGCTATCTGGGTAGAATCTCTCCTCTGCAGTCTGCGTCCTTGTTGTCTGGAAGCCTGTAAACAGCTTAAGTTTTCTGCCCCATGAATAGCTTCTGAGCGCTGCCGTCAGTGACTGCTCTTCTGCAACTTGGAGCCAACCCTCCCACTCTCCGTTGGGTGGATTTATCTTCTTGCTCTTTGTTAGCTACCAGTCAAGTCTATACTGGTCGCCCGTCTCTGGCAAACACTGTGGCAAGAGCGAAGGAATGCAGTGGCATTCGCTTCTCAGCTCCTTGCTTGACAAAATCCATTAATCTCCAAAAGTTTCCAAAAGCTATATTTTGAAGGGATGAGTCATTCGTCGCACAGTGTACACAAAATAGGTGTGTATGCGTGATGTGTGTGCTTAAAGATTGTAAATGGGATGAGGTTTGCTAGTTTTGAACTCTGCGGGCAAAAGGGCCCTCCTGATTACAAGTCTTTCTGTTTCCAGTGATGTGCATAATGAAAGGTGTTGCAAATAACGAAGGGAAGGCATTGGGTAAGAAAAGGCACCTCAAAGGTCTGGTTCCTCCCCCTCTCCTTTGTGATGTCTTTTGCTCCTGCGGAATGGGCATGGTGCAAGTTCATGCAATAGGAGAGATGTTCTAAACAGAACAAAACAAGTGTTTTCTTGTAGATCCGCTTTCTCAACCTGATGCTTTATAACTGTGCTGAACTACAGCTTCCATGCTTGCTTCTAAGTAAATATGCATATGCTGGCTGGGGGGTTATGGGAGCTGTAGTCCAGCACATGTCAAAGGACCAGGTTGAGGAAGGCTGTTGTGACATCCAGTGACACAAGAGTGTCTATAAGGTCTAAGCTCATGTTTGACCTCACAATTAAGAGGGTAGAAACAGTCTTGCTGTACCAGTCCAAGGGGTCCCTCTGATTTCAGGATCCTTTTTCCAAATCTGGCCAGCCACAGGTCCCAAACATGCTGTGAAGGCAAGAGCCCTCATTGATGTTAGCAGTTCTGTAAGGTATTTGCTTATTGGAGTGTCTGCCATAATTTGTGCAGCTAATTGCTATTACCATCATCTCCAGTTTCTGTCATTGCCAGATGGGAGCAAAGAACATGGAAAATTCGAAGTAATCTGGTTTTTACTCCTTGATGTATAGGGCCTACATGAAGATTTCAAGGAAATGATCACCTTTTTTGGTTATTGTTTGGCTGGTTCACATGTTCTTGTGCACCACTGGATCGTTCTGTGCTTTAGATACAGGCGAGTAGATGTGTGAACTGTATATCTTACGTGGAAACTCTTTATTGCTTTGCATCATGGTTGTCCATACTTACAGAATCATTACAGATGGTAATCTTCAATTTGATGGGCCAGGTATGTGCATACAAGACCATTGTAAGATAACCTGGTTTGAGAAGTGGTGCCTTGCCCATAGGAGAATTCTGGTCTTTGGGGCTTCCTGCAATGAAATTGTGTCCATCTTGCTGTTTCTTGAGTTTTGGACATGCAAGGAGGAGTGATGAAGGCCTCGGTGTATTTTGTAAGGCCCTCACCCCCATTTCCAGTGGCATTCTTCAGGGTACTCTAGTTTGTGACTGTGGTATGATGTATTCTTGCTTTAGTTAAAGAAGTACAGTGGTGGGGATAGTGATGGAATTCTGGGCACAAACAAAAGGTATTGGTGATGTGCCAGACAGGCTACCAGGAATACTTTGCAGACAGATTCAGAAGAGCTGAAAAAAATGTATGCATCCATATTTGTCATGGCTACTTTTCCAGTTTGGAGAGGTGGATGAGCGTGAATCTACCTGTCCAATATGAAGTGTCAGACCATGTGTAATAGTTTACTCTGATGAGAAGGATATCTAGTGGCAGTGGAGGAGAGGGGTAGCCTAGTTCCCAATCCAGTTAAGCAGATCTTTAAGTAGACCTATCACTGATTCATATTAGGCTTGGCTTGATTGATCATATGGCTTTACTGAGTTAAATATGCATACATGTGCAGAAGAATAAACCAATAGTGTTGGAGCGAATTATGCCTTTTCTTTATTTTTAGACAATATGCATATTTGTTACAGTCACTGCCTTAAAAAGAGGCATTTCCTCTTTTGTGAGAGAAGTTGGAATGCCTCTTCTGAGATGATGGCTCCTAGATACAGTTTTGATAAATACTTTTTATATTAAAATATCCAACACTAAAGAGTGTTACTTGATTGAGGCAATGTTTTTGTCAATGAAAACATTATTGATTGATAATCAACACAGCAGACCTGCGTTACAGTATTGCAGTATGTAGTTCAAGGTTTTGGAAACCCCTTCCCTCTCCTCTCCCAGTATTTCTTTTGTTCCTCTCCATGAGTCAGTAAGCATTTCTTGCCCACATTGGGCTGTGATATATTATTTTTCCGTCTGTTTTTGGGTGGTGGTGGACTCACATGCCCAGTATGAGCTACATTCTTGGATTTCTCCATTGATTTCTTTGGGCAGCTGTGTACTGTCCCTTGGAACATTTTTTAGAAGATTATTTCTATAAGTCAGGGCATGTCCTAGGGTTTAAGTACAGTTTAAATACATATGATGGTCCTTTTCAGCCATGATATACCTGTGTCTTGCCTTCTCTTTTCTCTCTCCCATGTGGTTATGAGTTGTTTTCCTTCTCAATCACTCAACATTCTGTTTCACTGAGTTCTTGTGGGGATATTTTGAGATCGTCCTCTCTTAGGGTGATGTTTCCTAAATATTTTTTGAGCTTCAGCCGACCTTGGAGTTCTCTGAGTTTCGCTATACCACTTTCCTGTCTGTGGGTAGAACAGTTCTGGCTATCTAAGCAGAAGCGGTGAAAGAAAGAATGATCACGAAAAGTTAAATGAAATTCTGTAGTTCTAGTTTTAGGTAGGTGTAGTAGCTTGCTTTTAACATACTTAATTGTATGAAAGTGCAGCTAAAATTGGTAAAACAGATTTATTTTCTAATTAATGTATGTACAAGTCCAGTAGTTGTCTTATTGCATTGACATCAATTGATTCCAAGTGGCTTAGATGTATTGATGTCCTGTCAGTTTATCATCAATGGATTTCGTAAAATCGTGTTGTGATTGTATGAAAATAAAATCCAGAAAAGGTCTTGATCATAACAAGATGAGACTTGGTGTTTGTGTATGTAAAGAAGACACAGGAATCACATGGCCTACCATGATGAATCGTCAAACAAAAATATATGACCCGTACCCAGAAGATTAGCCTCTGTACAGCAGGACACAGAAGTGGCCAATGTAACGTAAAATGATGCCAATGTGTTCATCTACTGTCACTAGATGGACTTATTTGTCCATCTATGAGAAAAATGAAGGAGGATGGAGTGGTGCAGAGTGCCTTTGTCATTCCTCCAGACCTGCACTGGATGATTGGAAACCTCCAATTTTGGATTCTTCCAATCATCACAATCAATAGTAAGCATATATAGGAAATTCAGCTTGTATATATGGCAGATCAACATGGCTTTTACAAAATAAGTTCAAACTCATTAACAGCTTAGAGTTCTTTGACTGTCAAAAAACATGTGGGTGTGGATAGTCTCTGGACTTTGAAAAGGCCTTTCATAAACTCTCAACAAAGACTCCCAAGCAAACTTAGCAGTCACGGGATAAGAGAAGACTTACTTTTACAGATAAGTAACTGTTAAAGAACAGAAGGAATAAATTGTCATTTACTGTCATTACTTAGAGGAATGTAAACAATGGGGTTTCCCAATAGTCTTTATTAGGACTGTGCATGGTAATTTCTTTATACATGATCTGGAGTTGGGATATTAAAATCAGAAAGGATTGTGAAGGATCTCTCTGCACTGGCTGAGTGGACATTAAAATGGTAAGAGCCATTAATTCCAAACAACTCTAAAGTGATGCAGTTTATGGTGATCGACCAAGAGGAGAGATCTTTGGTTTGTGGATAGCTCAGTGAAAACGTATATCACATATGTGCCTGCAACAGAGGCAGATTTCATGTTGGAGATTATGCAGGAAAGAATTCACAACAAAACCACCACTATGTGTTTATACAAATTTATGATGCATCCATTCTTGGAATAGTGTGGGTAGCTATCACACTTCAAAAAAGAATTATTTTAGAGCTAAAAAATGTGCAGAAAAGAACAATTACTATGAAAAGGTGGCTGGAGCAACTCTTCTGTGAAGAAAACACCCAAAGTTGGAATTCCTTGAGTTTAGAAAGGTAAGTAAGAGGGGGCATAGCAGAGGTATATATAGTTGTGCATTGTGTGGAGAAAATGGGTTGGGATATTTTTTCTTTTTTTCTTACAATGCCAGAACATGAAATTATCCCACGAAGCTGCCAACGGTAGAAACAGATTTTTGAGCTTGTAGGCCTTTGGTGCAATCCAATAAACCTGTTCTTATGTTTTAATTAAATTTTGTGGACTTGATATATCTTTTTTGTGATTGATCAGATTCATGCTCTGGCTGATGTCCATATTTGGGGTGAACCAGCACATTTTTCATGAAGTTAGAATGATTGGTGAGCTGAGGTTCTTTGCTTTGCCTCCTAGTGAGATGCTTGGCTTGTTATTTGAGTTATGCAGGAGGAAAGGCAGCACAGGGCAGCGGTGGAACACAAGCTTTGTATGCCGAAGGTCCCAGATTAAAGTCCTGGCGTATCCAATTAAAATGATCAGTTAGCAAATAATGGGAAAGAACTGAGTCCTTGAAGAGCTACTGCCAGTCAGAGTATGTGCTGTTGGATTAGTTTGAGTTGGCGTGCTTTGTTTGCTATGTTTGTTGAGCGGCAGTGCCCCTTTGTAGTGGTTTTCCTGCTTGCGCACACTGTGATTTGGAAAGTCTAAAGTAATCTGTTGCATTCGGGTAGACAGATGAACTTGCCTGATGGGATTTTCATCTCACAGGTTCCTTAGCAGGAATGTGACTAAGTCTAGGGAACAAGGAAACTGCTCTAAAGAGTCAGAACATAAGAAAAGCTTTTCCGGGTCAGGTCGAAGAATGATCACAGTGGCCAAGCAGACTGATTGGGAATCGAACAAACAGGGCAGGAGAACAGTAGCTTTCTCCTGCTGTTTCCCAGTGACTGGTCCACTCAGACCCTGGAGACAGCATATAGCCATCATGACTAGTAGCCATTGATAGCCTTATCCTTCATGAATTCTCTTTTAAAGTTTTCTAAGTGAGTGGCTATCACCACGTCTTGTGGAGGTGAATTCTGTAGTTTAACCATGCAGATGGGGCATGTGTCCTAGATCTTCCAAGATTTCTAAATTTAACTCAGTACTGTCTATGCCAGGGTAGAGAATCTCAGGCCCAAGAATCCAATTTGGGGGTCTCAGTCTAGTTGCTGGAATTCCAAACTTGACCCTCTGGAATTCTCCAGATAGCGATGCCTCTTTTCCTAGTCCCATTACTTTCTCATGGCCACCAATTATTTGGTGTTTTCCCAGGCTTTGTGGAGTTTATCCCTACATTCTAGAAGGTTGAAATGCCCGTGCCCAGCTCCAAGAGCTTATCTGAATGGCCATTTGGCCTGAAAGAGGTTCAGTACTTCTAGTCTGCAGTGTAACTTGGCTGAAGCTCAAGCTACACTGATTGGCTGCAGGTTTTCAGAGTAGTACCTGAGATGCTAGAAGCTTATGATGATTACTGTTGAACTATATACAGATAGTTCATAATATATAGCCAACATTATGCAAGCAGAGTGCATTTAATCTATGTGCTTGTGCAGTAGAAATTGCCTTTCTTCCGCTGTCTATCTGCATGTCCTCCAAATCTGTTCTTGAGGGTCCCCAGTCTTCCACAGAAGATCTGAGGTGCAAATGGAGGGCTATAGGGGAAGGCAACATTTTATCAATTTATTATTAAACTTATATATGTACCACACTAATAGTGCTCCAAAGAACTCTCCGAATGATCTAAGCTCTCTAAGTGTCCTTCCACCAGCAATGTCTATTCTGCTGGTGGAAGGACACCATTGGCTTCAAAGCTACAGAAATGTAACATGACATTTGCTCTGTGATGAAAGTCTTTTCAAACTGCTTGAATGACTAGCTACCATCCACAGTTTTGTTCTGTCTAATATGTTAAATTTATTTGGACTTGTATGTTGTTTCATTTTATTCTAAATACTAAGACAGCTTGGGGGAGATGTTTTATTATGTCTATATTTTGACAATTATTTATGTATCCTGCATGTTTTCTTGATGGATTTATTTTTTGTTTTTTAATAGCAAAGGTGTCAGCAGAACTTTTAATCATGTTGGAACTGTGCGAGAGACACTGTGTAGAATTCTTAATTGGCATGTTCTGTCTTAAGAGAGAGATTGAATGTTGCTGGAACTTTATTTTCATGGTTGATTTGTAGTTTACAATTATAATTTGTTTGAAGCAGCAAGATTAGTATTTTGTGCAACTTTTTCCTGAGAATCAGTTTGGAAGTATTAAATAGAAGTTTGATAAAACTGAACGTTCCTCAAAGCAGTGTTGCCTCTCTGCAACTGGTGGGCAACTTGTGAACCTCAAGATGGTTGCAGGCATAACTCCCATGATGAATTACCATTGGCTTTACTGGTGATGACTGATGGATGGTGTAGACTGAACCATCCAAAGAGCAACTGGTAGCCCATCCATGGTCTAGAATAAGACTGGCGCAGTTTTAGAGGCTAGTTTCTCAGATTCTCCCATAAGGAACATATGTCACTTGAAGTAGTAGAAGTCAATATATTTTTGTTTTATTTGTGATACCCTTCCTGCCTCCTGGCTTTCTCAGTTAAAGGACCTATTATTCATGAAGGTTGCCATTTTACTGGGGGCAGGTCCCAGTAAAGCTGTGATTTGATGAAATCTTTAAACATTGAGCTCTAGTGATTAATATTGGCACTCACCTGCACTGTAGCTGAGGACCAGCTTTGGTGTTAGACACCTGTCTCTGTGGTCATGAGATAAATTCATGTGCTGAGGGACCAGGCAAGCTGCTTTTCCATCTAAGCTAGGTTGCATGTTTAGGCAGGTGGTTGAGTACAGTAAAAACCTCCAAACGATCTTGGACTGTGTGTGTCATTTTCACTCATGCACTATGTGCATGGCTGTTGTGTCCTGGGTCTACCATGTAAGGGTGGCAATTAAAAATAAAGAAATAGGACAGCAGTGTATAAGTAATGCAGAAATTCTATAACTGCCAGCCCTGCTGCTCTTTGCAACCATGACACAAAGTGTGGGATATAGACGTTCATTGAGCTATTGAAGCCAGGGGCTCTATCCATTTTCTTTGGCACAGAGATTATATTCCTGCACCTCAGTTGGCAGCAGCTAGGAGAGTTACTCTGCCTTCCAGGTCATGGACCACCTCATCTCCAGGCTTTCTATCCACTGATGGTGCTTGCTTACAGCCAGGAGAGAGGCACTGATCCTGTAGCCCCTGGAAGGGGCAGTGACGTGGGCTTGCATTCCATGTTATTTACTTACACCCTGCTGCTTTTCTGCCCACGAGGCAGAGTGGATTCACAACATACAAATTACAAAGGACATATTTTATTTATTTATTTTATTTTTTTTTACCCTGACCCGTTATCCATAAGGCTCCCTCCATAAATGTAATGCCTTCAAATTTAAAAGTCTATTGAAAGAGAAAAGTTTTCAGCTCATCGTGGAAAAGGAGTGAAAGTGGGGGCCTGCTTGGTCTCCCCGGGGAGGGTATTCCAGAGCTGTGGTACCAGCACGGGGCAGGTCCTCTCTCTCATGCTGGCTTGCCTAGCAATTCAGGACGATGGCAGAGAGAGCCATGCCACTGAAATGGTCTTTTAACTGGAGCAGAACTCCTTGTGAGTTCTTTATTTCTATATTGTCCAATAGCCAAAGCTCTTTGAACAATGGAAATGACTTATAATATACAATATAAAATACAGATACAAAAAAAATCATACAACGTCACCGTAAAATTTCAAAGCAGAATTTAAACATCTTAAATATCAAGGGACAGGTTAAAACAGCAAGACTTGTTAAACAGCTGACATAACACTCCCAGATATTATTTAGAGCTGTTACCTGATGTGGCATAGAGGGCAGTCTTAATCTGGCACCAAAGGGAAAGCAGAGCTGGTGTCAGGCAGGCATCTTTTTCTATAATTGAAGGCAGCTGCTGAGAAAGCCCCCCTCCTTGTTGCCACCAAGCAAGCATCCATGCTGCTAAGGCCAGCTGAGCCTCAGCTCAAGAAGGATCTCCAGCTATAGATTTGCTCCTTCAAGTGGTGGCACATACTCTAGACTTGGTCTTCTTGGCTGGATGTGAGGCTGGTGCTCCCTGTGATGGACTTTGACTCAGTCCCTTTGTCATGGTCAGATCACCACCTGCTGAGATTGAAATTTATGACAGGTTTTCCCCTCCATACAAGTGTGGGGGACCCATTAATGTGGTCCAGCCCCGGAGGCTAATGGATCTGAATGGTTTTCAGAGGGCTCTGGGAGGTTTTCTGGCTGACATGACCCGTGCTCCTGTGGAAGCCCTGCTAACACTGCGGAATACAGAAGTGATCCTCTCCCTCAATCCTCTTTTTGCCTCCCAGTGGAGCTTTTCAAGGTTGCCTTATTGCATGCTGGCCCCAGGAACACCTTGGAACCATCTCTGGCCCACTGTAATCTCTCACTGGGCACTTCCAGGAAAGAAAATAGGTTGCATCTATTGGGACTTGAATTCCAGAGTTACAGTAGTTGAATTGGCAGAGATATCCAGAACACAGTCTGTTCTAGTTTTATTGAAAGAGTTTAAGCTGGTGCAGCTTGAGGATGTGGACAAGGTGCTTAGACTGGTTCATACACAAGATCCTTGCCCCTTGTGACTTATAAAAGCCGGCTAGGAAGGGATAACCAGCTGGACCAGAGAGCTCAAGAATGCCTCTTTGTGAGAGGGAGTGGTCCCATGCTTCCTTAAGGAGGCAGTGGTGATACCACTTCTCAAGAAAACCTCCCTTGACCTGGAAAATTTGAATAATTAAAGGGCAGTAGCAAATACTCCTTTCCTGAGCAAGAGTCTAGAGAGGATAATTGCCAGTCAACTCCAGGCACTCTTGAATGAAACCGATTACCTGGATCTGTTTCAATCAGGGTTCAGCCCTATTTTTTGGTACAGAACCATTCTTGGTTGCCCTGTATGATGACCTGCATCTGTAGTGAGACAGGGAGAGTGTGACCCTGTTGATACTGCTGGACCTCTCAGCAGGTTTGACCATGGTATCCCTCTAGAGTGGCCAGCTGAGATGGGAGTTGGGGGCACTGCATTGCAGTGATTCCACTCCTACTTGGAGGATCATCTCCAGAAGGTAGTGCATGGGGAATACTATTTAGCCCCGTGAAATCTCCAGCGTGGAGTTCCTCAGGGCTCTCTTCTGTCCCCCATGCTCTTTAACATCTACATGAAACCACTGAGTGGGGTCATTTGGAGTTTTGGAGTGTCTGCTGATGACATGTAGCTGTATCTCCTTTTCATCATCAGCAGGTGAGGCTGTGGATGTGCTAAACTGGTGTCTGACTATGATAATGTACTGGATGAGGATTACCAAATAGAAATTCAGTCCAGATAAGACTGTGATGCTGTTGGTGGGTCATTCCCCTAACTTGATACAGGGTGCTCAACCTGTTCTAGATGGGGTCACAGTCCCTCTGTAGGAGCAGGTTCCTAGCACAGGGGTGCTCCTTGATCCATCTTGGTCGTTTGAGGCACAGGTGGCATTGGTTGCTCACAGTGGCCTCTACCACCTTTGGCTGGTGGCCCAGCTGCGCCCTTACCCCAGATAGGGATAGCCTGACTGATTACTGATTTCAGTAATCTATGCTCTGGTAATTTCTAAATTAGATTACTGCAATACATCTAATGTAGAAGACTAGTTCTGGCCTTCATGAATTGGTTGCCTGAAGGCTTGGGACCACAGTACCTGTCAGAATGCCTCTCCCAACCCTGATCTACCCAGACACGACGCAATTTGCCACCTTTTCAGTGCCAGGTTAAGACAGCCCTCTTTGTGGAGGCCTTTAAAGGCTTCCCTGGTCTTCAAGGCACTGACACAATTAGCTGGATGCCTTATTTTTATTCTTTGCAGGGTCTTTTTAATTGAGTTTTAATTCTTTAAATATTATTTTAAACAATTTTTTAATTCTTGCTACTGTTTTTATTTATTTTATTGTTTTTATACTTTGTTGTAAACTACCCAGAGAGCTTCGGCTACAGGCGGTATAGAAATGAAATAAATATTAATAAATAATAATAAATAATCAGTTTCATTCAAGTGTACTTGAAGCTGGTTGGCCGCCACTCACTCAAGAGCTTGCCCAGGAAAGGAATATTCTCCAATGAACTATAGTTGCTGAGATCTGGATCCAGAAAAGGTTTCTTCAAGAGTGACTTCACCACTGCCTGTTTCGTATGGCGTGGGACCACACTGACTCACAGAAGCCTCCATGGCCCAGCCAACTGTTGCTTCCCTGCCAGGTTGTAGAAGCCAAGAGGGGGAAGGATCTAGTGCAGATGTGATAAGCCTGTTCAAGTACCTTGTCAACATCCTTGAGCTGTACCAAGTGAAACTCCTCCAAGAAAACTTGACCAGACTCTTCTTTGCATATGTCACTGCTGCAATGTTGGAGTCTGTAGTGGTGGATGCAAGAGATTTTCTCCTGGAAGTGCCTAACAAATATACTGCAGCAGGCCTCAGAAGGGTCTTAGATGCCTTTAGTGCCGCCATGTAACAGGTTCCAGATGATCCTAAAGGAGGTCTAGTATATGGCAAAGAGGAGATTGAATAGAGGCAGTGAGATATTTCTTTGCCACTGTCAATGTCCCTAGATAAACTTTACCATAGGCATGTACCAGGGTTTAACAGATCCACTAGAAGTGCTTTTCCGCCTCTGCTCGAACTATTTCCTGTTTTGTATCATTGTTTTCGGCTCTGGGATGTGCTGTGGAATCATATACACTGTACTGCAGAGAGGGTGCTCAGGAGCGTTCACACAACTGCCCAGGTAATCCCTGTATTCCAGAGATCAAGTATGGATTTGAAAGGACCCCCCTCCCAGGCATATCAGCCAGAAAACTCCTGAGGGCCCTCTGGAAACTATCAGCTTCCAGGACTTGACCTTTTTAATAGGCACCACCCCCTAGCAGAGAGGAAAGTTCATTGTTAGTCTAATAGGACAGATAAGAATATGATAATGAGACAGATTCCAAGTCCCCAATTTCAAAACACTACCCCCATGCCCTGCTGGGAAAAAAAGCAGAAACCAGATCCAGAGTATTCCCTGCTACATGTGTTGGGCCAATGCTAGGACAGTGCCACAGTTGCAACAGAATCGATGAAATCCAGAGGTGGCCAGAGAAGGTGCCCATGGCATGGATGTTAACGTCCCCTGGACCAAGAGCCTGAGGGATGTTGACAATGCAAGCAAGAGAGCCTCTGTCAGCTCAAATGGGGAGACTGAATGAGGGCTACATAGGCAGAATCTCCAAGGTTTCCTGCTGGCCCAACACAGGGCGGAAGCACCCTGGGTCGGGAATCAGATGGGCAAGGAAGAGAGAGGGTGAATTCCTGAAGACCAGGGCAACCCTTTCGCAGGCTTCTAGTCTGCCCTGATGCTGTACCAAGTACCTTGGTAGACACAGCTGGGAGATGCTGACTGCTCCCTGTTCACCCTCCAGTCAGATCAGCTGAGAGAGGGCTTCTTCTGCACTCATTAACTGAAGGCAGTCATTCACTGGGTGGCATCTCCCTTGCCTGGTGAGCATCCTCCCAATGCCATGTCTCCCTCTACCCGTCCCTTCACTGATGCCCCCTAACCCACTGAGCAGTCCCACAGCCTCCCTCCCTAGGACTTGCTCAGGCCATGTGAAGGTGGAACAAGCTTCTTCCCTGCGCTCTGCAGGCAGACAGCTGAATTGGCCAAGATGTTAGGGAGATCGCCCTTTGGGGGCTTCACCACCGCACTTCAGCCCAGCAGATAAAGGCCTGCTGAGACTACCCCAGGCAGCAGGCTTTTAACAAACAAACAGGTTTTGGGGGAGTGAGTCTTCCCTTGATGGCAATGGAACTGCTCTGAGCAGAAGAGCCCTTGAGAGCATGTTAAAGAGGCTGCCAGGATGTGAGGAGGCTGGCATGGTGGTAACCCTGGGACTCTCACCTTGAAAGCATCTATGTCTGAGCATTCATAGCTGCAGGCTTCAGATCCTCTTAGTGTTTATGCGTGCCTATCACTCATCATATATTCAGACAGATTGAGATTTCAGTCCAGATATTTTAAGTGCTCATGAGGCGTGACCTGCTTTTTCTCAGTTGCACTGACTCATGGAGTGAAGAGTTCCCTATAGATTCATCGAAAAGTGCAGTGTTGTTGTGTGAAAGGCAGTTGCTGGTAATTAAACAGCTGCTTTTATTTTGCAGCAGGAAGGATGTGAGGACATTGAAATCAGAGTATATTCTCAATTAGTCTGTTAGCAGAGCATGCATTTTCATTGTGCTTGCTCTGCGGTTTGAGACAAGAGGCTGTAGCTAGCTGCATGAACTAGATTGTTGACCCCATTTGTCTCTTAAAATAGCTTGACATTTTCAAATTAGTGGGCCATTTGATTATTCTTAGGGCTTTGCAGATCTAGAGCAGCTTCAATGCTAAACAGCGCAGTACACTCAACTATCCCTGACCTGAGTTACTTGTGGGTTATCCAAAGTTAGGCTATGTTTTGGCAGGCTAACTTTGGCTTAATTGTGGTTTAAACAACCCTAAGTTCCTAGTTCCAGCTATCAGGCAAACAGCCTATGAGTCCAGGCTTCTGTAGGTTGTTGCCGCAGACTGGAGGCATACAGTGTGTTCCTGCAAATTGTTGATTAATTAATCTACAGTTTGCTGCTGAATGTTGCCAGTATGTGTGAACAACTCCATTGGGATCACTGGGCTTCACTCCTAAGGGTTACAGTCTAAATCTAGATATTACAGCCTGAATGTCTGATTGCAGAATTAAAAACTGCTTGAAAACCGAACTAAGGTTTTATCTCATAGAAACTTAGAAACAGCGCGAGTCAGAAGGTGCCTCCTGGGCCATCTAGTCTGACCTCCGGCACCAGCCGGCTCCGCTCACGACATGCCCACCATGTGGATGTCCAGCCTATCCTTGAACACCCGCACCGATGGGGCCTCAGCGACCTCTCATGGAAGCCCATCCCACACCCTCAGGGTCCTGACTGTCAGGAAGTACTTCCTGGCATCCAAATGGAACCTTGGCTCCCCGAGCTTTGCTCCGTTGGAGCACGTCCTGCCTTCCTCTGCAGGGGAGAACAGGTCTCTACCCATCTCCGTGTGACATCCCCTCACATACCTGTATGTCGCCAACAGATCCCCTCTGAGTCTCCTCTTCTCCAGGCTGAAGAGACCCAGTTCCCTCAGTCTCGCCTCATATGGCATCCCCTGCAAACCGGCCACCAACCTTGTGGCCCTACGCTGCACTGGCTATATCCTTTCTGTAATGAGGGGCCCAAAACTGAACACAATACTCCAGTTGCGGGCACACCAGAGTCTTGTAGAGTGGTCGTAATACCTCTCTTGATCTAGAAGCCACACTTCTGGCTATGCAGCCAAGGGTGGTGTTCGCCCTCTTGACCACCGCATCACACTGCTGACTCATGTTTAGCCTGCAGTCAACCAGCACCCCAAGGTCCCTTTCACAAGTGCTGCTCTCCAGCCACTTGTCACCTAACCTGTAATTATGACAGCTATTCCTATGCCCCAAGTGCAAGACCTTGCACTTATCCACATTGAACGCCATCCTGTTGTCTCCTGCCCACTTCCATAGTCTGTCCAGATCCTTTTGGATCTGGAGTACCTGCTCCTCAGTTGTGGCTACTGCTCCAGTTTTAGTGTCGTCTGCGAATTTGATCAGCAGACTGTTCACCTCTTCTTCCATGTCATCGATGAAAAGATTAAACAGGATCGGCCCCAGGTCAGAGCCCTGGGTGACCCCGCTTGGCACTGGCTGCCATCCCAATGATTCCCCGCTAATGGTTACCTTCTGCTTTCGGTCAGTCAACCATGCCCTAATCCACTGGACAGTGCTTTGGTGTATCCCAAAACTCCTCAGTTTCTCCACCAGGATATCATGGGGCACTTTGTCAAAGGCCTTGCTGTAATCCAGGTATACCACATCCACTGCATCCCCTCCATCTAGCCATCTCGAAACCTTGTCATAGAATTCCACAAGGTTTATTGTATTTATTATTTATTTATTAAAACATGTTTATGCCGCCCCATTTGCCGAAGCCTCGGGGCGGCTTACAACAAGTTAAAAATAATTATAATGTTAAATTAAAAATATAAACATTAGGTTAAAAATACAAAAATACCAATATAAAATAATTGGTATTATTTTATATCCGCCCTGGCCAGATAAAATCCAATAATATTAACAGTTAAAATGCCGCTTAAATAAAAAGGTCTTCGCCTGGTGCCGAAAAACAAATAACGATGGCGCCAGGTGGACCTCTCTGGGGAGCACATTCCATAACTTAGACGCCACCGCAGAGAAAGCCCTCCTCTGAGTACCCACCCTCCTAATTTCTTTCACAGAGGGTTCCCGGAGAAGGGCCTCTCCTGCTGATCTCAAGGGGCAGCCGGGCATATATGGATGTAATTGCTCCTTCAGGTAACCAGGACCGAAGCCGTTTAGGGCTTTATAGGTCATCACCAACACCTTGAATTGGGCCCAGACTTCAATGGGAAGCCAGTGAAGCTGACGGAGAACTGGAGTCATGTGAACATAACGTCCAGTCCCCGTCAGCAGCCTGGCAGCTCTATTTTGAACCAATTGAAGTATCCGGACCGTCTTCAAGGGTAGCCCCACGTAGAGCGCGTTACAGAAGTCAAGGTTTGTCTGGCAGGACCTGTTTTTGTGTGGCTGTCAGCCTCCCTTCCCTATCTAGCATCACTAGATCTCTCTCTATTATGAGCCTTTCCCTTGTTTTTCCTACAATGGACGTAAGGCTAACCGGTCTATAATTCCCCATGTCCCTTCTACTACCCTTTTTGAAAATTGGGACCACTGATGCCACCCTCCAGTCCTCTGGAACTTCACCTGTTCTCCACGAGGTCTCAAAAATGGAGGCCGGCGGGCGTGAGAGAACCCCTGCCAACTCTCTAAGTACTCTTGGTTGTAACCCATCAGGGCCTGGCGCCTTTGTAATGTCCAATGCCCTAAGGAGCCCCTCGACTTCAAGGGGGGTGACTCTAATCTGTGCCCCTAAGTCCCCAGCCTCATCTAATCTCCTATGCGGATATCCCCCGTCCTGCTTTGTGGGCAAAACAGTCATTTAGCATCTGTGCCTGTTCCCTCATATCAGTCACTGGATCTCTTTCCTCCTTATTTAGTGGTCCCACCACTTGTCTCCCCTTCCTCTTCCTATTTACCTGCTGAAAGAAGCCCTTTCTGTTGCTCTTGATATTCTTGACAAGTCTCAGCTCGTAATCAGCCTTAGCCTTACGAAGAATCCTTCTGCAACGGGCCTCCTCCTCCCGGTACACCCTTTTGTCTATTTGCCCCAGTACTCATTTCCTACGGAGGTTCCTCTTTCGTCTAATCCCTCTAACCACCTCCTTTCGCATCCATGGCGGCGCTCTCCTCCGCCTCCCCACCTTACTGACTAGAGGTTTTGTCAAGGCTTGCGCCTCCAAAACCTCCCTTTTGAGTGCTATCCACCCCTCCTCAACTCACTTACCTTCCATCAACCTATCCCAGGAGACTTTCCCCAGTCTGGCCTTCAGTTGGCCAAAGTTGGTCCTCTTGAAGCCCCAGCTTCTAGTGCTCGACCTGCTGCACGTCCCCAGTCCCCTGATCTCAAAGCAAAGGATGGAGTGATCACTTGCATCCAGAGCTCCCCTAATCTGTACTTCATCTATCAGCTCCTCCCTATTGGTCAAGACCAAGTCAAGGATGTTTACCCCCATCGTCGTCTCTCGGACCCTCTGTGTGAAAAAAGCTCCCTTTGTAGCTTCTAGGAAGCGACGTGACCTGGCTGTCACCGCCGAGTGAGTCTCCGAAGTAATATCCGGGAGATTGAAATCTCCCATAATTACTGTGTCTCTCCCCCGCGATATCCTTAGAATCTGGCCTGTCAAGACATCATTCAGGGTCTCAAGTTGACCTGGAGGGTGATCTGTGCTGCATTCTGTCTCACTGCATCCTATCCCTTCCCTGACGTATAAAGCCACGCCCCCACCTCTCTTTCCCTTCCTGTCCTTTCTAAAAAGGTGATACCCTTCTATGTTCACATTCCAGACTTGCCTTTCATCCCACCAAGTTTCTGTGATTCTCACCAGATCATACCCTCCTATTCCCAGGAGAGCTTCAAGCTCTTCCTGCTTGTTACCCATGCTCCTAGCATTGGTGTACATGCACCTCAACTCCTTCCCACCACTTCCTTTCCTTGGAGTTCCAAGCCTCCTCCTTCCTCCCATCCTCCCTGATACCTGGTCCCTCTCTGTAAGAGTCCTGTCAGTCCCTGCAGTATCTCTAAAACCCTGCTCCCAGAGCCCTGATCCTCCCCCCACACTTGTCCAGTGCAGATACATTACTGGGCGGCCTGAACCCCCCCCTTCCCCCGGCTCAGTTTAAAGTCTTCCGGACGAAGCTCGCTAGAGCATCTCCAAAGGACCTTTTCCCCATCCTCGTGAGGTGTAACCCGTCCCTTGCCAGAAGTCCATTGGCAAGAAACCGAGTGTCGTGGTTGAGGAACCCGAAGCGTTCCTTCTGGCACCTCACCCTAAGCCAGTCGTTCACCTCGGAGGCCCTCCTGTCCCTTCCTGGCCCAAAACCCCGGACAGGTAAGATTGACGAGAAGGCCACTTGGGCCTTCAGCTCCCTGAGTTTCTTCCGCAAGGCCTTGAAGTCCCTGGTGATCCCGACCACACCCTGCCTGGCCATGTCGTTTGTGCCCACATGGATCACCAGGAGTGGCTGGTGACATCCGGAGCGAACAAGATGCTCCAGTCTGTCCTTCACATGCCAGATGAGTGCACCCGGCAGGCAGCAAACCTCCCTTGTCTGCAGGCTGGGGCGGCACACCGCCGCCTCAGTGCCCCTCAGCAGGGAGTCCCCAACAACAATCACCCGCTGCCATACCCTTCTGGTGCTGGTGGGCGGCCATGCCCTGGCCCTCGCCTCTCCTGCAGCGGCCCCCTTGCCACCTGACGTCCCAGGCTGGGGGTCCTGCTGGTCCCCCGAGGCCTCATCAGCCCCAGCTTCCCCAAGTGGAGAGAACCTGTTTCCCAGCTCCAGATTGGTGCCAGGAGAAGGAGGAGGCCGTGCTGGCCTCCTCCTCCTGTGGGTGACATACCTCCATGTCTCTGTAGCTGCTCCTCCTGTGGTCTCTCCCTCAACCCTCTGTCCAGAGGGAGGCTGCTCCGGGGGGGCCTGGAGAGCTCTCTCGGCCCTCAGGCACCTCACCTCCTCCTCTAGCAGGGTCACCATCTTGCACTGAGGGCAAGTGTATCCCTGCCTCTCCTGGGGGAGAAGGGCGAACATGTCGCAGCTGTCGCAGTGGACAGCAACACCCGTGACTCCCGCCAAGGCCATCTCCTGGTCTGCCATCGGTATCCCTTCCGAGACCTTACCTTATCTCTTAGTGATAAGTTGAAAACAAAACAAAAAAAATAGATTCCCTCACATGAACATGGCATCTAAAGCCAGGGAACCTGATGGTATCCTCTTTCAGTGGTTGTCGTATCAGTACAGCCTGGTTGTGGCATTGTTCATAGGAGCAAGCATTTGGCAGCTGGTGTTCATGGGCTTCGCAGCTCTTCTCAGCTCTGCATTAAATTGGCAGCAGAACCTGTGTGCTTTTACTGTTGTCGTCAAGTATTGCTCTGTGAAGTAGAGCCATTCATATAGTTTTGCATTATCCAGAAGTATCTAAACCAGGCATAACTAAAAACATAAATGGATCTGAAACTGGAAGGAAGGAGACATTTTTAAAAATGGCACTAATGAGCTGCTGGGGAAAAGACAGGTCCGGTCTGGTGCAGACATAGTGCTTGCAAACCTTGCTAAGAAATTAGGAGCTGCCCTCACAAACATGGATTCCACCCCTTGCCTTGGGAACAAATCCTCACTTTTCTTCTGGGTATTAACTATGGGTTTGTATTACATGTGCAAATTCAATCAGCACGAAACAAGTTTTCTCTTGAACTAGCAATTCCTTGATTAAGTTGTGCAAAGAGGGAGGCTTGTTTGCATCTGCCAGTGGGAAGTTGTTCTGGAAGAGATGAAGAAAGGGGAGAGGAATGTGTGTCCGCAGAGCTAGTATCTGCTTTGCAAATTATGGTTTGCAGGGAGCTACTGGCTGTGTTTGCACATAATGCTGAGCCAAGGTTTATGTTAATCCTGGTTTATTGCTTTAGCTATGAATTGTCTTGCAAACGAGCGATCTGGGTGTGCCTTGTTTACTTTATTTCTGGTTTGTTTCCCTCCCCCTCTCCACATTTGCTAGTCTTAAGAGCAGTTCCATTTTCATGGTACTTTTGCTGGGCACCACTGTTTTAGGATAAACAGCAGTGCGTATAAGCAAGGATAAGACACACTTCCAGGTTTAGACAAGTCATGAATTCATTGAATTCGTAAGCCAACAACTATCTATGGCCTATCTTTGTGTTTAACAATTTGTGGTTTATATGTGAAGATCAGTTCAGACACAATGGCAAAGCAGATTTCAGCAGACCATAGCATGAGCCCAATTTTCTGTTGGCAGTGCCTACAGAAGCTAATTTTGTCACTTTTCCTGTGCCATGTAACTGGAGTTTAGGAAATTAACTTGCGCGTTATGCTAAGCTGTAATGCAATTCAATGGTTCCGTGTGGTTAGTGAGATTGTGACAGATATATGGTTTAACTCTAAGTCTTGGCTGACAATTATGATCTGGTATGGTCTGATAAGCCCGATACAGATACTCATGAGCTCCATGGGCTCATATATTTCTTGTCTGGAGCAAACCTGAGTTCATGGAGTTTATTGCAGATCAACTGTTATAGGCCCAGTTTCTGAGGCCACATTATTTTCCCCTGAAAATATGAACCTTTCTTTTTCATGCAGTGAAACTAGCTAGAATAGTCTCTTGGTGTCGTGTTACTTAAGCTGCATGCTTTTAAAATTCTTGCCAAATTTTCTGTAGAGTCTCCAACTGAGATGTAACATATGGCTCCAGATTAATTTCTTAGTGAAGACATCAATCTGCGTGCAGTTTTTGCATTTTTAAGTGAGATTAGCTGGCTGCCCTCCTTTTAAGACCTTGAGAATTAATGAGACCTGCTTTTGGACTGGCAGAAGAAAGTTATAGTTGCACAGAATGGAAAATTAGAGTAAAATGCTTAAAGTATGCTCTAATCTTTTCTGCAGTACATCCTAGTATCCACCTACCACATTGATCATTCATGTTTAAGCTACTGAGCTTCTGGGCATTTGTCAGGGGATCATATCTTGGAAGATTTCAGTACAACATCATGCTTAGCAACAGAGGAATCTGCACAGATGACCTAGATCATTGGTCCATCTAGCACATTACTGTCTACAATGAGTGTTGATAGTTTCCCCGGGTTTCAAAACAGAGTCTTTTCCAATACTACCTGGAGATGCGAGGGACTGACACAACATTTTCATTCAAAACATGTGCTCAACTGCTCAGTTATGGCTCTTCCCTAAAATGACCTTGGATTCATAGCAACATTTGCAAGCCAATCTTAATAGATTCATTTCCTTTGTTTTAAAACTGGGCAACTGGATATATTTCCATGTGGAAATGACAAAAGGTCCCTGTAGATTTGATTCTATTGTCTGTATTTAGTGATAATCCAAGACAGACATGACGAATGTATGGTGGACTGCAGTTCCCATCAGCCCTAGCCAGTGGTGAGGCATGAGGGAAGTTTTAGTTCAAGATCATCTGGATGGCTATATTCCTCATTTCAGATCCAAAGACAGTCTTCCTTCACCTGGCAGCTTCAGACATGTTTAGCCAGAACAGATAGAATGTCTAATGCTATTTTGCCTGGAAATTGGTCTGATCTTCTTAGGGAAGATCAGGTTGGAGAAATCTTGTATAGCACATGGGCATACCTTTTTGGATACAAGGGATTGTTACCCGCAGAAGTACTGTCCCATGATCATTTATAGCAGGAGTGTAGAACCATCTTTGGCTCTCCATCAGTCCCAGTTGGGTCCTCCGGGATTCCCCAGTAGGCCACACACCCTTCCCTTGGACCCAGCTCTTTTCCCCTTTCTCCATCAGTCATCTGGTGATGTCTTGCCTTCTCTGCCATTTCCTCTCATTCAGAATGGTTGAAATGTCACCCCTAAGCCGTCGTTACTGGTAGGAAGAGCATTACGCTACAATAGTGTAATATTTAGGGTGCTTAGCCCTTCTTCTTTTGCTTTTGGACCCATCCACTACTGGAGTATGGCCCCTGAGAGCTTCTTCGAAATGGAATTTGGCCCTCAGCCCAAAATAGGTTCAACACCCCTGATTTACCGCTAATTTGTACACACAAAGAAGTTCACAGTATTGTGATACTGTGCTGAATTTATACCTAGAGCAAATCATTTAGCCAGCTTGTGTAGTGATGTGTATGTGATAACACTATTCATATTAAAAAGTTGTTGCCTTGAGACCATAGACTTCTTTCTTCTACAGAGACCCCTTTTTGTGATACCTCATGTTACCGGATAGCATTCCTAACCTTTCCTCCCTCTAAGTATCTCAGTTACGAATTATCTTCAGACAAAGTGCTCAAAAAAGTGAAAGTTTGTTTCCCATCGACTCCTTTGAGTCTAAGGATATACTTTCATGAGTTGATTGTCCCAGGGTATTCATCCTCCTTTTTGGCCCTTGGAGTGATATTTGTGACATTGCCTTGCCCAATCCCTCAGGGACAGATACTAGATTTATTATTATTATTTAGAACATTTTTATGCCACCCCATTTGCTAAAAGCCTCGAGGCGGCTTACAAAATAAATAAACAATCATACAATTATCTTAAAAATCCAGAGACATCTCAGCACAGATATAAAATCAATAAATACAATTAACATTTAAAATAACGTTTAAATAAAAAGGTCTTGGCCTGGCGCCGAAAAACAAATAACGACAAATTTATATCCCACTTCTTCTTACTACAAACTCCGAATGGCTTGTATCGTTCTTTTGCTGCTGCTCTCAGTATTATCCCCACAACAACAACCCAGTGAGGTAGGTTGGGTTGACAGTCTGTGACTAGCCCAAAGTCACCCAGTTGGCTCCATGGTTGAATAGGGACTAGAATCTAGTCCCGTGTTCTTCACCACTACACCACTATATTCTTGTTGCCAGGAATAATATGTGTCTCATCCAGACAAGAATAGCTTACACTAACTAGAGGATTTCCTCTGCTTTTTCCTTGAATTATATAATATAGAATGATGAGCTGGGACTGGTCAGAGTGGGTCCTTTTGCTTGGTAAATTCTGTGAAGAAGTATACAAGGTAGCCCTAATTCTGTTCTGTGGATACATTTTGCTAATTGATTTGTATTATGATTTTGTATAACATGTGTCATAATGATCATGAATTCTGTAGCGGCTTATTAGAACAAACTTTAGTTTTTGTTTTTTTACTTGCTAGGATTGCTGTGGAGGTAACAGTGGGAGTGTAACATAGCTGAGAATGCTCTGATTTAAGATTGAAATTGTCTGTGAAAGTATTTGTAATTGAGGAAAGGTGGTGAAGGTCATTTTACCAAGTATGATTGCTGTTACATCTTTTGGCTTGCTGATAGGGGAATGAATTAATTTCCTGCCACTTGGCATTGTCTCAGTGATTGAGACTTGAGAGCTGCAGGCATCTTCTGCTACAGCTGCCAAAGATTGAGAAAATACCTGTGATCACAGAATTGCAGAAAGTGCAAGTCCTTGCCTGTTTGTGAGATCATATCCTTTAAATGTCCAACATCTCTGAACTTGAATGTGAAAGCAGAGCCCTCTTGAGGTCTGCTGGGGTCTTTGAATGGTAAAATCAGATGTTTTTCCTTAACATGTCTGTAACCCCCCTTATAAAGTTTGAAGAATTAATATAATTAATTTTGCAGCATATGCTAAAGCTGCACTCTTGCAAAAGTCCCATTTATTTCTGTTGACCAGACAGACAATTAAGGCTGAGATTTGATGAACACCATTTTAATTAGGTATCCATCTTAGAAGTGGTTTGCAAACAAAGTTACTGGTTCACAAAATAATTCTCCAGAATCAGATTGTCCATCTGCAGGCTGGTACACTTATGGAGCTCTTGTGTGTACTGGTTTTTCCTTTTATTTCAGTTGAGAAAGCTGCTCAGTATGATCTTAATGGAGATGTGTGCAGAATGGTCCTTTCTCGAAACAATTAAGGAACTTTTATAGACTGTGTCTTCTAGCTGAAGACCAGCATAGTAGTCTGGATGAACCATCTTTGAGACAAGTCCTGTGATATTCTTCCCCATCCTGCTACCCTTCAGATGACAGCTCTCATCATCCCCAAACAGAATGGCCATTGTGAGTGTGGTTGTGGGCCCACCTATTGGAAGGGACCAAGTTAGGCAAGGCTGGTGGAGCAAACTTTCGGATGAACTTTTGATGTCAACAGATGTGTCTGAAAACTTTAGCTGGGGGGAAAAAAGCCTTCATGTTGTCTGAAAAAATGGGTGACTTGGATTTATAGAAAGTATGCTTTCCTGGTGATTCTTTTTGGAAAGTAATGTGGATCTTTTTGTGTGGGCAGTTTTAGTTGGTTGAGATTTATCTGGGTGCCTTAGTTGTTGTCTTTTTTTAATTTTTCAGAATTTGGGAGGGGACGCAAGTATCTGTGAAAATATGTAAGGCATTTTGTTTTCTGTCTCCTCTTAGAAATTCCTAGGCTTTTCCTTTGGGTGGTGGGCTCCAACCTGTGACGACCCCATTTTTGCCACGAGAAAGCTGGGTCAGCAATAATCATTTTTGGTCTGTACTTGTAAGTGTATGTTTTTTTACCAAGGGAAAATACTTTACATTCTTCAGGTTTCTTAGATTAGTGTTATCAATGAACTTGTCTTGTGCATGACAGAATTGTAGAGAAAGACATTGTTCTGAACATCTCGTTCATTATGTTTATTAAATTATGTCTCTGAGCAGGCCCAAACAAAGTCAGAGGGCTGTGTTAACCTAATTTATTTGATCATAATACAGCCAAACTACCTTGTGGTTTATAGTAACTTATATGTTAAACCTAACATAGCTAAGTTCATGAGTATTTGATTTTTCCCTTCCTCTTGGCTATTGCTATTTGAGAAATATATTCATAGCACTAGTGCTTTCATGTATGGAAGTAAATCTATTTTCCTGGTAAATTTACTCTTCAGTGAGGAGGTGGGTATTAGCAGTGCTGGTAACATCAAGTGCTGACAGTATGTTTCTAGGTCTGAGTTTGCCCTGACATTTAGTTTTGAAATCACTTGGAATGTATAGAAGTTCTGTATGTGGAGATAGACCAGCCTAGCTTAGGTCCCCCGGAATCTCATGCCTGGCTGGTAATGGTTCTCCAGGGCCCTGCAGAGAGGCCTTTTCTTGCTGAATTTAGAGACGCTGGGAGTTGAACCTGAACCCACCAACGAGCTGCACCGCTTGTACACACTGGTTTACACAAATGCAGGCTGTTCCACCAGTGTGTTATCACTGCATGTGATTGCCTGGTCTTTTACCATCACCTGGCACCTGATCCCCGTAGATGCTAGCGACTGGTCACAGGGAGCGCATGCGCTCTGTTACCAGAGTTTGATCCCTTAGTGCCGAGAAGCTTCTCTGGTGCTCTCCAGATTTTTTCTTCCTTCCCTACAGCTCCCAGCATTCTCAACCATTGGCCATGCCAGCTGGGGTTAATGAAACCTAGAAAATCCGAAGGGCACCTTGTTGGGAAAGGCTGGTAGAGGCTCATTCTGAGGAGTTGAGCAGCAGCACCAGTGGCTGGTTGTTTGCGGTCTTCAGCTTACTGTAGACACCATCACAGGCAGTGATGGTGTCTGTTATTCTGTGCACATACATAAACTGGGAAAGGAAATGGGCTTGTTGGCTAAATTTGGCTAATGATTGCCTAACAGGGTTATTTGAAACTGAGGTGGGGCTGGTGTGTCTTCTGAAGCAGAACCCAGAAGACCTACCAAAGCTCTTGCATAAGTCTAAAGCAGCTCTTTGCATCCCGGTGCTTATTGCTATAAAGCTGAAAGCTTGAAAACTCAGGTTCAGAATGAAGCATGGACTTGAGCAACTGTGTGTTTCTAAGCACATTTGTTTAAGCATTTCAGATTCTGCTATTACATTCTGGGTATCAGATACCTCCAGAGCTTTCCATGGAAGGATGTAGCTTAGTGGCTCCACTCATGCGGGGCATACTGAAGTTCTTGGGATCAATACGCAGCTTATCCAGGTAGGGTTAGAAGATAATTAAGCATGGAGAGCAGATGCCTGACAGAGCTGACTGCATTGGCCTTGATGGGCCAATAGTCTGATACATTAGAAGGTGGCTATATATGCACACAAGTAATGCATGTATCCAAATATATTTATAAGTATAAATATTATAAATATAAATAATATAGCTATGACCATGGTCTGCTTTTTCTGATGGGATGCCAGAAGCATTCCAAAGGGGTTTGGCATTTTGGAATATCAGCTGTTCTTTTAATTCGTCTTTTCACTTCTCCTTTGCGCAGGACCATTCATTCTGTTTATTTCTTCTCTATTTTTTCAAGCCATTAAAAAGTAAGCTTCAAAAATATTCTAGTCGTTGCAGAATGAGTCTGGTTAATATTTTGGCACTAAACAATGCTTTAGCATTTGTTGGCAGTGCATAACTATGAATATTATTAATAATTGAAGGAGTATTTTTGACATCATGTGCACACTTTCAAAACAGCTTATCCATGCCTGCGCTTAGAAAGTAGGTATATATTAATTTGCCTTTTGCATTGGGAATGGATCTCAGGGTTGTCAGCCAACTTATAATTATTCCACTAGTATAACTGACAAGGGGTGGAGGCAATTTGTGCTGCTTTGTTGCTTCTGCCATTAATGTTAACCTCTGTTATTGTGAATATACAGGATTTGTCTGCCAGATTTACAAACAGTAATTTTAGATTTTCAGGTTGTGATGTAACTGGACTGAGCTAACTAGTCAAGTCGACTGGCCCTCCCTGAATATGTAGACCTTTTGACACCTGCTTCAAACCCTCCAAAACTCTCTGAAATTTTTACTCAGCTCCTTTTATGTGGAGTTTTATTAATATAAATTTTTGCCTATGAGTGCATCCAGTTTCTTTATCTTAAAACTCTTCTCTGAATGGGAATTCAAAAAGTATAAAGTGACACCATGCATCCTGAGAAGTCAGTAGAAAATCGCTCTTCGATCTCTCCCCTTCCTGATGATGTTAATATAAGTTTAGAACACAAAGAGGTACATTTGTCCATTTCCCTCCGTCCTCTTTATCCACACCATGCATAATTGGATAAATCTTAGGAATCACTCCCCACTCCCCTTATTTTGAACAAAACATTCCCAAAGGTTTTAAGTGCTCCTTAGGTGCTCCCCCCGCCCAAGGAATTTTCACTGTACCTTCTCCAAATCTACAAAGCCCTTGGTGAGTTGCTTTGCTTAAGAGCAAATTCTGAAATATTCCTTAAAGCAGCTTGCTTCAAGAACACGTGGATGTGTCTTCCTTCACCAAGATTGCCACATTTGTATATATTGCAATAATGGGATTGTTACCTGCACAGTTGTGCTTTGGGTGTATTATGCTAGAATCCTATTTTGCCTTTACTATTTATTTTGGGGGATGGAGAAGTATGATATATAGGATCCAGACCTCAGTAGGATTTAACATGTCTGAAACTGCAAATCAATCAATTATAGAGTATAACATAATTTGTTGCAGAAGTTGTTTTCCACTGAGGCTATTCTGCTGACTTGCTTGATACAATAGCATTTGACTATACATATGTGTACATTAATAATCTGCTTGGTCACTGAGATCATCAGATGGTACACTTCTTATGGTTCTGATGACTCCTTATCCTGATTCTGTTCACCCAGTGAAGGGTCTTCACTGTGGTGGCTCAATTTTTCAGAACTCTTTGCATCTGAATGTCAAGCAGGAACCAACATTGTATTGTTTTTGGTACCTCCTGAAAGCATCTTCATTTCAAGACGCCTTCCTTGACAGAACAGCCTTGCTTTTTATTAATACTCTGCTTTGAGATACTGTTTTATTCCTTTTTATATTTTTATTGTTCACTGCTCCAGAATCTGTTAGATGTGGAGAAGTATATAAATGTTTGAAATCAGTCAATAAATAACCCCCACCACCAAACACAAAAGTTTTAGTTTGTGATTTACTGAGCCCCTTTAATGATCACATTGAAAGAACTCATTTAAAAACAAACAGGGCATTTCCTTTTCCTAATGGACAACTTGGTGAAACACAGCCAATACCAGAGCACATGTCCCTCAATTGCTGTTCTCCAAAACTGGCTTTTTCAACAAAAGAAACCTTTATGTTATGCCCACAAGATCATTGGATTCTGGCAGGCTATCAGAGAAAACCAGTTTTATAGACAAAGGCCTACATTGGGAAAGTAACCTGGTTGATGTTTTCAGAGATTTTCATGGAACTTGCCTCATATTTTCTATTTAAAATCTTCCTTGGAAAGTACCTAGACAGCTTTCTCTCTAATGGCTTTGGAAGTCTTAGCTCTGACAAGTTCAGCATTTTCTTGTTTCAGTTATTGCATTGAAGTATGAATGAAAACAAAAGAGTAAATCCAAATACTATTGAGTGTTTGGGGGTTTATGATGTTTTATTTATATCAATTTTTATCAACTACATTTCAGTTAAAAAGGTATACTGCGTACCCTTCAGTTATCTAACATAATAGGTAACCAGGATGGCAGGAAAGAGTTGCTATATAAACAGTATGTTAAGTTGACTTCAGATGTACTTGCCACACTGCTTGCTATTATTAGAGCTTAAAGATGAAACTCAAATACTTTGGCCACCTAATGAGAAGAAAGGACTCCCTGGAGAAGAGCCTAATGCTGGGAACAATAGATGGCAAAAGAAGAAGGGGATGGCAGAGAATGAGATGGCTAGATGGAGTCACTGAAGCAGTTGGTGTGAGCTTAAGTGGACTCCAGGGGATGGTGGAGGACAGGGAGGCCTGGAGGAATGTTGTCCATGAGGTCATGATGGTTTGGACACAACTTTGCGACTAACAACAACAAGAGCTTAAAGATGCTAAGCTGGAGGAAAGAAAATTTGAATATTTTCCTTCATGTGAAAAAGTAATTTAGATCTTCTAAATAATTGATTACGTTCTACTGAATATTTTATTCATCATTGTTATTTTTGGGGCATTCCTTAAGAATGCACAAACCTATTACCTTTTAAAATGATAGTAGCTTATTATTAGAAGAGATTTGTAGATGATGCGCATTCAGATTTGTATGATACTTTTCTTAATTTTGGGGACTTTAATATACCATGATTCTCAGCATGCCTAGTTTTAATACAACTGTGCTGAATATTTTGTCTTTCTTTGGTAATTTGATCAGGTGGGAGTGTACAAAACAAAGATGCACTTGAAAGAGTTTGGGCGGAATGCTGTTGGGGTAAAATTTCTCATTGGGAATGCGTAAAGTATGTGCTTGCTCTCTGAAGTCTAGGAGTTGTCCAATATAATGTAGTGATGTGGGCATTCCAGGGCAGGGGTGGGGGGGGGGGAAGCCTCTTTCTCAGGGAGTAAGGAATTCTATGGAAATAGGATGGAATTTGGTACAATGCTAATTTTTTATAGTTAGCACATGCCTGAACATGTCTCCCTTAGAATCCATATGACATAAAGTGGTATTTACAAAACTTTGGACAAAATATGACTTTAAAGCAGCCTTCCCCAAACTTGTGTTTTCCAGACACATTTGGACTCCAACACCCAGAATTCCCTGCCAGTGGCCCTGCTGGATGGGAATTCTGGGAGTTGTGATCCAAATGCCCTCTGAAGGCCACCAGGTTGGAGAAGGCTGCTTTGAAGGATTTGTCCTGGTATGGTTCTCAGTGTTACCACAAGATGGCACATTCAAATGAAATCCCAAGCAAATGGACGTGGTCAAAACTAATTCTTGCTGATTTATTCCAATTGGAAAATATCATGAAAAGCCAGGGAATGCCACTTACCTGTCCAGATAATGTTAGTTAATGGATGGATTAAAAAACAAACAAATATTCTGACGTACTGAAATACAATTGCGACTTGTTTTTGAATATTTTCATAGCCAAGAATTGAGCAATAAATAAGAAGTATCTGGTGAGTTACCATTTTGGAACAAAAGAAACAAATAGTGTACATTAGTTCTGAGGGAAAAACTTGTACTATGAGCTGATGGATTTAACTGTATCACCTTCAGGATTATATAAGATGATTGAGTTCTGCAGCGGTCTCTTTCAGGTCTTTTCCTACTTCTGGGAAAATAGTTTAAGTAAGAAGCTTTTTAATCTCTTCCAGTTTTTAACCTTTCCCTCCTTCCTCTTACCTTCTAATTTGTAAATTTTCACCTCTCTACCCTTTCTAGCCATTGTTAACTTTTCATCTTGACTCATATTAATACCATCCATGGTTACTTTTAACTAAGCTGTGCAAACCTACTTCAGACTGACAATGGAAACTCTTGTTAGAAGCTGGCCATGATAAGCACTGTAGTTGAAACTGTACCATGGTTAGCATGGGAGAGAGAAAAAGGAGGGCATGAGACCATGACGTGTGCTGGGTCTCTTAACCATGAAATGATGTGCCTGTATCAGACCTAAGATGCTGGAAATAAGGTTGACTTCAATGTCAAAACGTGTATATGTTGGACTTGTTTATTCCTGATCTATGTCATTGTTCTTGGTTGTTTAATTGGCATGGTCATTAATCAAAGTCAAACATAGATATGTGATGTCCCACATATAGGACAGCATATAAAAGTTTTAAATACATAAGAAAGATCTGAAACATTATCTTACAGGTAACTTCCACTGACTTGAAGCACTTTTAAGATTTTTGTGATAATGAAACCTGAGATTAGGTCTCTGTAAAGGGTGCATCAGCTTCTTGCTTGTGTTTTTATTCAACATGATGATTCAGTGAGGACACAATATTGTCTTGGCAGTGGTCCACTGGCATCTTAGATAGAAAACTGTCTCTTTTGGATAAAGTATCTGTATTTCAGCGCTTTCCTCTTTCCCTTGCTGTCCCATCTCTTCCTTTCTTGAAGTGCAGTAATCTTGTAATTCCTCCTCAGTGGCCAGTGACTGCTTATTTTTCCTTAATTTTGAAATTTACCTCAGTTTTGAACTAGAGGGTTGTTCTTCCTAACGATAAGCCAAAAGTGATGTGTGGCCTCCCATTTCTGTTTGTCTGGAGGGGAATAGAGCCCTTAATTATCAAATTAGATGCACATTCTGGCTCTCTGGCATGCCTTCCTGGCTGGCCATCTGTCGGGCTGGATCTGGGCCCTCTAAGAAAGTAGCCTACTGGTTTCCAGCAGTGCCCAGGCGCCAACCAACGGTGGGTTAAGAGGGGCAGACTGCAGAACAGTTTATATTCATGCTCCCTTGCCAGAAGCTCTTCTTGTGAGCAAGCCCATGCCAGCTTAAGCCCATATGTCTCATTTGCATGGGTTCACATCTGTGGAGACAGATGTGGCCATTGCCATACAGACAGCAAATGATAAGGAATGGGTACGGTAGCCACACTTTATAAATCAGGAGACCCTTTGCAAATAAGCTAATAACAGCACACTTCATCATTGCATTCTTCATAACGAAGAAAAGGTTTTACCAAGGTCAGTCCATCAACTCTCTTTTCCGGTATTAATACCCAGAAGCAGCTGGCCAGCATAAGAAGGGCATGCAGTAGTGGGCCTGAATATTAAGGGTTTACTTCAGTCTAACTTGGGCATTAGAATGTTTCACTTTCCCAGAAATAGTTATGGGAGGTTGCCTTTGGAAATGCATACAGGATCTTGTGTAAATTTCCTTGGAAATGTGCTATATTTTCTGCATGTTGGAAATCTGCAATTCTACTCTTGTTTGTCCAGTCCAGATCTGCATAATGTTCCTGTCTTATTCTGGCCCTTAAGTAGCAAGCTTGAATAAACCTTATTCAGTTGTTGTTAGCATTAGAATGTTGTCTAAAGGTCCATCTGCATGAATACCCTCATGCATTAAGGGAGTGTGGCTTGTGCCCAGTGGCATGTGCTGTCATGGATCCTGCATATTTACAGTGTACTCATGGAAAGTGTGGAAAGAGGCTTCTGGACCAAGCCCTGAATTTGAGAGGCTGAACCCTTAAATTTACTCACATAACTTCTTGTGATTTATCTCTCTGTCTTACTCTCTGTAAAGAACAAAAGGCAGTGTAATGAATGGAATTCCTTTGCTCTGCCTCAGTGTCTCCATATCACCGAATTTCTCAGTACCTCTTCCCAGTTAAATTTACTCAGTGGGTGCAACCTGAATGCATTGTTCTCATGTTTCAACTAATGCAGTTTCACCCTTCTCCGCATTTAAAGAACTGCAGTTGTGAGGACTGTTTACTTGGGTGTTAAAGCAAGGGGTAGATTAAATGTTTTGAATTCAGGAACTCCCAATTCAATCCTGAGCATCTCCAGGTAGAACTGGGGAAATTACTGCCTTAAATTCTGAAGAGCCACTGCCAGTCAGTGTGAAAAATACTGAGCTAGGTGGACCCATGCCGTGACTCAGTACAAGGCAGCTTTGTATGCTCCTGGGTGGGTTTTCGGGGGCAGGATCAGCCTTTTTGGGTTGCAAGGCTAATAGAGGAGACGGAGACGTCAAAGAGACTTTCATGGCATAACCATGTGGTATATAGTGGATGCATGTGGCGCAAAAAGAAGGGTCCGTAGGTGGAGTAAGCATTCTACTCCTGTGCTCAGTGATGAGACACATAGGTTTTATAAGTAGTAGTAGGTTAAATCCCTAGTACAGCCTCCCACAAATGGGTGCCTTCCAGATATTCGGACTGTACCTCCCTTCATGCCTGACCGTTGGCCACGTTTGTTGTAGTCCCACGCATCTGGAGCATACCAGATGGGAGCAAACTGTCCTAGCGCCTCTCCTTAAAGGATAAGGAAACTCTGTTGGAACAGAGTTGTTGGAACTCTGTTGAAAAACGGCTGGCAATCAGAATAGGTAATACTGTGTGGTCTGGGCAATCCTGTGGTCATTGAATGCTGTCCATAGGAATTTTTGGAGACTCAACTCTGAAGTCAGAAAAGTACTCTGATCGCATAGCTGCGTCCCCATGCTCAGCGTGCTGGCTGCAGGAAGGGTCTAGTGGAGCAGGAGAGTAGGAGACAGGATATGAAGTATCCTGGAAGCATCTTTGCTTCTTTCCTTCAAGCTTTGAGGTTGGCAGTAGCCTTCTAAGTGTTTTGCATGGCAGGACAAGCATGGATGCAAACTTTGCTTCAGCAGTCCTTCTGCTCTGCTTAGAATGTCCGTATTCCTCCAAGTTTAGGTTGGATTTTGTCCTAAATGCACATGGTGCTCTTAAGCATAAGTTCCTTGTGGCAATGGCTTATCTTACTACTCTAATATCAGTTTTTAAGTTCCCAAGCACACTGATACAGTTTCTCAGTGTCCCTTCCGTAGCATGACTTTAACTTTGTTAGGGCCTGTTTGAGATGGCAATTGTGCTGTCGCATACTCTTCCTTGTCCTGAGTGAGGAAAAAGGCAACAGCCAAAGCAATTGCTTGAAGGACACAAACACGAAGAAGTAAAAACAGAGATGCCATCTGGAACAGCCTGCAGACCTAATGTATGTTTTGGTAAAAGGAGACATTATGACTATGGGGATGGGAGGGCCATGGAAATAGAATAATTCAGCAGAGTGAAGACCAGAAAGTGACAGACTGTGGACTACTAACGAAATGGTGTTTCTTCATTTTAAACACTGCACCTCAATAGCTGCATTTGGACTTAATAATAAACTGCACTTTCGTGCTGGGTGTCCTTGGACTTTTGCACTTGAACTTTTGCTAACTGCTCCCTCCCCTCCTTGGGCACAGCTGGGAAGAAGAGCTTGGTGTCATTTTTTAACTAATCACAGCTTAGTGTTAAGTCTGAACCAGACAAGCTATGGTTAATCTTAACCGTGGGTGATTGAAGGACTCAAAACTGTGATTTAGGAAAAAACATACTGCAGAATAGAGTTCAGACTTGTTTTTTTGTTTTGTTTTTTTTTTAAGAAGCCATGGCTCGCTCGCTCTCTCTTTTGGTACATTTTCAATTTTATTTGTAATTATTATGTAACAAAGGGGGAAACATGCAAAATATAATAGCAATTAAATAAAACAAGAATATGAGCATTATCCAATTGTAATAATTGTTCGCAGCACACTTGATTAAAAAAAGAAAAAGTTTAGAACTTCTGTTTCAAATATCTATATCAATAGAAACAGACCCTGTGTCTAAATAATCATGCAGAAGAAATGGATGATTGTAAGATATGTGAGAAGAGCAATCAGATCTTTGGTCCATGGAAAAGAGGTGGTGGGTGTTTCTCTTTTCAGGCTTGTAGTAAACAATTCTTTGTATGTAACTGAGGGCTTGCAGAATCCGCTTTTTCTATCCACCTGTTAATCCCAATCTCACAGGGGTATAATTTGAAAGCAAATGCACATCCACAGTTTTTACAGATTTGTCAAGAACAAAATTTCTGCAGGCAGCAACTTTCAATCAAAAATAATCCAACACAGGGCATGTCCATATCACATGCTTGAGTGATGCATTATGCACATTACCTCTAGCAGATCTAGCCAACTTTTTAAACCACCTTCTAAAGTGTCCCATATATGCAAAACACCAATTTCTGTCTCAATTTTAAATCTGCAAAAGTAGCATACATGGAAGCTAAGGCTATGTTGCATTGATGAGGCTGTACAGCATTCCAGTTCCATATTCCATTCCTCTCTAGCATACTGAACACCCACCCTACTCCATGCCAAAAGACATAAGCAACTGTTCTTGGCTCAGCTTTCTGTAAAAAGCCAAGTAATGCCTTCAGTGGTACGTGAGAAGCTGAAGCGTTCAGCATTGAGGTCCCATATATAGACCCCAAAAGGTGCAGTGACTGGATATTTTCTCTCACGGCACTGGCTGATAAGTGATATCTACTCCATAGTATTGAGAGTGGTAAGAACTCATTAACTGATATTACTAGTTGATCTAGAATATCTATTTCAGTTCTTCTGCAGAAAGGGCTGCTTGTCTATTTCCAGATCAGGATTCCTCCATGAAGATAATTTGGCTTCTCTAAATTAATAGGGGTCAAATTGTGACTTGATCATTTGTCCCTTGCTTGTTGATTCATCAAGGAAAGGGAACAAAACTTTCCATTTCTTTTAATGTTTCTCTGTGCTAGTGCTGTCCTGCCAAGAGGGATGTCTAGTAATTTCAGTCCAACACAACCCATGGAGGAGTGTTAAATTTATATACAGATTGGCCACTGCATATACTCTTAAGTGAAAAATGAGATGAGACACCACTTCGATAAATAAATTCCAAAATGATGCATTTGGGGGTTATATGGAGGAATATTATGCAATGCACAGATTAACATAGGCTCTTAACATTGCCCTAAATACGTAGATTGCTCATCCTTCCACTGGTATTTATTCCAGCAATCCAATCCAATTAAATGTAATTGTTTGATAAATATATCTTGGCACGTGTATTCTCAGATCTTTTATAACTCTTGGACTCCATTGAAGTTTACATTTAGAACTACATCCTGTCACTTAATATTACCTATTGGCGTTGATTCAGGTTTTGGTCAAATAATATGGCCTCAAAATGTACCAGAGTTGTCTATTACTTTTTTTTAGTCTTGGCAAGGAAGACTAGTCATCTGCATATCAGTACATTTTATATTCAGTCTGTTCATGCTCAAACCTGGGAGTTCCTTTGCTCCAACTAGTTGCACATGTCAGGGATTTCAGATGCACATCAAATATCAAGGGAAGAAGAGGGTAGCCCTTTTTGTACACCTCTAGATAAAAACAAAAACATTAAACCTTGGGGTCCAGGAGGAGAAATGAAATTCTAAACTACTGTGCATTTTTCTGCGGAAAGGCATTTTTTCCCCAGAAGTCCCAGCCATACGCTGCCAATCTGCCTTGTCGAATGCTTTCTCACCATAAAGTGAAATAAACACTGCTGAATCCATTTGTTTGGTGTTTCTTTGGTGAATAAATCCTATTTGGTCAAGACCCACTAACTTACACATCACAGTTGAACTATGTTATTAAATGTTGCTCTTAAAATTTTAGCATCCACTTTGACTCAAACAACTGGCCAGTTGATGTGGTCCATTAAGTTTAAGAACAGCATAAGCATCATGTAATGGTGCTGATATAAGTCCTGATTCAAATGTCATTTATAAAAACAAAAAGGTTAACAGTCAGAAAGTCCAAGTGAACCTTATAGGAAAACTGACTGGCTCCGCAGCTTTCCCATTCCTCATATTTACAATTATACATAACCTGCTTTGCCAACAAACGCTGTAAAAGTAATTCCTTTTGCTTCAGATCCAACTGTAGGAGATCCAGCTTCCAAAAGATATTTTCAGATTCTAGATGTATGTATCCTGTATAGTTCAGTATATTTTTTCTGTTGGTTATACATTGTTACCGTTATTTTAAATCAACAGAATATAATTTTGAGACTTCTGTAATTCAACTGAAATTGTAAGAAAGAAGTGATTCTGTACGCTTTCACTTTCATTCCTATTAACAAATCACAGAATTTATTCACCAAAGGTCAGAACTAGCAGCATCTTTGCCTTACACACTCTCATGACTAGTTGAAGTGAGCCGGAGTTCCTTTAATTTAAGAGGTTATTCAAAGTTTGGACACAGTTGTTTCTAACTCATTTCTCTTGGCTTGTAAGGACAAGGTTCCCATAAATGAAAAGACAATGCCCAGAGTCCAAAAACCATTTATATTATTTCTCGTTCTTTCCAAAGACACCACTTTTTATTTCATACTGTCAATTACCAAGTCATTCTTCCAAAAGTAGGCAGTGAACTTTCTCAGCAATATCTGCAGCTCTTCATGGGCAGTGACAATAAAAAAGGAGGAGGAAGCAGAAGAAGGTGAAGACGACGACGACGAAGTCGAAGCAGCAGCAGCTGTAGTTGTTACGTAGAGTTTCAGTGGGCTTACAAAACCTATTTTATTAAAAGATACATTGTTATTTTTTATTCTTTTTTCTCTTTTAAAAGAATTTTAATACCACAGGTTTTGATGTATTACATCTTTAATCTTTATATAGCTACTGTCTGTTTTCAGTATGTGTTTCTTGTCTTTGAAATTTAAATGAAGACTTATTCAATAAATTCTGACATTACATGATTTGAATTGGGTTCACTGTGAGATGTAGTTACTCCACTCATATCAATACAGACATTGACCAGTGTATTGAAAAGCCAGACAAATCATCCAAAGTATTGCTTGCTTGCTTAATTAAAGCTGTAGTTTTGAGATAAACAATGAAAGATATCAGCATAAAAAAATAATTTCGAAACGATCACACACTAAAACATGAATAATGTTGTTCTACTCTAATAACACTTAACAGGGATTCCAGACATAAATCAAATATCGAAAGACAAAGTGGGCATCTCTGTTGTGTGCCTCCCAATAATGAAAAGAAAGCTGAAAAGAGACAGAATCCTAGCTGCCAATAGTCTCTGTTAGGGTTTGTGTCTGACCTCAGAATGTTGGGTTTATGGTTGAACAGCTCAGTGAAACATAAATTCTCTTTGTGTGTATGTGGGTGGGTGGGTGGGTGGATGCCAGTGATGAAAATGGCAAATTCCATGCTTGGCATTACTAATGAACTGAAAAATAATACAAGTATTGTAACTCCTTTGCATTGTGTGGCTGCATTTGGAATATAATAGGTGGTTCTGGAATCTCCATCTGAAAAGGTAAAGCACAGAACTTGAAATGGTACAGACAAGGGAACCAAAGTGATCGGGGAACCTTTCTATGAGAGAAGGGTGACACATTTGGAATACTTTGATTTAGACAAAATCATGTATGGTGTGGAGAAAGTGATTAGGATTTCCCCCCTTAGGGTAAGGTCAATGACATTGATTATCAGTAAACCCAGGAAAGGAAAAAATTGTTCATTTTCACAAAATACATATCATATTTTAGGATTTTCCGGTTTAAGATACGGAATTTTTTACTGGCTTAATCTGTTTAAAAGGGGTATTGGAAAAATTCATAGAGGATGGATCTAGTCATGACAAGGAACACAACAGGTTGTTGTAGCATGAAGGACAAGTATGTAATCTGCTTTTAAGCCCAGCTTCAGATAGGCTGCTGTGGCAATAAGATGCTAAATGAATTAGGCCTTTGGTGTAAGCTGGAAGGACTTTTCTTAGAGTACTCCTGTGACTTTGAAGTAGACTTCGAAACTACTCCGTGCTATTCTGTCCCATTGGGTCACACCTGGTTTGCTTTTCTTCCACATTCCCCAGCATTCAGTAAGCATTCTGTGTGTACTGAGCATGCTCAGTTCCCATGGGATTCTTTGGGAGCGCCCCCCAAAGACATATTGAACTTCCAGTAGTACCTCCAAGCCTCGTGGTATCAGCCTCTTGTGCTTAGATGGTGTTGCTTCAATTGAAAATTAGAAGTACCGCGGGAATACTTTAGCAGCTCAGATGTAGGATGTTTTCAGATAGCTGACCTTTTTGAATGCTTATACCCTTTGAAGAAATATAGGGACAATGGCTTTCTCCTTCCATGTGTTGCTTGTTGGATTTCCAAGAGCATCTGGCTGGTCACTGTGGAATATTGAATTAGCTGTGTATGTGTGTTCTCAAATATGACAATATTCGAAAATATCTAAAGAAGTATCTTAGGTAAGTCCATCAAGATTGATAATGCCAGTTGTGAAGTTTGCATTGTATCTGAATCCATGGCTCATCTTGACATCTTAGCTATGTCTACACAGAATGATGTCATAATGAGTTATGAAGTCATAATGAGTCTAATAAAAGTTATCTCCAGGTAAGTGTCCTTTTAGGATTGCAGTCTCTTAGCTACCATACATCACTGTAATGTTTACACCTTACACTAGCCCAGGTGTAAGCTGGGCTTGATTTGTTGCTCTGCACATCTCAGTTGGTCTAAAAAACTGTGGTTTGATTTCTCATTCCCTGGGTTGTTTATTTCCTCCTTCTTCACTGACCCCCTCTCTATATCCCAGTTGTGTTTGAAGCACTTAATAGTAGCATATAGAACAGCTGAATTTTTTTACCGCCATTGTCTGCCATCTTTGTAGCCTATGAAACAACTGGTAAAATCGGTTCACTTGCGACAACAGCTCATGCTTTAACAATCTAGCAATCACAGCCCAAAAGCAAACCATGGCTGAGTTCACGTGCCACAACAAACAACCTTGTGCCAATTCCATGGATCGTGGATTTATGCTCAAACTTACTGGTCATGCAATCATGGGGCATACATCCCATGGCAGCCTGCATGAGTGAAATCCCCATTCTTTCCCCAGTCTTGCCTATGACCCACAGTAGCTTTCTCCTGGTCTGCTGCAGTCCTGAGGCAGGTCTCCTTCCACCTGCTGCATGTACCTGCATGTCTGCAGCACTTTCCAACTGCTTAGTCCCCTGCATTTATTTTATTAAATGAAAATAAGCTGTGTCACCATGCTTTTCACTTCTCCCTCCATGTATTTTCATGCTTCCTTCTTGATTTCAAAATTAAAAGGCAGTACAGACCAAAGCCTAGAAACAGCCACTTATTCAGCTGTTCTTGCCAAGGGATTCCTTGGTTTCCATGCAACAAAGGGAAAATGGCAGCCCTGGTTTCTGATGGCCAGAAGAGCCATGGTGAAGCATGGAAACCTTAGAGCAGATGGCTGACTCTCTCTGTGGTTTCAGAAAAATATTCCTACGATGCAGAGACTATAAAGCTTGTTGTTATTTGTGAAGTCGTGTCCAACCCATCGCGACCCCATGGACAACACTCCTCCAGGCCTTCCTGTCCTCCACTATCTCCCGGAGTCCACCTAAGCTCACACCAACTGCCTCAGTGACTCCATCTAGCCACCTCATCCTCTGCCGTCCCCTTCTTTTGCTGTCAATTGTTCCCAGCATTAGACTCTTCTCCAGGGAGTCCTTCCTTCTCATTAGGTGGCCAAAGTATATGAGTTTCATCTTCAGTAACTGGCTTTCTAAAGAGCAGTCAGGGTTGAGCTCCTCTAGGACTGACCGGTTTGATCGCCTTGTGGTCCAAGGGACTCGCAGGAGTCTCCTCCAGCACCACAATTCAAAGGCCTCAATCCTTTTGCGCTCAGCCTTCCTTATGGTCCAGCTTTCACAGCCATACATTGCAACTGGGAAAACCATAGCCTTGACTATACGGACTTTTGTTGGCAGGGTGATGTCTTTGCTTTTTAGTATGCTGTCTAGATTTGCCATAGCTTTCCTCTCCAGGAGCAAGCATCTTTTAATTTCTTGGCTGCAGTCCCCATCTGCGGTGATCTTGGAGCCCAGGAAAATAAAATCTGCCACTACCTCCATTTCTTCCCCATCTATTTGCCAGGAAGTGAGAGGACCAGATGCCATGATCTTAGTTTTCTTAATGTTGAGTTTCAAGCCAACTTCTGCGCTCTCCTCCTTCACCCACATCAAGAGGCTCTTTAATTCCTTTACACTTTCTGCCATGAGAGTGGTATCATCTGCATATCTGAGGTTGTTGATATTTCTCCTGGCAATCTTAATTCCAACTGGTGATTCATCTAGCCCCACCTTTCTCATGATGTGCTCTGCATATAAGTTAAATAGACAGGGTGACAGTATACAGCCTTGCCGAACTCCTTTCTCAATTTGGAACCATCTCAATCAGTGGTTCCGTGTCCAGTTCTCACTGTTCCTTCTTGACCCGCATATAGGTTTCTCAAGAGACAAATAAGATGGTCTGGTACTCCCATCTCTTTAAGAACTTGCCACAATTTGTTGTGATTCACACAATCAAAGGCTTTAGCATAGTCAGTGAAGCAGAAGTAGATGTTTTTCTGGAACTCCCTAGCTTTCTCCATGATCTGGTGTATGTTGGCAATTTGAACTCTAGTTCCTCTCCCTTTTCGAAATCCTGCCTGTACTTCTGGTAGTTCTCGGTCCACATACTGCTGGAGCCTAGCTTGTAGGATTCTGAGCGTCACTTTGCTAGCATGTGAAATGAGTGCAATGGTGCGGTAGTTTGAACATTCTTTGGCATTGCCCTTCTTTGGGATTGGAATGTAAACTGACCTTTTCCAATCCTGTGGCCACTGTTGAGTTTTCCAAATAGAGCTAGAGACCCACAACAGTAAAATTCATTCACTATGGTTTGCTCGTTTGTTTGTTTCAAGTTTTTCTATACTATTATCCATTAAAAACCTCAAGAAGTATTACAAAATTTGTAAAAACAATTCAAACAATTAAACAATAACTCCGTAGTGCCAGTACTTAATGCTAAATTAATTAAAATATCACTTATAAATTAAAAAACTGGGTAAATATCGTTTTGGCCTGGCACTGGAATGAATAAAGTATCAGCACCCTCTGAGAACATGCTCCTTAATTGGTCTGCTGTTGCAGAAAAGGCCGTCCTTTTCTTAACAGCCCTCACACCTCTTTCAGGGAGGTCTCTTGGAGGACCCCCCCCCCCCCAGATGATCTTAAGGTCTGGGCAGGCTGATACGGAAGAAGACATTATCTTACAGGCCCTGCACTGTTTAGGGCTTTGTATGTCATCATTAGCACCTTTAGTTGGTGCTAATGATGTTGGGCCTGGACTTCAGTTGGTGGCCAGTGTAGCTGATACAGGACCAATGTAGCATGTTCTTGTTTACCAGTACCAGTCGGAAATCTGACAGCACTCCTTTGAACCAATTGCAGTGTCCGGACCATCTTCCAGGGTAGCCCCACATAAAGCATGTTAGAATAGTCCAAGCAAGAGGATACCAGTGTGTGAGTTAATGTTTCTAGGTCCTGCCTGTCCAGGTAAGGTCAAAGCTGGTGAACCACCCTTAACTGAAGAAAAACACTCCCTGCCGCAGACACCACTTGGGATTCCATGGAGAGCTCTGGGTAAAGGAATACCTCCCAAGTTGCATGCCCTGTCCCTTAGGGGGAGTGCGACACCATCCAGGACAGGGAAAATAACATTCACCTGAGCAGCTGGCCCTCCCACCAGGAACACTTATGTCTTTTCTGGATTGAGTTTCAGTTTATTGGCTCTCATCCAGACCATCACACTGTCCCAACACCTGTTTAGAATAGTCACTGCCTCACCTGGTCTGGATGAAAACGAGCGTACTGATGACTCATCATTATACTCAAAACAGTATACTGATGACTCATCAGCCCAAACCTCTGGATGACCTTTTTCAGCAGTTTCATGCAGGTATTGAACAGCATAGGGGATAAAATAGAACCCTGAGGAACTGCACTGGCATAGCTGCCATGGTGCAGAGCCACAATCCGCAAGCAACACCATCTGGAATTGGTCAGCCAGGTAGAGATGAGACTTCCACAGAGCAGTGCCTCTGACCCCCAACCCAGTCAGCCCATCCAGAAGGATACCACTGTGTTGTGTGAACCTGTCCTATGGGTTCTCTTTCTGGGTTGTCTGTGGTTGACATGGATTGTTAGTTGACTGCTTTCATATAACCAGAATTCAACAAGTCCTAACCCTGGGTTAGTGTTATAGTCCAACCAGGCCATTAACTCATATACAAAACATGTTCTTTCCTTAAATGCATCTTTTAAAGAATTTATGCAGAAGAAAAAGTTATTTTCTAGTTGGCCCTTTTTACACTGACCAAACACCCCTGCTATTCAGTATTTTTTCTTCCTTGCTTAGTCTTAATGCTTAATTGTAAATTTTCACATACTTCAGTGAATTAACATACATAGATCAATTTTCTGTGTTGTTACATTTAAAAGTCGAGAATTTCTTTCCTGTCCCCAACAAAGAAGCCACAGTGAAAAGATTTACATGTCTCCCTCTGTTCTTCATTTCTAATTAGTGCTTTCTAATGTGACAGCCCCTTAATTTCATGGTTAATTGTAAAAGAGGTAAGTATATCCAACCCTTGAAAAAGCTTCAATCCCCAAATGAAAAACAGTTAATTACTTCAGTCCTTCTATACTGCTGTAGATGACTAATTCCTTCAGAATGGAATCTGGCTGGAAGTTAAGGAAAATGTTAGCAGCCATATAGAAACTCAGTTTTGTATCAGTAATGTGGAGTTACTGTTTTGGTTACCAGTTACTATATTTTGGAATAATAAAGAATTTATTTCTACAAAGTATTTATTATCATGTATCTCTTGTCCCCATGTAGGGAAATCACTATCAAATCCATTTGATTGATAGATCTATGTAATTCCTCTTTCTATTAATAACCTGTTCAAATAGAGTAAGGGCATATAATTCCAATGATACAAGGAGTGACCAGACATCAGGATTATGGGATCTACTTTGTTATTTAGTAGAATCCTGAGACCTGCCATCCAGAGTGCAGAAGAATATATTTAAGACCTAAGTATGACAGAGGGAATTGTAACTTACATAGGATCAGGGACCTTTGTGCTCATTTGTGAATTAAAAACAAGAAGAGGGTGACTGTGCCCTTTAAGGTGTAGCTTGCTCCTCATAGTATCTTTAGTTTGGGAGCAGGTGTTGTCTTCTATATATTTTTAAGCTCTGTGCAGTAGGCATTCTTCCATAGTTGGAGGAAACAAATAAGGGTTTTCATCACACAGTGCTTTGGCTTATGTGGAAGCAGTATAATTTGTTGGACCCCCATCTTCACCTCTTCCCAGAGCTGTGGGAAGGAAGAGAAGGTCTGTGTTCAAATTATGGGGGAAAGGTTGGGAGCTCTTAGCGAAACCTACCATTCAACCTCTACCTCTTTTCTCTCTGGCATTAGAGAAATCATGTCCCTCTAGGCTTCTAAAAACAATTGCTATGGGGATTTCTCAAAAGGTTAGGGGCTCAGCCCCCTCTGCTTTCCCTGAAATTTAAGTACTGCAGAGTGAGAATCCTAGAATAGTAGGGTTGGAAGGGGCCGAGAAGGCCATTGAGTCCAACCCCCTGTTGGTGCAGGACACCAGTTATACCACCTCACTCAGATTTTCTTCTTGAATGCCTCTAGTGTGGAAGAGCACACAGCCTTTCTTGGCAACTGGTTCCTCTGCCATATTGCTCTGTTAGGAAATTCCTCCTTGTGTCTTGCCTGCACCTGGTATACTGTAGTTTAAGTTCATTAAGTTAAGTGCCCTACAATCTGGAATGAGTGAGAAGCGGTCTTTTCCTTCCTTGTGACAGCCTTTGGGGCACCGGTAGAGTGCTGTCATGTCACCTCATAGTCTTCTCTTCTCGAGGCTGAACAGGCCCAGTTCTTTCATCATAAGACTTGTCCAGGCCTTGTAGCACCTTTGCTGTCCTCTTCCAAACCCTCTCCAGATTATCAGCATCCTTTTTAAATCTGGTTGCCCAAAACTGAATGCTGTATTACAGGTGAGGTCTGACAAAAGCAGAGTAGAGGGGAATGAGTGCTTTTCTTTTTCCTGGAAGTGATACCTCTATTTATGCATCCCAAAATAGTGGTTACCCTTTTGTGACTGCATCACACTCTTGGCTCATATTTAGCTTGCTGCCTACCACAACTCCAAGGTTCTTTTCACTCTTAGTACTGTTGAGCCAAGTATTCCCCTCCCCCTTTTTTTAAATTAGGGGAATACTAATTCTCCACTTTGGTAGGTGGAGAACTTGGCATTTGTCTCCACTTAATTCCATTCTGTTGTTTTCTGCCCAGCATTCAAGCCTGCCTAGGTCCCCCTGGATTTTTTTTTTCTTCCAGGGCATTAGCTATTCCACCCAGTTTAGCATTGTCTGCAAATTTAGTTATTGTGGCCTGGATTTCCCCCTAAGATAATTAATGAAGAAGTTGAAGAGTAGTCATCCTATGACTGAGCCCTGTGGTACCCCACTTGTAACTTCTGTCCAGGTTGATAAGCTACCATTGATGATTACTCTCTGTGACCTAGTTTGAAACCAGTTGGGGATCACCTAATAGTCGTTCTGTCAAGGCCACACTTTACTAATTTATTAGCAAAAATAAACTGGGAGATGGGTTTCTCTTGAATAAGGATCTTGTCCAAGGATGAGGTACTGCTGTCTCTGATAATCTCTGATAAACAGGTCAGGGGATTGGTGAAGGACCCGTAATTAGAAACACAGGCAGCTGCCTGCTTTTAAAATTGACTGAGAGAAAGAATCATGCGCATAGAAGAATGGACTGCTTGAATTGTTATGTCTTAATCATGGAGAATGAATGATCACTTTCAGTTGAATAAAATAAAAACCTGGTAGACCATCTCCTTCTAAAGCCTTTCCTGTGTATGAAAGAATTGTTAAAGACACACAGGTGTAATTTGACACAAACCTGTCCAGGTAGTGAAACCCTTCCCTGTGTACCCCTGACTTTCAACCCAAGATATGTTCATTGGGACGAGGCCTTCTTGGTGCTGGTGCCCCATTTGTAGAACACTGCAGAGAGACATGCCTGGCAGGTGGTCTTTGGTATTTGGAGGGCTGGGTTGCATTTACCTCAGGCATTAAATCCACTGCTTCTATTTCTGCTACTCTTCCTTTCTTGCTATCAACCTTACTCTGTTATTTGCAAAGAATGCAGTAGCATAACAGGAGCCATGCTGGACCAAAGTTTTGTCTAATATGGTGTCCGGTTTCCCACAATGGCCAGTTATTTGCCTCTGGGAAGTTTCCAGAGGCATTGAAGAAAATAGGTCTTTCTTACTGTTGCCCCCGAATCTCAAGGTAGCATATGGTTTTCATGACTGGTAGCCATTGACAGCCTTATCATCCCTGAAGTTCTTTAATCCCTTGTTAAAGCTGTCTAAGTTGATGGCTTTTACTGCATCTGGTAACAGTGAATTTCACAGTTTAACCATATACTGACTACATCCATATGAAATAATAAGCCAGAATTCTCCAGAATTCCTATTGTTTACAAGGAACAAGGTGCACCCTGTCCAATTGTTCCCACTTGGCTTCCCCCAGCAGTGGGAGCAGCTGAAGTAACCAGAAACTAACAAAAATGGAAAGCTTATTGTTATGTCTGAACTGGGGCTCCAGATCTGTTGCTTTTCTTAACCATCCAGGAAACCAAAGGCAGTGTTTTTAATTGGTTTCTGATTCCTATCTTGTTTGGAAGCAACACATCAGGAGTCCTGGTTTGTTTATATTTACTTTAATCTCACCCACTAGCAGGGGGACACAAACAGAAGTAGCCAGTAAGCCAGGATGTCTGGAATTCTGGCTTATTGTTATATGTGAGCAGTTCTTTATTGTACTCGTGCAAGTACTTATTTTAGTGTATTGTTCTTATCCCATTTTAACGCCTACCTGAGAACACTAGAGCAGAGTGTTGCACAGCATAGCTCATAACTTCATTGTGCTACACAAGCCCCTTTGCCACGACAAGGCAGTGATCCATGAAGGGGTGAAGAGAAATTTAATGAATAAATTAATAAATAGTATGTGTCATATGGTTTGTTAAGAATTTGTTCTTCACTTTACCATAACTGGTGGTGATGACTTGACATTACATCTGCTTCTTTCTGCTCCAAAATTTATTGTATTATAAAAGATCATCCCCTACCTCTTTTTCTTTTCAGATTATACCCTGCTTAAAACTATATAGATCACCAGTCAATGTACTGGTGATAAACTCTTATTTATTTGAATAATTATGCTTTACCATGGATTTGTTGTGCAATAATTTAGAATTAAATTCTAAATTTAATTTACAGTTAGTGTGGTATAGTGGTTAGAGTGCTGGACTGGGGACCTGGAGATATAAGTTCTAGTCTCCCCTTGGCCATGCAGCTCACTGGATTACTTTGCTCCAGTTGCAGCTGTCACCCAAACCTATTTCATGAAGTTGTTCTTGTAAGGAAAAATGGAGCTATATAAGCTGCCTTGGGTTCCATACAAGAGAAAAAAAGGGCAGGATATAAATGCTATATCATCATCATCATCATCATCATCATCATCATGTTATTAAGATAGCCTTTGGAGGGCTGAGCTGAGCCAGAAGGCTGGATGTCAAAAGATACTTGGTCTTCTCTGTTTTATAGAACTGAAGACTGGAAGGAAGCCAAGCAGCTCACTTGCTTTTGCACAAGAATAATAGGACAGGTGGTATATGGAAGGGCTGCTGTGATGCCATCAGGCTTATGTGTGAACAGTCAGAACACATCAGGACATTGCTGTGGACACGTCTGCTGAAGTTAATGGTTCCAATTGTGGTGACTCCCCAGTTCTTGGCACATGAAGCTCTGAAAGAAGCAGTATTCAATCCCATGGCACCTTGTCTAATAATGATTTTGTTTACCCATGAGAACATAAGAACTTAAAATCTGGGCTGGTTCAGACCAAGGTTCATCTTATCCAACATTTTGTCCATACACTGGCCAACCAGCTCAAAGTACTCCTGGCATTAAGGAGTATGACTGATAAGGCTGACATTTCTTCAGAAATGATGTGTATGGAAACAAACATAGGACCATCTCTATTGCGGCACCTCGGTTGTGGAAGACCTCTTCATTGCTCAGTAGTACTAAGCTGGATTATTGTCCTCCTTGAGAGTTTCCCTCGTTGGCCACTATGTGAATGCAGTGCTGGGCTAGATAAGCCTTTGGTGTGATCCATGATGGCTCTTCCATGTTCTTTTGACTTTGTTAACTGCCCAGAGAGCCTTGTGGCTATTGGGCAGTAGAAAAATGAAATGAAATGAATAAATAACAAAACATTTCCAGTTAATTGAGAGCGTTTTCTTGACACAAATCTTTAATGTAATCCAGGTCCTTCCAAGGACTTTTCTTTATTGATAAATTGCTTCTGTTGGGTGGCATGCACATTTAATAAAGGAAGAAAGAACTTCAGTGCTTGGCAGACTTCTTTCCAGCCTTGAAGACAGACTTGGGCAACATTTGATAATCTCAGTAACCTTTATTAGGAAAGGGGAAATGGGTGTTCCCTGCTCTGAATAGCTTCTTGAATCTTGCTATAACTTGCAAGGCCATAAGTTAAATATACCGATATGTTTATTTGTACAGTTGGTAGTTAATTTGAAATTGCACTCTTAATGTTCCTGGTGCTTTACTGAGAGTCATAAGTAAAAAAATAGTCAGAATCCTGATCCCAAGAGATTACAATCTAAATGTTGACTGTGGGGAAAAATAGTAAAGGGAAACGATGGGAAGGGAAATGTGCAGCAACACATGGATGTTTTTAAAAATGCAGTATGGGATTTGGATATACAGTAGGTGAAAATTGTTATCTGAGAAGTTGGATGAAGTAATCAGATACTTGATTTTGTTCTTATTTAGAATGCAAAGTTTCTTTAAAGTTTCTTTAATTAACTATATCTGTATATTCAGAAAAAGTTATGTGTTCACTGGATTTTGAGGTACTTTTTTTTCATTTTTACTTCAGAGTTGGTGCAGATAGAGCAGATTTTTTTAAAGATTTTTTTAGTTCAGTGCCCCTGCACCTATTGTAGTGTTTTAAACATCCCCAAGAAAAAGGGGGGAAAGGCTCATCTTTTTCGACCCTAAGAGTACTTTCAGGCAGGCTTAATGATGCCATTAAGCTGTCCCATTTACAGACGTTTATGGTGGGTGCCAATGACACCTTCTACTTGTGAACCTTGTTTTCTTATGATTTCTGCTGTCTGCAAGCATCTTCATACTGTTTAGGCGATTCGGCTTCTTGGGGATTGTCAGCTGCCTGTGCTTTTTCAGTGGCAGTTTGTTTATACTGTTGAATTGTTTTTATTGTTCAGTGGCAAAAGGAAGGCATTGAAACAGAACTCTGGGAAATTGGGTAAAATTCCATGTCAGGTAAATTAATTAATATTTATATACCTTCCCATTTTAAAAATCCAAAAGTACTTCACAGCACATTGCAAAGTAATAAATTATGAAGAGCAATACAAGATTTAGATAAGTTACTGGTTGGGAAAAACCAGGATGGACAAATACATTTTAGTCATTCTTGAAAGCACCTAGTGGCTGATGTATCACAGAGAAGAGGTCACTTTCATTGTGCTCCGTGTAACCAAGGTGTGTCCTCTGTACTCTGGAATAGGTGCATTTAGCTGTCTTCCCGGAATCCCTGCTTTACACATGGTGTAATTGATTTAAAACTATTTCAGGGTTACCTCCAAAAGACCTGTTTTTATTAAATCCAGGTCATTGAATCATTTGGTAGGCTGGATACATCCTCAGACTGCACCTCCTCTCAGTTCTAACCTTGTGAAAAATTATTTCCTGCAAATGTAAAACTGAATATATGTGGACTTGGGGCATGTTCTTGTGGCCTTACTTCAGCCATGTGAGAATCACATTACATGGGATTTCCCATGCCAGCATTGTTTCATTTAGCTGTCCCCATTGTACTGAGGGGTAAATATGGTGGCAGCTCCTATTACGATATTGGGGTGCCTACGTTACTGATGGGGTATGATATTGCCTCCCCAGCTGCTGACGTCGCAGTCAAAGAATGCCATAAAACAGCAGAATGTCAGCTTTAAATCCACACAAAGGACACTCTTTGAAGAAACAAATCAAGCAATCCAGAGATATTTTAGTCTGTGGTCTAGCCAGTCAGCTGAATGTTTTTCCAGTGTAGCATCTGGCTTCCATGGGGTGTGGGTGGACCAGGGAAGACGACAAAAAACTTTTGCAGGAAAACTTGTGGTGGTCTCTATTTGACCTATAAATCTTATGCTGTCTAGTTAAAAAATGAAGTCAACCCTGAGCATAAAAATTGTACAGTTATTATAATTTATCAGTAGCTAGGCTGGCTGCATTGTTTGGATTCTTGTTAAGGAAATGTATATTCCATACAAAGGATTGTTCAAGTCACAGAGTTTTCTGTATTCAGTGTGCACTGTGCAAAGTTCCACAGTGTTGCCATGATCCTGGATTGTACCAGATTCATTTCTGGGATCCAACACAAATAAATGCTTTGCTAATTTGAAAACTCTGGTGTCAGAACTGTATGGTCTCATGCATTTGCAAACCTGTAATTATCTCTGCCTCAGGGAGAAGACTCTGAATCAAGTTTTGTCTGATCATTAGATAAATGTTTTCTGAGGTCAAACTATGCTCTTGTTACTCCCTATTTTTCCATACCAGGGGAGATCAAGAAGTCCCAGTGACTTGATAAAGAAGTCTTTTAAATTTAATGGGTGCAAATATGGAACAAGGAATGGTACCGAATTCTGTGCTAAAAACTCTAAATATTATGTTTACAAAAATCTGCTGTGGAGATATACTTATGATTGCATTGGCATCATAATTAGCATGAATATTACTTAATTTCAATAGAGTAGTAAGTCCTTGTAGGATGAAGCATCCTAAAGTGTGACAATGGACTGATGTGTCCTACAATAGACTAGGTGGCTCCTATGTAGAAACAGGATGACTCTGCTGGCACCGCTTGTACTTCTTTAGTCTTTGGGTCTGATGTTCACAACTTGGCCCAGCCTCCACTCTCTCAGCCTTGTATATACCTACAAGCTTCATCTACTGGTTTATGCCTCTCACAAAGTCTTACATCAAAGCTAACATTGCAATTAAAAAATACGGACAGTCTGACCATCTCAACAATATTATTTGCTATTTTACTATGTAGATATATATTCAGTTAGATAGCTTAAATTTAGAGTATCAGATATCTTTCAGTCAGCCAATTTCCTAATTATCTTTTCATCTTCAGGCTAGTTCCCAGAGTTGGACTTGATATGGCTTGGTCGAAGGAAAGAAGTCTGAGTAATTAACAAAAGCTTCTTTAAGTTCTTTTTATTTTTCATTCTTTGTACCCAGAGCTGTTCATGTGTTTTCTGTTTTTGCTGTTCATGACTGAACTGGTGTGAAATTTGCTACTAAAAAATGAAAATAGAGTTTCTTGGAAGCCTAAAGAAGCCACGAGCTTCCATGCCATGAAATTTCAGTGTGCAGTTACGGAGTGATCATGCCCAGGCATATTTCTAGATCCACTTGCAATTAGATATTATTAACTGTTTAAAACAATTTGTGGGGATATGCAACAAAACCAGAATAGTGTGTGTATGCTTGAAACAACAGACTCTGAGTACATACAGTACTCATATTTAGTAAGCGTGTTGTGGGGTGATCAAAGCTTTTCCTTCTCACTGTATGTTTAAGACAAATTGTGCCAACCTTTTTACCCCTTGGTGCTTCAGACTTTATTGACTCTACAGATCCTTCAACCATTTTCATAATCCCAAACCCCCTTTGTTGGAAGCTTATGCCTAGTTCACATGTGCCTAGCTCCTGCTTCCAAACTGAAGAGGCTTCACTTTTCTTAGTTGCAACTTGATTTATATAAACCAAATATTAACCTCACTTGGAATGGGGTGCACCACAATTAATACAATAAAAGTTTCAGGTATTCTTTAGTACAATAATACTAAGTCTGGTCGTCTTCCTATCCAGTCTAATATCGAACCGTGGCCTCTTTCCAATTCCTGTGTTTGGCTTTTGATGGTCCAAGGTCCTTTTGGCGTACCACTATGATTTACTGGACATGTGGTCAAAATTAATGACAGTTTTCTTACTGTTAAGGGAAGATGGTTTCTTAAAATACTGTTTAAATAAAGAGTAGCCTTCAAAATTTCCTTCCTCTTTAAATTGAGTGCCCATTACATCTCTTTTTAAATTATTTAGAAGATACAATTATTGTTTGTGGGTATTTATTTATTAATAATATAGAAGTTTAAATCCTACTCTTTTATTGCTCTTGCACTACTTAAAGCAACTCACAACAATTTTAAAACATGATAGAATTACAATATAAAACAGTATTCAATAAAAATACAGTAAAAAGTAAAGTCAGTGAACATTTAGAGGAAGAGACAAATGATAAAGGAGCAGCAGTTTCCTAGAATAGAAATGTCTTTTCTATTGGTGAAAGACACAATAATGTACCTTGTCCTACAAAGGGGCCATCCATACCTTATAGAACAAGGTGTTCCACCCTGTTTGGTGCAGCCACTAAGAATGCCTGCCTGTTGTTGCTATCATCTGTGCATCCACTCTGCACAGCTGGGTTTCTGTTCTGTTCTTCTGTTTCTGTTCTTCAGAAGTGGGCAGGTTGGTATGGCAGGAGTTGATCCTAGGCCGAAACCATTTAGGGCTTTAAAGTAATCACCAACTTTTTGAATTGTGCAAAGCAAATTGGTCTCAAGTGCAGATATTGCAGTATGGTTGTAACATCTAGGGGTGAATGCACATTAACGCTCTTGCTGGTGATTCTGTACCAATGTGCCATAGATCATGCCTTGGAGAATTGGCTTCTCTTAAGAAATGTTTGTATGCTGGAATTAGGGGTTTTATGTTCTTTCTTCCTGTTATGTTTTTATGCTTTTTGGTTTGTTATGCAACTATATTGGAACATTTGCCAACAAATTAGATGATTCAAGCAGCACTGTATCATAGGCACATCAATTTTTTAAGAGATCCTTCCATATCAGCTGGTTGGGTGCTTTTAGAAGCACTAGCATTACAAAAAAGTTAGGTTCGTTTTCAGAATATATTACCCACTTACCCATATATTATAGACAATCTCATTTCATTTCACTTCACTTCATTGCATTTCCTTGCATTTGTAGCCTATTTTTCTACCAAAATGATGGCGCCCAGGAGAGCTTACAAAATACATTAAAATGCTTTTTAAAACATAAGTTACAAAAAAGGAAAACAGCACCCACCCCAACAAACCCACTTTTAGATTCACTATTCTTAAATACCGTATTTTTCGTTCTATAAGACGCACCTGACCATAAGACGCACCTAGTTTCTAGAGGAGGAAAACAAGAAAAAAATATTCTGAATCAAATGGTTTACTAAACTATTTAATAAACTATAACAGAATACAGTAATACCATATTTCAACCTTGTAAAGTGAACATCAGTCAACAGTGGCATTAAGAACCATCATCACTGTCATTAACAAAAGAGAGACTTTAAAGTTCGAGTACTCTTCTAGTTTTCATTGAACCCATAGAACTCATCATCACTAGAGTCAGAA
>NW_025335268.1:1652475-1673189 GCF_004798865.1 Varanus komodoensis | reverse complement strand
CTACACCAGTTATACAAGAGCTGCTGCAGACAATTCAATAACAAATCTAAAAAAGCCAGTAATGTCCACGCTGCCCTACTAGTAAATAATAGAAAAAAACTTCTGACAAAAAATGAGATATTGTACGGTAAATCAAACACACAGCGGACTAAGTAGCCTTTGAAGAATAAACTTCATACACGAAGGTAATGCTGTTCAAACATCCACTGATCCTAAAAAAAATGTGTCTGATCAACTAATAGATAACTGATCCATGGAAAGCTTCCTGATAATCACAGGCACATTCCCCATCACTTCCCCATGGGCTTCATTAAAAGACAGGTTGCCATTTGAAAACACACACTGACCTGTGATTAACAGCTCTCACCTGCGCTGGAGGAGGGGGGCGGAGCAGGGTGCACCGAGCGCGTGCCAGCCAGGTGGTGCCATGTGGGGCTGGCAGTGTGCCGGCGGTGGTCTTCTGGGCGGTGCAGCGGCGGCGGCAGGTCTTCCCAGGCGGTGGGGGTGAGCAGTCCGTCTCTCCGTGCGGCCGGCGGGTTAAAAACCGCGGCTCCTCCTCCTCCGCACGCCTCCCCCTGAGTGGCACAGCTCTCACCTGTGCCGGAGGGTGGGGAGCGGAGCAGGGTGTGCCAAGCGCGTGCCGGCCAGGTGGTGCCATGTGGTGCAGGCGGCCGGCAGTGTCCTGGGCATTGGGTACACACACATTTGCTCTATAAGACGCACAGACATTTCCCCTTTTGAGGGGGAAAAAAGCGTGTCTTACCGAGCAAAAAATACGGTAATTGTTTTCCATTCAGCAGAAGGAAGCAGAAAGGGGCATACCTAGCTTCCTTCGGAAGGGAATTCTACCGAGGAGCAATCATAAAAAAAGGGCTTCTCCTGGGTCAACACCAAATGTGCCTACAAAGGTATTGCAGAAGATTTTAAGAAACAAGCAGCTTTGTATGGAAGAAGGCAGTCTTTCCAGTTGCCCGGCCTGGAAAGGACTTTGAATTCTGGCCAGAAACAGACTGGTAGTCAACAAGGCTGTTGCAACAAGAGACTTAGCATCCTCCCTGAAATGGGCCACAGCATCCTGGACCAGCTGAACTTTCAGAACCATTTTTGAAGGCAGCCCCACATGGAGTGCATCACATTAGCCCAGGGCAGGCTGTAATGCTGGGCTTGTGTGACCGTGGTCCAAAAAGACATCTCTAGGAGCAGGTGCCCACATGTGCAAATGTGCCCTTAGCCACTACACAGACCTGTGCTTTCAGGTTTGGGGCTGAATCGAAAGTGCCCCCAAGCTACATGCACTTGAGGGCAGGGACATCAAACCTATCGGGTTACTTTCATGTATTTTAATGGAAATGAGCGGCATATGGCAGTTGATGACACCTGGTTGCTGTAGCAGACAGTTGTGCAGCCCTGCTTGGGTGTCATACCCAAATGTGTATATAGCACATGTTGGAGGCATGGATTGTGTGTGCTGGCTGTACCCTGATGCCCCTGTGTTGACTGGCCCCAACCTTTCAGTCCATGGTCTCCCTACATTAAGAGGGGCCTTCTCCTTACATGTGCCTCAGTGGACACAGGGCTCTCCCGCAGGTCTGCGACCCTGACACAGCAGATCCCTGACCCACAAAGAGATCTACCCACTTTCAGGTGAACAGGAATGTCAGGAGCAGGAGAAGTTGCGGAGGTCAGAGCTCTTAAATGCATTTCTATGCCCTGTTTGGACATAATGCCTGAACAGGGCTATTACGTTTCTTTCCTCTTAATGAGGGACTCAGTAATATGGCACGGGAGATTGAAAATGGCAACGTAGGTAACATATTATTACTAGTAAAGTAAAAAACCTGTACATTTCTCCCTCAAAATTGGGGCGAGGAGGTATACCACAAAATGCTTTAGCCTTCTTTTATACTGGTGGACTTTGTTTCATTCCTATTCCAGGCACTCTGATTTGTAGCAAAGCCTGAAAAGGGACTTTTTTACATCCAAGAGCTGAAACTCAGGATGTGACATTTACTCATAATAGAAGGGTGAGCTCTGTCGCAGAGGAAGGAAAACCACATGTGGGATAGGAGGCTGCAATGTGGGAGTTCTCCTACTTCTTCAGATACTTGAATAGCTTTGGGGGCTTTCCGGGGGATGCCACATGTTTGCCCATGCATGTTATATCTGCCAGTTATGTGACACTTTAGATCTGCCATTCATATAGACTGTTTTATACATCAGTGTCTGTTTTCACAGTTTGGGTGGGAACTGGGGAGCAAAAAGTAAATTGAAGCCATATTTATACTGCAGTCACATATCCCAGTCTGAATAGTTTGTAACTTAGATGCCCTTGATCTTGTTGTAGAATACTTTAGGTGATTAAAGTGGAATATAATAGGTTCCACTGCAACTGCCGCCACCATAATTCCTATAATATTTTAGTGCTTACAACTTGAAGGACCCAAAACCTTATTTGTATATGCAATTAAAGAAAAATGTTCCAAAATCTAGAAAATTATCTCTTTCCTTAAAAAGTACAGTTTTTAACAAAAAATATATATGAGTAAGTCATTTATAAACCTCCAAACTTCATATTTGTAAGTTTTTCCCCAAATGAAAATAGTCCAATATTATATACAGTTCTTCAATAAATCAAAAGCACAAGCTCACTTCCCATAATGAGCTGTACTTTTCTATATCAGTTTAAACTGTCAGACTTAAGCAGAGAAAAATATTACATGTATCCATGGATATCTAATTTTAGACGGACAAACAATTCTCTCTTGTGCAGTTTAAAAGAAGGAAAGGATAATATGAAACAACTGCTTGTTAGATGTTTCAATATAGGTGGAGAAAAGAAGAGGTTTAACAAAATGTAGCTTGTGGACAATATACCACAATGCCACATGTTGAATGGCTAAAATAAATCCACATAGGTCAGCAAGCTGGCAGAAACGGCAAGATCAGAATGGTGTACAGATAGTGAACTGGCCCTCCATGATTTAAATATCTGGAAAAGAAAATGCCTGTTCAGATGTTTTTCACTAACAGTAATGTCTAATTGTGTCTGAATCTATGCAAACGGTGGTTCACCTTAACTGTGGCTTTACTTAAATAACCCAATTTAAAACCAAGATTTATGAAGCTAGATTCTTTTAATAGTAAACAAGAGTTGGTATTCACCAGAGTTTATTGTTTGGTTGTAATGCTAAACTGTGGTTAATTGAAAAATGAAATAAAAGTTTCCAGTTTTCACTTGCTTATGCTGGAGGATGGGAAGGGAGCTGAAGAATATGTATACCTGGGACTCATCTGTGTTCATCCTCATAATATCAAACCATAGCTTACTGTTGCATCCAAACAATGCCGTAGTTTCCTTTGTACCTTCTATTTCTTTTGTTCAATTTCCTCACTGATTTTTTACCTTGTCTTTTGATCCGGGGGGGTCCTCAAGATTTTCATTTAATGAACCTCAATTCAACTCCTTTTGTGGTTATGATTGATTGAGAATAACTGCTGCCGGTCAACGCAAATAATGATGGAAGTGCCAGAGAAATATTTAAAGATAAGCATTTCCCAAATAATCACTGAAAAGTGTTGTTGTTGCTGTACGACATGTGCAGAATAGCTTGTGGTAACTAAATATACTTCTTGGAATCAAGAAGTTAGACCTTAGTGTGCACATAGTCAAATCATGACTAACTTAGCTTATGTTAAAATGAGTGAGAATTAGATTTTGCTTTGCAATAAGTCTTCATAGATCGTCTATCTTTTTTTTTTTTTTTTTTTTTTTTTACTTCAGGCCTTTTATTACAATACTGGGAGGGAATAAGCACAACCTCTTATAGCTGCTCTTTGAAGTGGGCAAATGGATATTTGATTTTTGAAAGCACGGCTGCAAAACCCATTCATATTTATTTATAGAATAGAATAGATGGCCAATGAGAGCCAGTGTGGTTGGTGTTCCAGCATTAGTCTAAAACTGGGGTGTCCATGAAGTTCACCGGGTGATCCTGGTCCCCTGTCTTGCCGATTAGCCTATTGCAACATTGTGAAGGTGAAATATGCAGAACTAATTGTGCCACCTTCAGTTTTTAATGGAAAGAGGGGATGTAAATAAAGGAACCTGGCTCACAAATGGATTCCATTTGGCCCACTGCTTGCCTGTGCTGCTCTGGTGCCAAGGAGGAGTCTTTGAGCCTCAGCCTGTCCTTCAGAACTACCTGATGAAATGCCTTAAACCCCTACAGTAAGTTACTCATATTTCTTGCATGTTCTGGTACTCATCCCAGTAAGGCAGTGCACCAGTCTTGGGCTTTTAAACTTCAACAAGCTAAGCATGTAGATGACTGTGCTTGTTTGTGTGTGTAACATTTTCTTGGTGAACTTGGTCTGCTGTTGAAATCAGACCTTCTCCTTCTTGGGACAACTGGGCCAGTTGTGTTATTGGTTCCTAGAAATTGAGATTTTCCTCCTACTTGAGTGATATCTCCAGTTCAAGGATTTTTTTGTACAAAGTTGTTTCCTTGTACAGATTTTTGTTGCTTTGGTCCAGATAAATATGGTCACCTAAGAGATACCCTTTTCAATGCAAACATTTAGAACTTTGGAAGTAGCCGGGGCTTGTCCTCCTGAATAATTGCTGGGTTTTGTCCAACTGTTCCATTTATTATTACTACATTTGCACCCTGTCTTTCTTCTTTTTGCAAAGGCAAAAAGGCAAGGAACCAAAGGCAGCTTACAGGGTTTTCCTGCTCTGCATTAGGGTTGGGACAAACCCTTTCAGAATCCGTCTCTTCAGAATCCACAGACATGGGTGCTGTGGATCCAGCCCTTGCACTCAGCCTGCTTCTGCAAAGTGAGCTGAGCCAAGAGGAAATCTGAGAATCCTTGTAGTCGCCCAGTTGTGCTACTGGCAACCTTCCCTGTGAGAAGTGGCTGCGGGATGCGAGAGAGGGGAGCTATGGGCAGGCACATCCGCCACCATTCCCAGTGACCATCCTTCTTCCCTGCTTGCTGCTGCTGCTGACAGGGGCCGGCACGGAAGAATGGCCCTGCCTGATTTCTGGTGAGTGCCATGCAAACGCCAGGTGAGCTTACCAGGACTCTGGGCCTCTGCAAAGCACACCGCAGTCTGGGAAGCTGAAACCAGGAAATCTGACCAATGTTCAACAAAAAACAGATCCTTGCATGTTCCTGCTCTTCATTGATCTTCACAACAACCACCCTATGAGGTAGGTTAGACTGAGAGTCTTTGACTGACCCAAAGGTTCCCAGTTAGTTTAACAGCTGAGTGAGGACTAGAACCTGGATCTCCCAAGCCCCAGTCCAACACTCTAAGCACCACACTTGACTTTATGCCACTTCTATCTGTTAGCATTTATCTTATTTTGAAAGATTATTAGCATAGCAACATAAAGCTGAAATATAGAGTATTGTTGAAGCCCTTCTAAAGCATTGCAGTTCACAGGAGCCGTGCTAAGCAAACAGCCATTTCAAAGAAAGTACCCCTTGCCCTTTTTATTCCAGCAGTAAATCTTGCTTGTAAGTGTACAGGTTTTATCAGACTAGTTAAGGCCACACATTGTGCATTGAAAAACAATGCTATAATACTAGAAAGGGTGGGGGTGGGGGTAGACAAGGCCTTTAGCTCACTTCTGAACTGTTGCTTTGTTTCTCAGAGGAGGTGGTATTCTGGGTTGCCTTTGAAACAAGAACACTTATTCATGAGCGGTTAGCTGTGTGATTTATATCAAGGCTTACTGTGAATTAAAACTAAGAATGTCATTCCATACAGGCATGCAAGCAAAGTTGTTTAGAAAAGATTTTAATTATTGCTTTCCATGTGCTTTACACTGTTTGTGTTCTAGTCATAGAAAGAGGGGCCTATTCTAAAGAAAGAAAAGTTACATTCTTTGAAGCGGCATGAAGGAAGTAGAAATAAGGCCTCTCTCTTCAAAATACCGGATTACTTATAGAATACATACACATACCTTTCACTGATTGGTGTCCTTTTATTTCCATCTGCAGGAAGCTGGTAGCATCTGATAGCAGTCAGAAGAAGGCAATAAGAACGTAGGACCTTGGACAGCTCCAAGTGCGCCCTACAGGCTGCATTTTTTTAAACTAAAGAAATAGGAAGATATTGTCTCAGCAGGGAGCTAAAGCCAATTCAAGCTTTGTCAAGCCTATGGTGTGTTTGGCCCATCCTATAAAAGGGCCTCCATCTGATTTTGTAGCCTAAGACTTCTGTGAGATGGAGAAGCTGAATGTTCTGTTGGGGAGTCATCCTTAAGCCATAAAGATGGCGAGCTATTCAGTGCTATGTCCTTTTGTTTCTCTATCTTGTGCCTAAGACTGTTGCCTTACATACCAGCTTTCCCCAACCTGGTACCCTTCAGAGGCTTTGAACTACAACTCCTGGCATTCCTGGCTATAGGGCAAGCTGGCTGAAGCTGATGGGAAATGAAGTCTAAATAATATGTGGAAGGAAAGGTCGGTGAAGGTTATTTTATGTATTTAGCTGTCAACAAGTCCTATTTAACTTAGTGGGACTATGTCAGGGTCCATGGCTGGGACATGGGCAGCCAGAGACAAGACAAGAGCAACAGAGGCACTGGGGCCAGGGTAACAGAACTTCAAGAGAGAGAGAGTGTCCAAAAGCAGAGTTTAATGTAAAGTCCAAATCATAGTCATGGTGCAGGCTGAAGTCAGGAACCAGAAAAATGCATGATGGCAGAAGAAGGACATGGTCAGGAACAAGCCAAGCGTTGAGAACCAGGAGGACAAACAGAGGTGGATGGAATAACAGGAGACACCTACACAGCATGGCAAGATACAGGTGACAACAGGAAGCAGATGCAGCAATGGTCAGGCAAGAGGCGGAGACAACAGCAAGGCAACATGAATAGGAAGGAGCCAGGAGCAGGAGCAGGACAAGTCAAGCAAGAGGCAGGGACAGCAGCAAACGGGGGAACCTCTGCTGCTGAGGCAACATGGCAAGGCAGGAGACACAGTAGGAACCAGCAGCAGGAAAGGTGAGGCATGATGCAGGCACTACAGCAAACAGGAGGACATGCATTCCTGAGGCCAGTGCTGGAGGGAAGAGCTTGCTTGTATATAGCTCTTTCTCCAGGACTCCAACTGGGTGCTTATCAGTAAACTGAGAGCTCCGGAGGGCCTGGGACCAATCCTGCAAATATGGTGGTGGCGGCTCTGCTTCTGTTCACCAGAGCAGCCCAGATTCTGAGATTGCCTTCTGAATAGATAAGCACAGCATGGTTCAAGTGTGTTAGTGTACTGGAAAGTAGCCAGACAAGATCATTGAAGGTTTGTTCATAACACAGTTGTTAGCTATAGTTATCTGCATCCAAAAGCCTTGAGCTTTTAAATTGAACTTCAGGATTGCTAGGATACCATTAACATTGATTGTTATCTACTCTGCATTTTCCTTCTGGTTCTTCAATCCCTTTCCTGCTTTTAAACTTCTCTTTTTGACCTACTTCCACTTTGACCTTTCTTCCTTTCTCTTAATCTTTCAGGGAAAAATAAAGCAAGGAAAGTATTAATGGTACTGTTGTGATTCATATTTATTTATGGGCAGATCTAGCTGGTGTACACTATACAAATGTTGGAATACACCTTCTATCATCCCTAGCCAACAAGGCAATTGGACATCATCAGAAATCAGGCTGTCCTAAGCCAAACCAGTTTAGGTTTGTGCTGCAGGCATGCTCTGAGACATGATCCAATGGTGCATCCTGGACAACAAGTAGAACTGTGGGTAATGACCACTTCACACTGAGACAGATACATACCTTTAGTCACCATACAGGTGTCTCCCAATCAGCTCTACTAGGTAAGTGGGTATTTAAAGAAGCCCATCTCTTTTCCTACAGTCAGGGAGCAGCAAAACTGAATGCTGAATAAAATATGAAGTGATCTTCAGTCTCTATGTTGCTTTTTAATTTTCCTGGATGACTCACAAGCCAGGGTGCCATCTTAATAGTTATCTGGGGCACGCTTATTAGAATCTCATTCTTTACCCCTCTTATCACCAGTTGGTATTCCCCAGTAACCAATAAGCCTTGCTGGAACAGGTGAACCTCCAGCTGCCCTGGAATGGTGTGTGCAGCCTTTGGCTGTGTGTTTGTGTGTAGATTTGTGATAGAAGTTTCAAATGTCATCTTGTGATTTAAATTTACTTGAAACTAGCCATTTGATAAAGGTTCCTTTGTTTACAGCTAGTTAGTTGAAAAGATGTTTCCTTTTAACACAACAGCAGGTAGGTAGGTGAATCTTTCTAGATGAGACCTGTCTCTGGTATTTGGCACGTCTTTAATGCCCTTACCTAAAAGTGCAGGCTTGCACCTCATCAAGCAAGTTGTGCTAATTATCCCTTTATTTGTGCCCAGCCCTGAATTGCATAGTTCTGATAGGTGTGCTGCAGTTCTGTAATATATGGAATGCTGGAAGAAATCCAGAGGCTGTTTAAAAATGTAGTTTCAAAAACTTCAGGCAAAAATACATTAAAATATGTATGAGCTTCACTTGTGTGATACTCTAAATTACCTGAAACTTGTAACATGAAAGAAGCTCTTCTTTCATTTAATATTTAGATCTTCTGATAGGAACTTTGTTATCCCAAAGGCCTCTTGAAAGCAGTGGAAGTTGTTACCAAAGTCCCAGTCTTAGCGCACTTTTACATTGAAGAAAACATTGCTGGATTTAGTGAGATTTGCTTCTGTGTAACTACTGTGTAACAACTAATGAGTGGTGTACAAATTAGTTGTGTTGCAAAAAAGATTGCTTTTAACCTATACTTAAGCAGGGTTCCCCTTTATGTCTGAGCATGGGAGACTCTGGTTTGCTTAAACTGTGCTTAGTTCAAACAAGGCCAGATTTGGTTTACGAGTTTAATGCAGCCGTGTTCCCTGAGTTAGAATGTGACAAGCCCTGTAGCTTGCTTAAAGCAGGAGGTAGATGATTCCAGTGGTCTCTTCTGGTGTGAAGGTTCTCAAGGCTTGCTTATAATGGTGCATTATGCATCTTAGTTAATTGGCAATTTGATGGTGATCCAACATTATTACTTATTTGGGAATACTTATTCCTAAAGGCACATCTCAGATGAAGCCAAGTTTCTGGTGAATGGTTGATAAATCCTAGATGAAGACTTTACCTTGGATTATTCATTTTATGTGTGGGATATCTTTATTTTGTCAAATATTTGCAAAAACTCAGTATCTTATTTCTTGTATTATTTTGCAATTCCTCCAAGCCAGTATAACCACTACAGCCCTACAGTTCAACAAACCCATGAATTTGCTGAAGCTTGGCTCAGAGTAGAAATGCATAGGATTTTAATCCTTGTTGACCAAAATCAGTATTGATTGCTATCCCTTACAAGCACGGTTTGTTTCTCACAGATTTTTCTCATGCTATTTTTAATAGCACCTCATGTCTTCACTGTGAACAGATGCATGAAGCATTTGGGCGATACTATTTAAAATGAAGTCATACGGGTTTTTTTTAAAAGAAACCTTTATATAAAAATGTATTTTTGGCTCCTAAAAATTCTAAAGAGGGGTGGGCATGAGGCAGAAAGGGATTTACTAATAGGTAACTGAGTTAATTGCCATTGATCAACAAGGGTTTTCTGACTTCCAACAAAGGTCCCACCCCTAAATTAAGCTGTTGGAAAGAAGAACCTTTGGGGTACTCTGAAATCCAGCATCTAGAGTAGGTGTGGTTAGTACCTGCTGATTGCCCGCAACCCAGCAATGGCCTACCAGCAAGATCCCACCAGCAGCTATTGCTCCTCCCCTTTGCCCTTGGAGGTTGCTCATTCTCCTGCCTTTTGCTGGGACCCAGGCAGTGGTGGCGGTATAAAGCAGGAGGAGATTCCACATCCTACGTTCTCACTGGCAAGTGGTAGCAATGATGAGAAATTGGCTGAGGAGCAGTAGCTGCTGGTGACAGTGTAGACTAATGGAAGGAGAATGCCCACTGGGGGATACCTTGTCCAAGAACCGTGGAACTGACACTGTACTCTGGAGTGGGTTCTCCTGTAGAACTTTATTCAGTTCTGATTCTCTGAGTGTAGAGTTCTTTAATCCTAAAGGTGTGCCTTTTGTACCAGGCTCCAGTTGGTGGTTCTGGGGATTTAGTAATACAGCATCAACAAAACAAACTAGAGCCTACAAAATTAAAGTTTGCCTTTTAGTGCCATAATGAAGTCACCTTTGATGAGGTCTCTGCTGGCCAAGTCTACAACTGATTTGGAATCTGTGATCTGTTGTAATTTTGATGTAGCTTTATCTGTAGAGGTCCAAAGTCAGCCTTACCGTTACCTGAAATGGGGTGATTGCCTCAAGTGGCAGATGCTGGAAGGTGGTGGCAAGTTGTTGGAGGGGAGAGCTGGACCTGCATGGCTTGTTGCCTTCAGGTGTTGTGAAACATGATGGCCCATTGTCTGTGTTGGAGAAAGGTTCAACTATCAATCCAGTTGACCTTTTCATACATGGAATGGAGTGGGTTCCCTCTTGTCCTTTGTCTCAGGTAGCAAAATACCTCGGGCTGCCCCAGTCCCAGTCTATGGCATATGTGTTGTAGACAATAATTGTAACCAGCATTTTGCATCTAGCTTCTCTCCTCCCACAGTTTCACACTAATAGCTGGTCTGCGGATCATGGGAGTTCTAGTAAAAACTAAAGTCAACCCACAGGCTGGATATCTCTCAACTTTGTTTTTGGTTTCTTTGTGTGTCTAAGAAACAAACTACATGGATTTTACTCCATAAGGGCACCATGGGGGAAAGAACCTGTTTTCAGATGTTTAAAGATTTGTAAAACTGTGTGAAAAATGAGAACAAAATATGCCTGTCTTGTGTCCAGCACTTCTGTGCTGGACACATTTTTCTACATTATTCTCTCTCCTGCAAAGCTTTTTGCATGCTGCTGTTGTCAGTTAGACTGTTCTTTTTTCCCTTTTCCTGCAAGTTCTGAACTACAAAAGAATAAACAATAGTGACGTATAAAGAGTTGATTTAGTCTAGGGGAGTGACTGCTTCAGTGAAAGGAAATGTATTTTAATCTGACAATAAGGTTAGATTAGTCCTTTCGCAAAACTGTAATTTACAAAGCAAAGGTCAGGCACAGCTTAGTGCTACCCCTGGAGACCTTTGTCTAGTTTCCTTCCATTTTTCTTGCAATTATGCTGTTTTCTTGGTTAGATTGCAGAAATGGATAAGGTTGCCATATTGTCTGGCTGGCCAGGTTTCTCCTGCATTCTAGTGATGCCACCTTGAAGCCCCAGGCACATTGGCTGGTCCAGATTCCCAGCTTTCATCATTAATATAATAATAAAAACAAGTTTCTAGCCATTTTAGAATTAGAGATATGAGATAATACAGGCACTAGGCACTAGAAGTTATTCTTTATTACACTTATATCCCACCTTTTTTCTCTTTCCAGGAACCTAAGGTGGCTTAGATAAAATTTAGTAACTTGCAAGTTTGTGTTTACAGTGGTATCAGAGTTAGAGATAAAAAGCCACCTAAGAGCATTGAAAAGAGAAAGCACCAAGGAATTTCAATGCAAAAGGAAGGGAAGGGTGGATAAGGAAAGATGCTGTAGATAAGTGAGATGAAGGGTTTTTTTCCTAAGACTACCAGTGGAATCCTATCCAGATACACTCAGAAGTAAGACTGACAGCATTTGGGTTGACTACCAGGAGAGTGTGCATAGGATTGCAGCCCTAAACCTTTGTATATATTTGAACCTTTGGTTCAAACAAATATTACATTAAGAAAAACCTACCTTTAGGTTTCTGTCTATAAAGGAACTTTGGAAAGAGTGATTTGGAATGGATAGTTAGGAGTTGCTTAACCCCATTTCCATCCGGAACATGATTTGGGGAAATGAAATACAGCATTTGCGAACATGAGAATACAGGTTTTGTGTCCTATAAGCCTGTAATGACAGAAGACCATCCTACAACTCCCAGTGGCTGGGAATTGTAGAACTTTTTCTGTCCAAACATGCCTAGGATTGTGCCCTATTTATAAACCAATTCTTAGTGTGTGGATTCTTCTCTGAATATGAGAAAACACTTTGACTTTCTGTAAGGAATAGTTGGAAGTGAGGACTGTCCTGGGTGAGGCATACTTTTTCTTCCCTGCTCAAGGGTGAATTCCTTCTCTTGTCAGCATTAATAATGATTTAATGTTAAGCATGCTTAATGCTATTCCTGCATTAAGGAATTTATGAGGAAAATAGGTAGGATGCAGGAGTGACCCAGTGGATAAGCCACTGTTTGTGCAATAGCCTGGGAAACCCGTTGCACTTGCAAGTGTTGCTAATGTTGCACAAGTGTTGGTTTATGCTGGCATGATGCTCACTGGGCCTGTGCCCGAACACCAAACCAGAGTTAACATGTACCAGAGGAGGAAAGTTGGAATTTGGTCAGGACAAGGGAAGAGGTCTCTTTCCTTTTTATTTCTAAGTTAGGGAGCCGCTGGTATTAGGTCTGTGCCGTCTTTTTAATCTTGCTTTCAGCGCCTAGACATCTGCCTTAGCTGTATTCTTCCTTGCCCCAGCCAGGGACTGAAGACGAGCTAAAAGCAGGCCCTGAGACCAAACAGAATCGTGCCGAATGCTTGCACAGAGGCCGAGTGGGACTTACATGCAAATAGTGGTTCTTCAAATCAGATAGTAATTTCTGGCTTGTGGCAAATTTAATTTCGTTTGGATGGGAAGTGCTTTTGGATGGGAAACTGGGCTTGCGAGTGACATTTGCATTGAGGGGAAAAATCCTGCCTGAGCTATTTCCATGGAAATGAACCATACTCTGCATGGATGTTTTTCAGGAATTGCTTTGGGACCTGCCCTTGGCATGGGCAACCATTCCCAAACCTGGAGGAGGAGAAGAGCAACGTTCCGAACTCCCTGGCTGAACAGACATAAAGTGTAAGCAGGAGGGAGACCTTCCCAGCCGCCATGCCTTTCGGGCTGAAACTGCGAAGGACCCGGCGCTACAATGTCCGCAGCAAGAACTGTTTCATGACCCGGATTCGCTTGTTGGACAACAATGTGATCGAGTGCACCCTTTCCGTGGAGAGCACGGGGCAAGAGTGCCTGGAGGCCGTGGCTCAGAGGCTGGAACTGCGAGAGGTGAGGGTCACCCAAGAAAAGCCATCTGTTGCTGGCAATTTGGCTTATTTTTTAGTTTGATCTGCATGTCATTTGGAATCTGTTTATTAGTGTCATGTTATTCTTGGAACTGGCCCGGTCTTATCACTGAATGGAACTTTGGCAAGCGTATCCTGCTTACATAAAAGGCAGGGGCAGTCCAGTACCCACAGCTTGGATTGCGATTCACTGTCATTTCCTGCTGGGTCAAACGCTCGGTGACCTGAAAGGAAACTTCGTATTCTCTTTCTCCATAAGCAAATGCTGCTTTACTATTTGATCAGGCAGCTAAGGTTTCCACAGCCAGGCATGGCAGCAAGCATGTTTAAGACTCTTACTTTTGAAATTCAAGGCAGCTGGATTTGTCGAATGTTCCTGTATGCCATGGAAGCAAAGATAGGAAAAAAAGTCAATTTTCCAAAACAAATCCTGGAACAAAAGGGCAAATCCTATAAACTTGCCTTTTTTGGCATGATTTGAAGGGTTCATCCAAGCTTCCACTGAAGTTTCTTGGCATTTCAGCATGACCTTTCTTTCTTTCATTCATTCATTCATTCATTCATTCTTTTCTATACCATCCAATAGGCAAAACTCTCTTAGTGGTTCATTACAACACATTAAAATACAACAGAAATACACCATGTTAAAAACATACTAAAACATCATACAAAGTTTACAATACAAAATTTAAAACCAAGTTTAAAATAAATCTTAATAAAATGTAACACCTGTTTAACAGCTAACAGGCCCCAGTGGACGGCTTTAATGCTCTGTGTTCATTATTTGGCACAGAAAAGATAGTAAACTTGGTATCAGGGAGGCCTCTGTGAGGAGTTCATTCCAGAACTGAGGGGCCACCGCTGCAAAGGCCCTTCTTGTTGCCTCCATTTGGGCCTGCTAGCTGTTAAAGGTGAAGGTAGGCCTCAGAACTTGATCTTAATGTCCAGGTAGATAAAGAGAATCAACAGCTATTGTGGTCCCAAACTGTGTAGGATAAAACTAGCACCTTGAATTGTGCTTTGAAGCATATAAACAGCTGGTGCAAGTGAGCCAGAATTGGTGTTACGTGATCAAATCATCTGATCCCTGCTATTAGTCTGGTTGCAACATTTTGCACAAGCTGAAGCTTCCAAACAGTCTTCAAAGGCAGCCCCACATAGAGGGCACTGCAGCAATCTAGCTTAGAGATTGCCAAAAGACAGATCACTAATAGCAGCCTTCCTCTGTCCAGATAGGGACATAGGTGTGCCATCAGGTGATGCTTTCCCCCTTTTTAAGACATTCTCAGTAAATACGCCCGAAATATCATTGAACTTGTTTTTCTTTATATGCCCCTTTCTCACTGTGATATCACATGTTAATTTGTCATTAATAGCAGTATTCCAAACTTCTCTATACCAATCAGACAACTGGTAAAATCATATTTTATTTTCCAATTCTTAGCTATAATTAATCTTACTGCAGTTATTAAATGTGTTGTTATTTCTTCATTATTTTAATTAAATATTGAAAGTAATGCAGATTCAGGACATTTATGTGTATATCTACTTATAACACTCCTTCAAGGGAAGTGTAACCCTAACCAGGACAGGTTGCGTTCCCTCCATCTGCTTGGAGGAACCACTCACTATTAGCATCTCAGTCTTGCCTGGACTGAGCGTCAGCCCTCTTCCAGTCCAGTGTCACAGCCAGGCACCTGTTGCACCTCCACAGCATCACCTGTTCCCCTAACCCTGCAGAGGGGAAAAGTCACCGTTAGTCTAAATCTCAGCAGGCCAGTGAACCAACACCCAGCCCCAGTGTCAGCCAGGAGAGAATGCTAACAAGATGAGAAGACAAGCTGGTGAAGGTGCTAAACCAGGGAGGGACAGAGGGCTGGCAGATGGTAAAGCCCACGGAGGGGTTCCGGTAACACTACTGTGCCACAAATGACAACGTAAGGTGCTCAGCCTATGACACAGTGGCTAGTATTTTGGACTGTATCTTGAGAGATTCAGATCCTCATGGCCACTTGGCCATGAAGCTCATGTGGTGACTTTGGGCCATTCACTGACAACCTATCCTACCTCGAAGGGTTGTTGTGAGGACAAATGGAGAGGGAGACAATTATGTAAGTTGCCTTAGGTTTTTTGCAGGGAAAAGGTAGCAAATGTAATAGTGCATAATAAATCTATAATTTAGTTGTAAATACTGCAGATTTCATTGGGATTTATTCCTGGGCAAGCATGCATAGAATGGCTGGAGATGAATCAGAGATGCAGAGCATCAGGTTTATGGGCTTAATGTCACCTTCTAGAGGTCTCAGCTGAGGTTTTTTTCACCTGGCCATGCCCCCTTTTTCCTCTTCCTTCTTCCTGGGCCTGCTCCTTCCTCCTCTCCGCTGCTTGTTTGGTGATTTCCCACTTTTTCTCCTTCCAAAATTTCAAACGATCTGCCTGAAGGTTACTCACTGGCAGGATGAGCTTTAAGCCAAGAATAAAGCCTAGCTGTGGGTGCTCAAGTTAAAATGAGGGCACGTTCCCCCCCAGTGTACCAGGCAGACTGTTCAGTAAGCTGAAGCTGGGGAAGTGAAAGCTTTCTTGTCATCTCTGCACTCTTGCCTCAGCGCTGCACACCATTCATGGCCTCGGGATTACCCCCAGGAGATGCTGCTTTCAACGGGTTTTCTGTTTGTTTCTAGAGTTGGGTGGGTGTTCTTTGGAATTTGGACGGCTACCAACTGTACAAAACCTCGAGAAGGATGAGATGGTGTCAGGTTTTCCATCTGGCCTGGATCTTAATTTGTAGCCTAGAGATACTCTTCTGTTTGTTTATATTTTATTTTTATACCTAAAACATTTGTGTAGCACGCTTAATCCAGTACTTTCCAGGACAGTAAAAAAGCAAACATGGATAATAGATTCTATAGATGCGTAACCCTAGCATTAACCATAAATTGAGAGGAACTAAAAACATGCAGCAAGGGTTTCTGAAATTATTGTGCCAAGGCAATGAACATGTCTTATCCCAGCACTGAAAAAAATTCAGTTTAGGCACCAGAATCACCTCTTTGAAGAGAACCATTCCTTAAAAATCTCAGTCTTTCATTGTCACGTTGGCAAGGATGGCAGCTGGACAAGAGGTTCTGCAGGAGATCTTGAAACATGGGCAGCCTAATACAGAAAGAGGTTCTTCTCCATACATTGCAGTCCCCAGCATTTCAGATTTGTAACAGCAGCTGGAGGAGAGCTTTGTGAATACCCTGGACTGAAGTGGGTCCTAGTTAAAATCAAGCTAGAACTTTCTCTAGACAAAAATGACAAAACTGAGGCTGTGCATCAAGGCAAAACTGCCTGCAGAAAATGCTCATGGTAGGGAATATTGAAGAGGAAGAGGGAGACCAAGTATGAGATGGATTGACTCCATAAAGGAAGCCACAGCCTGGGCTTAGCAGGAGCTGAGCATGGCTGTCATGGATAGGATATTTTGGATGGTCTTCATTCATCCAGATGCCAGGAGTTGGAAATGGCTTGATGCACAGAAGAGCAGCAGCAGCAGCAGCACTTGGGGCTCAGAAGTGAATAGACAGCCAGTGCTTTTCTTTACATTTAGTGTAGTATGGAAAAGCATGGCGTGCAATCCATATTTTGCATTGGCTGTAGCTTCCCCATCATCTCCAAGGGCAACCCCATATGCAGTGCAGTGGAGCCGTACAAACTGGTAGCTACTCGAAAATGAATCATCATGACCAGGCTATGCCAATTCAGCAAGAGTTGCATGGGGTGAACATTAAAACTGTTAAAAGGCACTGGACATGTTTCCACAACAGGCTAACCCACCTTGGCATTGGGCCAGAATGGGTAGATTATTGCCCAACCAACTGTGGGCTCATTGTGGGTTATTTATTTATATCCCATCCTTTTTCCTTCCAAGCAACTCAAGGTGGCTTAGATAATTTTCCTCTACCTCTTAATCTTATTCTCACAACAACAGCCCTGTGAGGTAGGTTGGACTGAAAGTCAGTGACTGCCCCCAGATCACCCAGTGAATGACTATACCACACGGGCTTGCTCTTTCTTTCCCTCCCCCTCCTTCCCCTTTGGTCGTCCCCACAGATATCTCAGCAGGACTGTTTTGTTTGTTCACGCTTGTAGTGATTGCTTGGCCTGGCCTTTCTCCCTTGTTATTTTATTTTGCAGAGGTGTGGGGGATCATGTTCCCCATTTTGAAGGCCTCAGATAGTCCCTTCAGTATGTGCAAGGGGCATATTTGATAAGCTGTCAACGGTTGGAAAACTATTTTGAGGGGGTGGGAGTTGGCCAAATTTGCTTGATTACAGAGATGTGCAGTTCTGCAAATGCAAAACTGGGAACCCTCATTTGGACATTGCCCTGCGGTTACATGCTCTCAAGGGCATTCACTTTGAGAGGCTTCAGAGAGCTCATCCCTCTACTCTGCTTTCTCTTGACTGGTGTCAAAAGGTGACCTGTCAAGGGAAAGCAAAGTCACCAATGATCTTTGCTTGTGAAAGTGGCAACCAGTAAATCACCCTTTTCTGGGAAAATGCTCATATTTTTCTTTTTTGCCTGACTGTCCTCAGGCCCCTGTATATTTTGCACTTTCCTCCAGGACTGTAGCTGCTTGGGAAAGTGCATCCAATTCTGGGAGGAAAGGAGTTGATTTACTTTTGTGTATGGCTTATATTCCAGTCAAAAACAGCCACTGCCCTGTCAGAACCCTACTTTAAAAGGGAGCCTGAATTGTGACAGTTCAGGCTGGCTTGTTGCTTACATTGAAATAATATGGATTTGTTCAGCTTGATAACCCACGGTATCTTATGAGCTTCTGTTGTTGTTGTTGTTAGTCACAAAGTCGTGTCGGACCCATCATGACCCCACGGACAACATTTCTCCAGGCCTTCCTGTCCTCCACCATCCCCCGGAGTCCACGCAAGCTCACGCCAACTGATTCAGTGACTCCATCTAGCCACCTCATCCTCGGTCATCCCCTTCTTCTTTTGCCATCTATTGTTCCCAGCATCAGGCTCTTCTCCAGTGAGTCCTTCCTTCTCATTAGGTGGCCAAAGTATTTGAGTTGCATCTTCAGGATCTGGCCTTCTAAAGAGCAGTCAGGGTTGATCTCCTCTAGGACTGACTGGTTTGATTGCCTTGCTGACCAAGGGACTCACAGGAGTCTCCTCCAGCACCACAATCCAAAGGCCTCAATCCTTTGGTGCTCAGCCTTCCTTATGGTCCAACTCTCACAGCCATACATTGCAACTGGGAAAACCATAGCCTTGACTATACGGACTTTTATCAGCAAGGTGCTGTCTCTGCTTTTTAGTATGCTGTCTAGATTTGCCATAGCTTTCATCCCCAGGAGCAAGCGTCTTTTAATTTCTTGGCTGCAGCTCCCGTGTGAGGTGATCTTGGAGCCCAGGAAAATAAAATCTGCCACTACCTCCATTTCTTCCCCATCTCTTTGCAAGGAAGTGATAGGATGCCATGATCTTATTGTTCTTGATTTTGTTTCAAGCCAACTTTTGTGATCTTCATCCACTTCAAGAGGCTCTTTAGTTCCTCTTCACTTTCTGCCATTAGAGTGGTATCATCTGCATATCTGAGATTGTTGATATTTCTTCTGGCAATCTTAATTCCAAGTTGTGATTCATCTAGCCCTGCCTTTCTCATGATGTGCTCTGCATATATGTTAAATAGGCAGGGCGACAGAATACAGCCTTGCCGAACTGCTTTCTCAATTTGGAACCAATCTGTGGTTCTGTGTCCAGTTCTCACTGTTGCTTCTTGACCTGCATATAGGTTTCTCAAGAGACAAATAAAATGGTCTGGTACTCTCATCTCTTTAAGAATTTGCCGCAGTTTGTTGTGATCCACACAATCAAAGGCTTCAGCATATTCAATGAAGCAGAAGTAGATGTTTTTCTGGAACTCCCTAGCTTTCTCCATGATCCAGCATACGTTGACAATTTGATCTCTAGTTCCTCTGCCTCTTCAAAATCCTGCCTGTACTTCTGGTAGTTCTCGGTCTGCTGGAGCCTAGCTTGTAGGATTTTGAGCATCACTTTGCTAGCAGAGTTCAATGGTGTGGTAGTTTGAACATTCTTTGCCATTGCCCTTCTTTGAGATCAGAATGTAAACTGACCTTTTCCAATCCTGTGGCCACTGCTGAGTTTTCCAAATTTGCTGGCATATTGAGTGTAGCACTTTTACTGCATTGTCTTTTAAGATTTTGAATAGTTCAGCTGGAATACTGTCACCTCCACTAGCTTTGTTGTTGCTCAGACTTCCTAAGGCCCATTTGACTTCACATTCCAGGATGTCTGGCTCGAGGTCAGTGACCACCCCATCATGGTTATCAGGGATGTTAAGGTCTTTCTTGTATAGTTCTTCTGTGTAATCTTGCCACCTCTTCTTAATCTCTTCTGCCTCTGTTAGATCTCTGCCATTTTGGTCCTTTATCATGCCCATCTTTGCATGAAACGTTCTCTTCATATCTCCAATTTTCTTGAAGAGATCTCTGGTCCGCCCTAGTCTATTGTTTTCTTCTATTTCTTTGTGCTGTTCATTTAAGAAGGCCTTCTTATCTCTTCTAGCTATTCTCTGGAATTCTGCATTCAATTGGGTGTATCTTTCCTTTTCTCCCTTGCCTTTCACTTCCCTTCTTTCCTCAGCTATTTGTAAAGCTTCCCCAGGCAGCCATTTTGCTTTCTTGCATTTCTTTTTCTTTGGGATGACGTTAGTTGCTACCTCTTGTACAATGTTGTGAACCTCCGTCCATAGTTCTTCAGGCACTCTGTCTATCAGATCTAATTCCTTAAATCTATTTGTCACCTCTACTGTATATTCAGCAGGGATATGATTTATGTCATACCTGAGTGGCCTAGTGCTTTTCCCCACTTTCTTCAATTTAAACCTAAATTTTGCAACAAGAAGCTCATGCTCTGAGCCACAGTCAGCTCCTGGTCTAGTTTTTACTGACTGTATAGCGCTTCTCCATCTTTGGCTGCAGAGCACATGGACAATCTGATTTCTGTGTTAACCGTCTGGTGATGTCCATGTGTAGAGTTGTCTCTTGGGTTGTTGGAAAAGAGTGTTTGCTATGACCATCGTATTCTCTTGACAAAATTCTTCCAGCCTGTGCCCTGCTTCATTTTGCACTCCAAGGCCAAACTTGCCTGTTATTCCAGTTATCTTTTGGCTTCCTACTTTAGCATTCCAATCCTCCATGATGATAAGGACATCATTTTTTGGTGTTAATTCAAGATGTTGTAGGCCCTCATAGAACCAGTCTCTTCAGCACCAGTGGTTGGGGCATAGACTTGGAGTACTGTGCTGTTGAATGGTTTGCCTTGGATTCGAACTGAGATCATTCTGTCATTTTGGAGATTGTATCCCAGTACTGCTTTTCCTACTCTTTTATTGACTATGAAGGCTACTCCATTTCTTCTAAGGGATTCTTGCCCGCAGTAGTATACCTGATGGTCATCTGAATTAAATTCATCCATTCCTGTCCATTTTAGTTCACTGATTCCTAAGATGTTGATGTTCA
>NW_025335268.1:1506577-1652375 GCF_004798865.1 Varanus komodoensis | reverse complement strand
GTTGAATGGTTTGCCTCGGATTCGAACTGAGATCATTCTGTCATTTTGGAGATTGTATCCCAGTACTGCTTTTCCTACTCTTTTATTGACTATGAAGGCTACTCCATTTCTTCTAAGGGATTCTTGCCCGCAGTAGTATACCTGATGGTCATCTGAATTAAATTCATCCATTCCTGTCCATTTTAGTTCACTGATTCCTAAGATGTTGATGTTCAGTCTTGTCATCTCTTGTTTGACCGCGTCCAGCTTACCTTGATTCATGGATCTTACATTCCAGGTTCCTATGGAGTATAGATCTTTACAGCATCGGACTCTCCTTTCACCGCCAGATACATCTGCAACTGAGTGTCCTTTCTGCTTTGACCCAGTCGCTTCATTCTTTCTGGCGCTACTAGTACTAGCCCTCCGCTCTTCCCCAGTAGCATATTGGACACCTTCTGACCTGAGGGGCTCATCTTCCAGTGTCATATCTTTTTACCTTTTGGTACAGTCTATGGGGTTTTCATGGCAAAGATACTGGAGTGGGTTGCCATTTCCTTCTCCAGTGGTGCTTCTAAAGTTGTGCAAACCCTGCCATTCTGTTCATCCAAAGAGCATCCCCCGTGTGCAAGGAGGGAGTACAACTCTATCCAAAACAGGCAGAAGATGGATTCTACCTGCCCACGATGTCTCTCTTGTTGGGTTCAGTGGCAATGTGTTGGCCCTAATCCAGCCCATTATTGAATTGAAGCAGTAATTCAGGACCTGCACAGTCTCTCCTCACCAGGCAAAATAAAATAGGGCTGAGCACCATCAGGATACTGTTGACATCCCATTCAAAATCCCTGGATGGCCTCCATCTATATCAATCTTCATATGGAGGTTCAAAAGTATGGGGCATGAAATGAAGCACAGAGGATGCCCTTCTCCGGGAACCCTCTGTGAATGACATCAGGAGGGTGAGTACCCGGAGGAGGGCTTTCTCTGCGGTGGCGCCCCATCTATGGAAAGCGCTCCCCAGAGAGGTCCGCCTGGCACCATTGTTATTTGTTTTTCGGTGCCAGGCTAAGACCTTTTTATTTAAAACTTATTTTAATTGTTAATTTATTTATTTAACTAGGTTTTTTTTTTTTTTTTTTTTAGCCGAGAATGCACTGAGGTTTTATTGAGGTTTTATGGCACTGGGGTTTTATTGTATTGGGGTTTTACTGTATGGTTTATTTATTGATGTCTTGTGAGCCGCCCTGAGGCTTTATTGTGATGGGGCAGCATAGAAATGTTAAATAAATAATAACTAAATAAATAAATAACATTGCCGTGGGGGCTGTGTCTCCATGTCCCCTACACCCATTCCATAAAGTTAGTCCGGCATGATTACTGTGGCTGAGAGTATCAAACTCCGCTGAGAGATCAGTGAGAATGAATAAGGTCGCACTCTTCCTGCCTCTCTCCTGACAGAGGCTGTCCCAGTGTCTAAACCTGGACCCAGATGAATCAGGTCGAGATAATCTATTGTGTCAAGGGTCACCTGCCCTTGAACCCCGGCCACTACTCTAGTACGTTTCCCGAAAAGGGAACATTTCTAATGGGCGATGTTCTTGCAGTGGTGTGGGCTCAGAAAAGGTTTCTTAAAGAATGATTGCATCACGTCATCCTTCAGAGCTGGAGGGACTAGCAAACCTTTCCTCTTGCAAAGCGCAGTAACGTTTCCTGGGCCCACCAGGTCAAATCTGTTTGGCTTGCTGTGGTTCGCCACATGGAGAAAGGACTGAGGAAAGGGCTGGTTAGCTGAACCCCCTCCTTTAGGGCCCTGTCATTGTCAGCTGCAGCAGCTTTGTAGAAAAGTCCATCCCCTTTTTTATGTCTGGAGGTTTTGCCATTATGCCCCTCACCCACCGAAAACCCTTCCCTCTCCTTGCTCCTCCGTCTGAATCCAGACACAGCTGTGCCCCACAGGTTCTCTGCTTCCTCCGGGCTTCAAGTATGCCAGCAGTATCAAAGTATATATTTGCCTTTGAAGCCGGCATTCTGACTTGGCCATCTTGGCTACGATAGCTCAGTGTGGTAGTCGCTCTCCCTTCCTGGCCTTTGAGAATGCCAAGGAATGCACAGGCCGCCTCTCCATCTCCCCCCCCCCACACACACACCTGTTGTGCTGTGTTGGTGGAAGGGTTTTTTCCTCTTGCAAAGCAGGAGTGGGGGCTCCCAGCAACCCATTAGGAGAATAGCAGGGACTAGCCTAAATGCTGTTTGTGCCTGCGATTTTTGAAATAACTGGTCAAAGAAGACAATTGAGGGTTTCTCTCCATGTATTCCTCACTCTTGAGTCTTTGCAGGCACTGCAGATGGACTCTTGGTTACTCTCTATCCCGTTTTCATAAGGGGAGAGGTTCTGACTTCAGTACAGATGATTTTGGGTCCAGCAGAGCCTCTGCTTCTTGGATGCTGACCAAGGTGTCATTTGTCTATCTGATTTCCTATTGTAGGAAGAAATAAATCAGGTGATGTACATGGCGTATTTGAGAAACAATGCTCTTTTCTGAAATGCTTCAGTAAAGTAATGGGTATGCAGCTGACGGGTGGCCCTTTCCAGCACAGGCCGATCGTACTTAATTGCAGGCTGATGGTTAACCAGTTAAGCAGTATGTTTTAGTGCAATATAAATACCCCTGTTTTCTCCTGGATGTCATGAAGGATGATCCCCCTGCAACTAATTCTGGTGCCGTCATCACCAAAATGTTTCTGTACAACCACTGTTATTTGCAAGACAACCAAGGAGAGAAATTTGTGCTCAGTCATTCTTTCTTGGAATGTTGGACAAGCTTCAGATAATATTTGCTTGTTTTATTTTTGCTTCTCTTAGTTTCTGGAATCTCTTCTGAGAAACCATGTATCTTTTCCCCACTGTAATACATTTCTTAAACAGAAAAAAGGAAAAAGGAGACTCCAAAAGCGGCTTCTGTGAAATGCTGTTTTAAATTATTATACTGTTCAGTGCTTCCAAGGGATGTAAATGTAAACCACATTTCATTTCAGCTAATTGGAAACATTTTAGCATCTCTGATACTGGAAATTAGGATTCTAGTTGATACTTGTAATAACGTTGTACAATGCTTGTCTTCCACACAACCACAAGTACTTGCAATACTGTCTTTTCACTTGGATCTCTGCTATTTCATTTTGGGAATGAAATTACCTCCAAAAGATTTTAAATTAAAGAGTTGTCCAAATTGGGAAGTGGGGATGGCCACCAGTCTGGGTGGTGCCCTTAAAGAAAGACTGGGCAGAGTCATGAGGAAGGAGAAAGCTATCAGTGGCTACGAGCCTTGCTGGCTTTGTGCTGCCTCCTTGACCAGAGGTGGCCAGTTGCTGAGGGGCTTACGCAGGAGGAGGTCTTGCACCCCTCCTGCTTGAAGGATCGCGAGGGCAGCTGGTTTGCCACTCTGTGTACAGAGTGCTAGACTAGATGGACCTTCGATCTTACCCAGCATGGTTTTTCCTATGCTCTTAATATTTAAAGGATACCAGATTTCATAGGCAGTAGAATCAATTGCTTCTGCACCACAGACTTCTCCCACTTGCAGTTTTCTCTGTACTTCTGTGTTAGAAATATATTTGCAGATGCACCATCAAAGCCAGGTTAGATTGGCAAGCACAGGGTATAAGCCCTTTTCAGGAGTGGCCTTTCTTTGCCAGCTGTTAAGTGGGCCTTGAAAAACCCTTTTTGTTTTAATCCTCTTTTAGTTCAGTTGCTCAGCTGAATATTTTTAATTTTTATTTTTTTTCTGTGTAAGTTATTGATTTGTTATTCTGGCTGGCAGCATCTTAGACTGCCACTTTAGTTCTGTCATTTAGTTCTGCTCCTGGTTGTATCTTACGGTTTTCATCATGTATGTGAGATGATTTGGGAGAACTGACCCTGAAAGGTGACAGAGGAACGAAACCAAATTGCAACACAGAGGTCATGCTTCAAAGGAGGCAAGAGGGTAGGAGGATCTGATGATCGGTCAGTGGCTGCACCAACCTTCTGTCCTTACCTGTTGCAGCAAGCAGCCTTTCCTGCCATCTTGGAAGATGCAGCATTCCAGGCTGGTAGTCTTAGTCTACTCTGATATCAGACCAATGCATGCTTGTTCTGACAGTTGTTCTGATATGGACAAACGTGCAGTGTTGGAGCTGAACAAGGTTCTCTGAATTCTTCCTCAAAGTTCTGTTCACCTGGTGCACATTCCTGAACTGAAGTCTCACCCTTGCCCTTGCCCCCCACCCCACCTTTTGGTTGGAAAAATGTGCATTTTCACTGCATTTTAAGTGTGCACACAAAATGAACACTTTCCTTATTCAGTAAAGTGTGCAAATTCTCATTTGTCAATATTGTAGATATTTTCAATGGGTTTGCAAATTCACAAACGTGTATTTGCTGTGAGCGTTCAGTCTTATGGAAAGGGCTTGTCTGAAACAGAATTAGAAACATAGAAACAGAGCAAGTCAGAAGGGTCCTCCCAGGCTATCTAGTCTGACCCCCAGCTCCAGCCAGCTCCGCTCACGACATGCCCACCATGTGGACATCCAGCCTATCCTTGAACACCTGCACCGATGGGGCCTCAACGACCTCTCTTGGAAGCCCATTCCACACCCTCGGGGTCCTGACTGTCAGGAAGTGCTTCCTGGCATCCAAATGGAACCTTGGCTCCCTGAGCTTTGCTCCGTTGGAGCGCGTCCCACCTTCCTCTGCAGGGGAGAACAGGTCTCTACCCATCTCCGTGTGACATCCCCTCACATACCTGTATGTCGCCAACATATCCCCTCTGAGTCTCCTCTTCTCTCTTCTTTTTTTAAATAAGTTTTATTTGAAATTCTAATCCTAAAAAACAAAACAACATATAAACAACATCCATCATCAAAAACTTCGAGCCTGCTGGGTCAGCCCCCACACCTTTCTCTTCCCATTTATGATAACTTAAAAACATATTTAAATCTATGCGAAGTCCCATTTCTCTAGCCAATAATAAAAAGAGTCCCAAGTTTGATAGAAGTTGAGTCTCCTCCAGGCTGAAGAGACCCAGTTCCCTCAGTCTCACCTCATACGGCATCCCCTGCAAACCAGCCACCAACCTTGTGGCCCTACGCTGCACTGACTCTAACCTGGCTATATCCTTACTGTAATGAGGGGCCCAAAACTGAACACAATACTCCAGTTGCGGTACTTCACTAATCTAGACAGGTTTCCATTTGTATCTTCCTGGCTTTTCTACTGCTTTTCCCATGTATATTTTACTAGGGGAAAGAATCAGTTGAGGGAGAAAAGGCAGGGTAGCTGCAGAGTGCCTTTTGGCTGTCAGCACGAGCAGCCCTCTGCTTGTCTATTGAAGCCAGTATTTTTTCGTCTGATTGGCTGCCTCTGTCCAGGTCCTTCCAGTTACCTGCTGCCTGATCACTGGAACTGAATGTGCGCAAGGGTTGAATCTGGGACGTTCTGAAGGTGAAGCATGTGCTCTGACAATGAGCTATTTCCCCTCCCCTAACCATAACTCCAAGTCACTTAAAGATTATGTGCGGTGTGGGTTCACAAAACCAGATGTGATGTGAACTTCACTAAGGTACTGCAAACGGGTCATGAGAGTTCATCTCTGCACTTGGATAGTGGGGGCTGAAAGCTGTACTTTACTACGGCAGAAAAAAATGAAATATATTGTGATTACTGACTGAAGTGGCAATTTAAACAGGTTAGGGGATGGAGGGGTGGTTGGCCCTCATAAACTTGCCAGTAGAATAAACTTTCCTTTCTAAATCTTCTTTTTCTCTAGACACACTATTTTGGCCTTTGGTTTCACAGCAAGAGCCAGCAAATGAGATGGGTGGAACTGGAGAAGCCTTTGAAAAAGCAGCTGGACAAGTTTGCCAGCGAGCCTCTGCTTTTCTTTGGGGTCATGTTCTACGTGCCCAGCGTTGCTCGACTGCAGCAAGAAGTTACAAGGTAGCAGAAGCTCTCTTTCTTCACATGTTCAGAAACCTCTTGTGTTGCAGATGGGACAGAAGCCCTTATTGAATGCATGAGGGCGTAAGGTGTGCCCTGAGATGGAGCTGGGCACTCCAGCCCACCCCAACATTTCTGGGAGCATTGTGACCCTGGGCTTATTATTTGCTGAGCAGGCGAAATCTGAAAGGGGGTTCTGTGTGTGGTTGTTGAATGTGAGTAGACCTCCCAAGCCAAGTTGTGGATCCTGCTTTATTAGGGTGCATGATTGTGACGAGAGTTCCATACATGTTCAAGCGACAGCCAACAGAACCCCCATTCAGTCCGTGCCTATTCAACATAGAATCACCGAATCATAGAAGAGTAGAGTTGGAAGGGGCCATGAAGGCCATCAAGTCCAACCCCCTGCTGTCGCAGGACTGAGTCACACCATCCCACTCAGATGGCTGTCCAGTTTCTTTTTGCATGCCTCCAGTGCGGGAGAGCCCACCAACTCTCTCGGCAGCTGGTTCCACTGTCGTATTGCTCTGACAGTGAGGAAGTTTTTCCTAATGTCCATCCTGAATCTGGGTTGTTGCAACTTGGTGAGGCCTGAACTGGGTGGTGCACTCAGGGAGATGGCAGCCTTCATGGCAGCCTGCCATCTCAGCTCATGCTTTCAGCCCTCATGAGCATTCCTGAACAAGATAAGGGTCTCTGTTTTACAGATGGGGAGCCGGTCACAGGAGCTTGTACTTCAGCTCCTCCCTGGTATGAATTCTCCCATCGCTTGCCTCATGGTTCAGCATTTCCCATGCCTAATTCTATGGCAAATGCTCATCAGATTCTTCCCAATCCCCTTAACTAGAGTTTGCAAACCCACAAAACTCAGTTTTGCAAATTTTGGCTTCCAGGAAGTCAGCTATGTATGGGCCCATTGTCTTATGGTACAATATAATGTTATGTTGTTTGCTTTATACTAGAATATGATCCAGTAGGTTCTCTTGACCTGTGTATTGTGTTTCTTGTTCTTTCTAATTCCTCTACATAAAATATGCTTTTAAAAAATATAAGCTGATAACCATTTAATAGGTTTAGTCTATGCTGTTCCACTACTATCATGCAAACGCCAACAAAGGTTGTAGTTAAGGTTATGGGCATGAGCCAAAAGGATTTATGTGCATAGGTCTTCTGGGAAGGGAAGTGTTTTATGGTGCCCATGTGAACTCCCTACTGTGAGGACACGACATCTCTCTGCTCACAAGACAAGGAAGGCTGCTGTGTGAGCAGCAGAGAGATTTATTTGTGCCTTCATTTAAAGAATAATTTGTTTTTCCACTGACTGGTTTTGTTCTTCCACAGGCTGTTTCAGAGTCCCACTGAAACCTAAGTCTCTGAGTGAGTGCAGAGAGTGGCTTAGGCTCTGAATAGCCCCAGAGGCACTGTCTGCACGGCCTTCCTCCCAGGTGTATGGGGTTTTGCCAATGTAACCATTTCTGTCCAGTTCCTGTGGACCAGCACTTCAGTTCTCTCTAATTGTGCCTTTACCACAAGGGTCTTTTCCTAATGCCCATATGAATGATCTCTGGTCTATGGGCCACCTGTGGGCCTCAGGATCTTTTCTGAAGCCCGCACTGTGCCGTTCCTGTCCCCACAACACACCATCCCCAAATGCTGCAATAGCTAATTTGCAGATGCTGCAAAAGCACACCCAACCCAGCTTCTGTGGCTTTACATTGGAGAAGGAAGTGCTTTTTCAGCCACGCAAGGCAAGCCATCCATAGATATTCCAGCTGCTTCGTGTGCCACTTAGCATCAAGGGGCCAATATTCCTCTGTCCAAGCTTGTAGCAAGCTTCCCGGTCCAGTGCCTGTGTCCCTATCATTTTCCTGGACACTGTAGGTGGAAGAAAGGGAAGCCCTTGAGTGTGAGGAAGCAAGAGAAGGGAGGTTACATGCCTCTGTGTATGAGAGGGGGCTGCATGTCTGTGATTGGGTGTGAGCGGGGCAGGACAGATGCTCGTTTTTGCATGTGTAAAGATATTTACGTATGAGGGGAAAGATTGTGTCAGTGGGGGTATGGAACTGTGTGTCTGTGTCTGAATCCGAGTCCCTATGTGGCCTCTGGAGGATTTTCCAGCGGCCAATGCAGCTTGCTTTCTCTGGGCCTAGCAAGTCTGTTTGCTATGGCTCTGTTGTCCCTGGTAACAGAAGCAACACTTTTAATCTCGGTTGGGCAAACGAATGGTGCTGCATTGGGATGCCTTGCAGTGTTGGCATGATGGCAGACTTTATGGTGTCGGACTGTCCTGTAGCTTTGTATGCCAGCCCATATGATTGGACCGTAAATTAGCTTTTGCATCTTTTCGCATTCCATAGAGTTACTACAAAGATTTTAATTATGAGTGTCCAATTTATAAGCTGTGAGCAGGTTCCAAAGAATGTTGGAGATTTCTTAAAAGTGGGACAGCTTATAAATAGGATTTATAAGCAATGAATCAGGTGCCATAGAAAAATAGCTTTTTTCCTTTCTGTATAGTAATAGTTGAATAAAAACAAACTACATCGTTCATTCTGTTCCAATAAGTCGATTAAAACAAACAGATCACTTCTGGGGAATGAAAATTACAAGTCTGGGAGAGAGGGCAATCCTGATTCGGATTACATTGCGGGGATGGGGGGGGGGGTAAAAAGGGGGGAAGAGCTGCACTGGCTACTAGTTTGTTCCCAAACCCATCTACAGGTGCCTTTATCCATATCAGCCTGTTCACACTTTAAGGTCAGCAAGAGAAGCCGGTCTCACTTGCCTACTTGTTAGATGCATGTTCACATGCAAAAGGGCCTTTTCCGCACCAGCCCACATCTTTAGTATAAAATATCCATCGGGGTCCACCAGGCTCCATCACTGCAAACTTCTGAGAAAACTCTGAACACATAATATTTAACTGTAGCATTTCTGTAATATGTTTGCTGCTCTTGCTTTTTTACTGCTATTTTTATTGTGTTTTATTGCTTTTTAAGACCATTTTGGTTTTTACTATGCGTTTTATTATTGTGCATCACCTTGGGAGGAATCCTGCCCTGAAAGATTGCTAAAAAATTTTTAAATTGATAAATAATGATCCTTTATCACCTGTGCTAGGCTCTCGATCTGAATTGGTCCCTTATGCTTACATTAGAGTGAGAAAGAATGACCACAGTTCAACACAGTGGCAGTGCTTCAGTGATACTTGTGTTCTTTAAAGCCAGTGAAGAAAAAGGAGGCAATGCACAGAAATCTTTCAGTTTGCTTCTCAGCATCATTCAGCATGCTGGTTTTGACCTGTAAAATCCTAGATAGATGCCACCTCCTCCTGAATGCACTGCCCTAAGCTAAAATCATCAGGTCCATTTTGCTTTTCATAAGACGTTCTCACACCCCAGCTGCTAATTAAACTGTAAGCTAGTGTGTGTTAACCAGAATATATGAGAAATACCCATGAGGAATGTACTGCTTTTTTAATGAATAAAACTCCACCTGGCTTCAGTATTTGTACCCTAAACTTTCATCTTTTTGCAGTAATGATTATCTGGGAAATGTTTCTGATAATCACTTCTAAGTAATGAACAGTCTAAAGTTGGATTTATAACTTAAACATGTTTATCATCTGCTTGTATCACTTTTCTAAACTAAGATTAAAAGCAAAACACTTGAATTTAGGTCATATCATAATTTCTTCCTTTGATTTCTCTCCAGGCTTCACAAAATAACTGCATTGAAACTCCACTAATATTTTTAGTACATGTGGTCCTTGTAAGATAGTATACCAAAGAAATGTTGGTAAGATGAGCTCGTGTAGAGTCCTTCCACTTAAGCTGTTTTCAAAGATGGGAATCTAGGAGGTAGAAGGCATGTGAACAAGTTCTAATTTTTGTTTGCAAGCATTGATTAGTAAGCACACAGATAAGAGCAAAGAGCTAGCCAGAAGTGAGGTGAAGCAGCTAAATTACATACATGCTGTAAAAAAGACAGTAGCTAGAACACATATTCTGGTGTTCTGCAAGATTATAGCCAAAAGTCTATCCTGTCATGAGGCAAAGATTATTAAGCAAGCTGTTTAGGCAGCAAGAATTTCAGAAAGGCGCATTTTCAGCTGAGTGAAATGATGCATTAAAATGAATGGCAAAGGCCTCTGGGATTGCCTTCTATTTTTCTCTAATATGTGTGACTCTCTTCTTGGCAGCCCCATAAGTACTTTCACTTGGAAAGCACTTCCTCTGTCTGTCTCTGTCTCTCTCTCTCTCTCTCTCTCTCTCTCTCTCTCTCTCTCTTTCTTTGAGGTACCAGGTAAAAGCAGTTTTGCTTGTTCATGTTTTTCATGGGATATAATTGCACTTTGTATTATGCAGATACAGTTATACAGCGGATGGGGTTGTCTTTAGTGCAGTCCTGTCTCCTCATAAGTAGGAGGCCTTACTGCTTTCAGAGGCACTCTTATCAAGGTCAGTAAGTAAGGGATTTTAAGCCTCCCTTGAGATCAGGAGATCAAAATAAAGAAGCAGCCCCTTTAGTATTGTTTTTCTACAGACAGGGAGGAGGTTAGGTGGGAAAAAGGAATTAGAAGCTTCCCGGAGCAGCCACCCTCCTGTGCCCCTTCAAAAACAGAAACAGCAAAACACTTGCTCATTTTGCCCTCAGCTTCCCATTTTCAGGATTCAGTTTTCAAAGCGTGTGTCAGTCAAAGGGCAGCCTGTTGTCCTCTGGACCTTTTAGGTCTGTTATAATACCCATCAGCATCAACTGCAAGGTTGGGGATTATGGGAGTTATACTCAACATGTGGAGGGCAACAGGTTGCCTGCGTGCCTTGTATACCTCTGGCAAACTTTTCAGAAGTGGAGCAATCTATCATCTGCCGGAGGAGTATTTGCCAGTGTTGTAAGCTTGGAGTGGGAGGGCAGGGTGAGCATGTGCTGGCTCGTGAGTCTTATTTTAGGTGGACTAGACTCAGCCAGTGAGTGGCCCAGGGCTCTCTGGTCCTTTTGTGTTGATGGGCACAATTGAAATTTTGAGAGGCCATCATGGAATGGCTGCTGTAGCAGCGGGACTCGTCCACTGATGAAGGGGATACTGTGGTAGGCATGGCCAGTTACAATTTCTTTGAAGGCAAATCGAAAGAAAAGTAACTTTCCCTAGAGCATAAGTACAGGGCAGAAGTAGGGGCACAATGCTGTCCGTGCCTTCACTTTGGGGACACCATGTCTAGCTTAAGATCACCTGATGAACATCATGGCTAATCGGGCATATGAAGCTACATTGAAGCTACATTTCCCTACTCAGTAGACACGCACACACGTGTGCACACGTGTGATTGAGAGGGAGTCAGAGAGAGAGATCAGCAAATATTTGGACCCCGCTTCAGGTGTGTAGCTAATGGGCATTGTCAGGATGAGCTCCTGCACTGCAGAACTGTCACTAGAGCAGAAAATTGTGGATTGTTTTGATCTCGGTAGCACTAGGCAGGAATGAGAGAAGGACAGAAGCATGTTTGCTTTCTGAACGAGTGAGTGTGTTTTTCCTGGGAGTCTGTGCTTTTAATTACAGGCTTGTTAAACAGCAACTTTGTGGCCATCCAGCTGTTCTCCATATTGCCAGCCATCACAGGTGGAGGTAGGGTACTTGTTTGGCATAACTGAAACACCTGCAATTTGAATAGTTACCCAATATGGAACAACCTTTATAGCCCTCTGTAGGATGCATATTTGTATGGATTGCTAATTTAAGTCAGCTCTTCAAGTATAATGCATCTCTTGGTGCTGAAATAGATCCCTTCTAATAATGTTTACAGATCAAGCAGCAGTGCTTTCACCAGTCCCTTGTTGCACAGAGCGAACGCACCATATGTTGTTGCTTCTCTTTGCTTGAGTACAATGCAGCCTGATAGACCTGACTTAAGAGCTTCTCCCGTTGATCTTACTTGGCTGCAGCACTGGATAAAAGAAAGAAAGGCCAGAGGGGAGAGCCTGTGACACTTTCCTGATCCACAGTTAGGAGCCCAGGATCATTAATTTTTTGCCAGGCTTACAAGATGCCCAGAGGGTCAGCAGTTCCACTCCTTATGCCAGGACTGTTCTCTAGATCAGGACTGGGGAACTTTGGAATTGGGGACCAAGTCCAGTCTGCCTGGGCACCCAATCCAGTTTTGGAGGGTTCCACAGATGACGTAGCGTCCCCTCGCTACCAGCCATTGGGTGGTTTTCTGGGTTTTGTGCAGTTTCTTCTCTGATCCTAAAGGGTTGAAATGCCTCTCCTCAGCCGCTGGTACTGAGAGATTTTCAAAACAAAAATGTGCTGGCATTTTGCCTTTGGTTCCATCCAGCACTAGAATGTGGGTCCCAAATGCTTCTCTGAACTTGAATTAGGCCCTCAATCTTAAAGACTTTTCCCATCCCTAAGGTGCAAGGTTTTATCTCAACAAACAGCCATAGCACACTCTCTCTAGGGCTGCCCTTAAAAACTACCTGGAAACAGCTGCTGGCATCCAGTTCTGCTGCAAGAATTCTGACTGGAGCAAAGTGCTGGGATCCCTTTATAGTACTGGCTGCATTTGCTGCCACTTGGTTTCCAAGTGCAATTCAAGGTATTGGCTAGGACTCTGAAGCAGCTTGGGAGCTGGAGACTTGAAGGTCTGCCTCCTCCTGTCCATCCGTCAAATTCTGCTTTTGCACCCCTCTTGCTGCCCTCTGGAGCACCATTGGTGGGAAAATGTGAGATTTTGTGGCAGATTGCCATGTATGGAACTCCCTGTCCCAAGGGGTTGGGTCCTCTTCCTCTCTTTGTGTCTGCTGCCGATTTACCATCTGTCCCTTTTCATTCTGTTCTTGCCCAGCTTGATTTATTGATTGTAGCTTTGTCTCCTGGTGTTTTTATTTTATTTATGCTGCATTTGGTATTTCTTTTTTAATGGTGAATTATACTTATTTTTATTGTTCTTCCCCTTTTCTCTTCCCTTCTCCTTCTCTGCATCCAAACTAAACTAAAATGAGGAATTTGTAACGTGCTGTCACAGTTTACATATCAGATGTTATTCTCATCCTGTGATTCTAACTTTCCTGGGAAGTGATACAAGATGACAATCTCTTTTGTGATGGCAAAGGGAGAGCTTAACTTAAGAAGGAAAAACATTCATGTCCCCCTCTGTCCCATTGTTTTCCTGCATGGAAAAAGCTTCTCATAGTTTCCTCAAGTATTTCAGCCTAGCTTTTGCTTTGCCTTATATCCTCAAATGTTTCCAAACTGCAGCAGTGAGAATGTGATTATTGCTGTTTAAAGGTTGGGTCCAGAGTGGCAAACTAGAGCTGAACTTTGCAATCCTGCTGCTCCTTCTGTGGGCAGAAGGAGAAGAGGCAATGTTGCTGATGCCCAATATGCTTTTAAAGAACTGCTTCACCTCTGGAACAGTCTGGGAGACCTACAGAAAGTGGGGCATTGGCAAAAATATCAGTGGGAGTACCACTAAGCGTCAGAGGCTTAGTGAGATCAGCTGACTTCCACAAAGGGAAGGTGTCCTTCTGTCTGTGGAACTGCTAGTCTGGATCCCAACCTAGATCTCTTCATTGTATAGGTTTTAGTGCAGACACCCCCAGCCTTCACTCTGGTGAAGTAACTTTGGACAACAGAGGTAAACTAGGCATAGCTGGTGGAGATGACTTAGCTCTGGGTTTCCTTCACTGAGCCATGGGATAGAAGATATGGGTTGCAAAGCCACTTCCAGCTCTGTGATGGTAACTTTTGCTTCTTAACAAGTACTTGTTATCCTTTTACTTATTATTTAGGGCAGGATCCTTTGCATGTTTAGACAGAAAGATTTTCATTTTCCAACCTCATACTGTTCCCTGTATGTTGCCTTGTCTGCTAAAAAATCCCATCAAGGAGTGAACAGCAATTGAAAAGTAAAACCTTGCAGCCGTGAAAACAAGAACAGTAAAACATTTGAACAGTAAAAGCAGAAACAACAAAATATTGGAAAGCATTAGAAAAGATTATCGAAAAGACATTGCAAAGGATTAAATTGAAAAATCCACCTTACATTCTTTCTGAAGCTTGGCTTCATTGACTTGCTGAGGTCACTCTTGGCTTCTGAAGGCCACCAGTATAGTTCTTGAGGGTGCACACAGAATAAATTGGGGGCAAGTCAGGACAAATACTACCTTTTAAACCAATAGCAGATCCTGCTTTCTGCCAAAAATGGTGTTCAGTGTGGCTAACAATAAAAATATGGATTCAAAAGCACAATCCTAAATAAAATGTGACAGAAAAAGCAACTTGTAGACAACAATTTTTCATTAATTTGGTTAGCCTGGATAACCTACTATTCTACTGTTCTTTTGTGAGAAAAAATTCAATCTGCATAAAACTACTAGGGTTGTTAATATTAGTAGTAAATTCTTCAGATGTGCTCATGTTCCCTCCCATTCCATTTCTTCCCTGTTTTCTTCTTTTTACTGAAAGTGCATTAATAATTTTGCGTTCTTCCAGACTTAGGGAAATGGGCTTTAAGGAACATCATCCATGTTGGCAAAAAAGGCCATATGATGGATGGGAAGAAAATGACAGGAAAGAAAAAGAGGATCTGCTTGCTTAAATAGAGCAGTCTTCCCAACCTTGCCTTGGACTAGGTTCAAGTTTTTGGTGCTAGTATATAAAGCCCTAAACACCAGGAGAGCATCTTCTCTCTTACCAGCTTGCCTAGTTTCCATGCTCCTGGGGGTCTTTGCAGACCTGCGGTCCAATAGATCACCACCTGAAGGAAAGCCTCCAATGCCACGGACCTCTGTTTCTCTGGAACTCCCTGCCCCTGAAAGTATACTGTTTCCACTGCTGTCAGAAAACATCTTTATTTCAGGAGGGCTTCCTTGGTTGATCACCCAACTGACCAGATACTTTATTCTTTTTTGTCTTTTTATTTTTTATGTTGTGTTTTAAATTGTTGTTTACCACCTTGATGGCTTCTCAGCAGATACTGTAGTATATACATATTAGACAGACAGACAGACAGCTGGCCACCCTCCACATGAGTTAGGCATTAACCCTCCTCATTCCCAACTAGTATGACCAATGCAAGGAGCTGCATTGCAATACAATACAACCAGGGAAGACTGCTGTAAGACTTGGCTTCTTAAATGCATGGGGGTAACACGAGGATTGGGGATGGGATTGTCCAATCACGTCTCTCCCCAAGCAGGCTGTAGCTGACTGGCCACCATGAAAACAGAATAGAGGAAAGTCTGGATATTGTAGCCGATGCCTCCCCTGAGAGTCATACAAACCCTTCCCCTGTAGCGTCCAGATTTTCAAGAATGTGACGTTGGTGATGAGTAGTCAGTGCCACCTCATCTTCCTCCCACAGGACTGTTGCACTATGATCAAGCATAACCTGTGCCCTTTGCATTCATGTTGGCACCAGCACAAAGGCCTGAGCCTGCTTGCAGTCGCTGGGCTAGCACCGATGGGTCAGCGGCCCCATCCGCTGATTGGTGAGGCGCATCAAATGGGGCAAATGCTGTGAAACATGGAACTGGACAGTTTAGGCCAGTGACCTTTCATCTGGCTGATTTGTGGTGGGTGTTCCTCCTCCTCTTTAAGGGGTGTATGTGCAGATGTTCTGTTGGATTTGGTGCAGTGCTTTTGGATCTTTTGTTTGCATTTCTTCAGATTCTTCTAAAGGGTCAAGGCTTTCTCTCGTGGGCTTTCAGAATGCAAAAGCCTTCAAGGCTTTAATGCCCTGTTTATAAAATAAATTGCTGAGGATGGCAAACTCTTTTCCCTGCTGACTCTCTCCAGTGAATGGAGAGCTTGTTCTCTTCATGTTGATTATTGAAAACTGAGCTCTTTGCACTAGATATTTTAAGAAGCTGTTGATGCTTTGCTAGACTCTCAGCCTTTGGGGATAGAGGGAATGACTGTGTGTGTGTGTGTGTGTGTGTGTGTTTGTGTGTGTGTGTGTGGTGGAGATAGGGAGAATATTTATATATGCAAAACACTGAAATGCATGTTGCCTGGCTAAAGGCAAGGGTTACCAGCAGGAATGAAAGAGTGGCATTGGACAGGAAAATATTAATATAAGGGTAGGAGACTTATGGCTTTCCAGATGTTTTGGCCTGCTACTCCCATCACCCTGCACTGTTTGCTGCATATTGCTGATGGGAATTGAAGGCCTATAAATTAGAAACAGAAACAGAGCGAGTCAGAAGGGGTCTCCCGGGACATCTAGTCTGTCCCCTGGCTTCAGCCTTCTCTGCTCATGGCATGCCTACCATGTGTATGTCTAGCCTATCCTTGGACACCCTCACTGATGGGGCTTCAATTAACTCCCATGGAAGCCCATTACATACTCTAGGAGTCCTATCTGTCAGGAAGTACTTCCTGGCATCCACACTGAACCTTGTTTCCCTGATCTTACATACCTATATGTCACCAACAGATCCCCTTGGAGTCTCCTCTTCTCCAGGCTGAAAAGACACAGTTCCTTCAGTCTCATCTCATACAGCTTTTCCTGCAATTCGGCCACCATCCTTGTGGTCCTATATTGCACTGATTCCAGCCTGGCTATATCCTTCCTGTAATGTGGAGCTGAACACAACAGAACTGAATACAACAGAACTGAACACAATACTCCTGTTGTGGGTGCACCAGAGTAGTATAGAGTGGCAGTAATACCTCTCCCAATCTAGAAACCACACTTCCGACTATGCATCCAAGGGTGGCATTCCCCTCTTGACCACTGCATCACACTGCTGACTCATGTTTAGCCTGCAGTTGACCAGTACCCCAAGATCCCTTTCACAAGTGCTGCTCTCCAGCTCTTGCTACCTAACTGGTACTTAAGACACCCATTCCTTGCACTTATCCTCATTGAACGCCATCCTGTTATCCCCTGCTCACTTCCATAATCTGTCCAGATTCTTTTGTATCTGGAGTTCCTGCTCCTCAGTTGTGGTCACCGTCCTCATTTTAGTATCATCTGCAAATTTGATTAGCAGACTGGTCACCCCCTCTTCCAGGTTGTTAATGAAAAGATTAAACAAGATTGACCCCAGGACAGAGTCCTGGGCAACCCTGCTTGTCACCAGCCACCATTCCGATGATTCCCTACTAATAGTTACCCTCTGCTTACCCTCAGTCCGTCAACCATGCCCTAATCCATCGGACAGTGCATTCTATCCCAAAACTACTCAATTTCTCAACCACAATATCATGGTGCACTTTGTCAAAGGCCTTGCCGAAATCCAGGTAAACCACATCCACCACATCCCCTCCATCTAATCACTTCAAAACCTTGTCTTAGAATTCCACAAGTTTCGTCTGGCAGTACCTGTTTTTGAGGAAGCCATGTTGCACGAGCGCCAACCTCCCTTCCCTATCTAAGGTTACCAGATCTCTCGCTTTTATGAGCCTTTCCATTGTCTTGACTAGAATGGACGTAAGGCCAACAGGCCTGTAATTCCCCATGCCCCTTCCACTACCCTTGACCATCTCTGTTCTGATGTGCCTGGTAGGCGAGCAGCAGTCTGTTATGCCCTGTTGATCGAGTTTCATTTGGAACATGCTGGGATGAATGGGGCAAGATGGACTTCCATGCAAGGGTGGCAGGGTGCTTTGAATGGGTGATGGAATTAATGAAGGCCTTTCGAAGCAAACGGAGCCAAGAACTAAGGAGGAAACCTGTGTATACATCAGGGCTGGGCCAGTGGATGGCAATCTGATGTGTGCCATGAGCCATGGGATGCCAGTAGTTAAGACTGATGGACAAACCCAGAATCAGGGTCAAAGAGTGAGCCAGAAGTCTGGGCCAAAGAATAATAAATATGCCAGTGTTCAGAGCAGCACCTTTGGGACATGTACTCACTTTAACATAGCAAAAGAATTGCATCTGTAACTGCTACAGAATGTCAAATTTAGCTTTCTTTTGTACTCCCTAACATCTATGAATGCAATCTATTTTTGGCCTTGGCTGCAAATTACCTGTGACCTGATCTAGGAAGATAATACTGCTCAAGCAGGGCTAAGCTGGATAAAGATGGACAAATAATTAAGGATGGATAAATATATGAATTTCCATTTCTCGTATTTCCAGACTGGAGTTTGCTTTGTCCTATATGTGCATTAGCTTGAGATATTTATTTATGAAAAATTGTGTGAACTTTTGTATGACATTTTACATAAAGTGAACATCTCTATAAGCAAGTTCTCCTGATGTGAAGTATTTTGTACTTTATTTTTGTGACCTTGTGCATTTTTCTTTGCATTTTTTTATTGGATAACTGCATTGTGAGATTCAGAGGTGAGAATTTGCAAGGATAACCGCATTCGTTTGAAACTGCAAAATTAGCAAAATCTCTTCCCTGCCTTTTATATACCTCTTCCTGCCCAGAAGGACCTAATGAGCGGTCCAGGTGGATGGAAAAGGAGTCAGTTTGGGCCTGAGGGTTCTCCACTGGGGAGCTGTTCCCAACAGTTCAGGTGTTTCACCACATGGTGGAGCAGCACAGAGATACAGCTTTTCATGTTATGAGGCGCCTCCAAATCTTGCGGGGAGGCAACTATTTTAATTCATTTCTAGCTATTAGTGAATGTTCTCTGGGTAAACTAAAAACAGTAAAAACTCAATACAAATAGTGATAGGAATATTGGGTTTGGATCCAACTCTACAATTCTATGATTCAGTACAAAATGATTCAGTCCAACCAGAATAATAGCTAAATATAAATATACGTAAGAGTCAAAACAGAGCAACCCTAAAATACCTAGGATAGAAGAAAGGCATTTGCCTGGTGCCAAGAAGGAAGCCTTCTTGAGGAGGGCATTTTATAAATGGGACGTCATGACTGAGGAGGCCATCTCTTGGGGCTGCTCATCGAACCTGTTTCGGTCGGTCACTGAGAGAAGAGCGTCCTTAGATGGCCGAAGGCTCCAAGCAGCTGTTCACAGAAGGAGACATTCTGGGTAGAACAGCTCTTGAGCCCCCGGGAGAGTGTTCCAGGCACCACAGGGGTCATCGGAGTCCATCCTTTGAAGTGGTGCACACTGCTCTGACCAGAAGGACCCTTCCACTGGCATATTCTCCTCCTGACCTCTGAGGCCACTTGTGCGTTCTTCCCATTCCCACCAGCGCACCCTCTTGGCACTGCCTCAGAGGCATGTCGAGAGAAAATAGCAGCACATGGAGGGCAGAGATGTGAAAATTGCTTCTCTTGGACCTCCTCCAACAGCTCAACAGAGCATTGGCTACATGGAAGCATGTGAGTTTCAAAGCTTCTATTTCATAAGGTGTCTCCCATAGTGTTGTACCCTTCAGTGCTTGTTTTGTTACTTAACTGACACAGTTCTTGTCTAATTTAGCCAATCTGTATTACATTGCCTATGGCCACCCCAAATATCCCTTTTGGCCATCATTTTCTTATAGAAGTTGAATGTGAGAGCCAGGAGTCTGGATTGGGAGGCGGGGGGTGCAGGCTGGCTATATGCACCCAAGATTTTGATTTCTGTGAACAGCTTATTCCCGTCTTTCTTATGCTGACAGTTCTTACTGCTCTGATTTGTTTCCAAATGAAGGCTGCATGTTTGAACTGAATGAAGTAGTTCTTTATGTGATTGCTTTATGTGTGATTGATTTTCAGGACTTTTTTTGTGTATGTATTTTTAATCATGAAATCAAACATCTTGGCAGTTTTCAGAAATCTTTGTGGTGTTTTGCCTTAAAATGTGTTGGAAAGTTAACTTGGGGTTCGGTTCCTGCTGAAATTGAAACTGAAGATAGCAGATGTAACACCACACTTCAGATGTTTTGAGAAGAAAGTGAGTGAGTGAACTTTGAAAAGAGTTGCCTGAGGGGTGTGCAAAATGTTCATGGTTTCTTTTGGCACATGAAGCGAGTGATATTTGGTACTCTTGTGCCAAATAAAACCAACCCTCGGAGGCAAACAAAGCATTTTGTGGTGAGATCAAAACGTTTAACGTATGTTGGTTTGTTTAGAACTTCCTTCTTGAAAGCTGCAGTCCTAAACAAACTTACTGTTAGGGAGTAAGTCCTACTGAACACAGCAGGGCTAACTTCAGAGTAAACCTAAGATTGGAAAACATATTTTGCTTCCGTCTTTCTCAGTTCACAAATGTATTCCTGTGGAAACTGCAAATGTTCAAGACAGGAGGCCCACGTGTGGTAACTTGCTGCTCAACACTCATTGCAGTGCTTGCAGCATTGTTGAAAAGTTTTGCATTCGAGTTGATGTGATGTGAAGCTTCTCTATGTGGTGATTCACTGGTGGTACCTGTGCCACATTGCATTCAGATTGCCATGACTCTGCATGTGTGAACTCACCCCAAATGGGGCATTCATCAGTGCTGCTGTACATTTTCGAGGGCCTTTGGGCATGACACCCTGAGTGGGCCCCTGACTCACACAGTCTAGCCTCTCAACTCCATTGTCTTTAGCTGCTATTATTCTCCTTGTCATAGCTACCACTTATTGCAAGCAGAGAGCCAGTGGGCAGTGGATTGCAAGCAGAGAGCCAGTGGGCAGTGGCATCTCCTGCCCTTCTTCTCGCCAGGATGGGCCAGAGTGCAAGGCAGGCGAAGAAGCAGGTCACCATGACGAAAAGGAGGAGCAAGTTCTGGGGCTCTTCTCAACAAGGCCCACAGCAGGTGCACAAGTGTACCTGGTATTGTTGTTGGTCCTGGTCAGTGAGAGTTCCGAAAAGCCCATTCAATGCCCCTGCTGACACCATCCTTAATAATTAAGGAATTAATTAATAGAATGTTGGATTCATAGTGCAGCCTTCAATACATCAGGAAAGGTGATAAGCCCTTTATACAGTTGAAAACTCTCTGAATGCTTAGCAGAGCATAGAATAGAGACATGCTGGAGTGGCCGAATTCTGTATGGAAGGTCCAGTTTGTTGTAACAAAATTTGCTAAAATCCATTTACTCCTGTTTTCCTCAGCAGTTTTGAGTTCAACCGACTAATGTGGTTGGTTGAACAAGAGCAAATTAAAAAGAAAAAAAAAAACCTTCCTGCTTTCTGGATATTGTGGTTTCCTTCCTCTGTATTTAATGAGAACATAACTGAGTCAGTGATCAGAGCAAGCTGCGTTTGAGCAAGCAAGGAGGACCGGAAAGCTGCTTATCATTCCAGCAGCATGTTGTATTTTTGATGGAAACACAGGGCTGTTTTTCCTTTGCCTCTTAGCAGCAAAGCCGTTCCTGACTACCCACTCCCTTAAAAAAATGTTGGAGGGAAATTCTAGTACAATGTGTTGTGGAAAGCAAAAATGTCATGGATAGGATTTGAAGAGAGATTGGGAGTACCAAGAGGAACATGGTTTTAAGCTGAGATTCCTGTTTTTCAAATTATGTATATGCACATTTTATGAATTATTAAGAATAGCTACCATGCCCACAATTAGGTAAGATCAAAAGTTGGAAGTAGATACATTGGAAGTTGGAAATTGTACCTTGAAGCATATTTTCTAGAAGATGGTCACACATCTCCAAAGTAATGCTGTGAAAAGTGACCTGTCTTCCTTCTCTACTCTCCTCTGTCATGTGCCAGAGGAAGGTAATCTTAAACATACACCTCCTGGTTTAAATCCACTGCCATTTCTAGTTTCATCTAAACCAAGAACAGCAAGATCTAAACCAAGAATTGCTTTAACCTATAATGTGTGTTAACAAACCAGGATCAGTAAACATGATCTTTCAAACCCTTAGTTCAGACTAATTTGTCCTTGTCAGAGGGTAGGATTCAAGCCACACACTTGAGTGAACTTATTCACATAACACAAATCTACAGTTTAGCAAAGTGTCCCCAGTGTTTTGTACTTCAACTCCCATCAGTCTCAACCCTCATACCTAATGGTCAGTACTTCTGCGGTTGTACTACAAAATATTTGGAGGGCACCAAGTGCTAGGATCAGACAGTGATAAAGTTATTGTTGGTTTGTTTGCAAAAACAATGGCCAATGCACTGGGGATTTTTAATGGCTTTTTTTAATTGTTATATTATCATTATTTATGTATGTATTTATGTATTCTTTGTGAGCCGCCCCGAGGCTTTGTTGCAATGGGGGCGGCATAGAAATGTTTTAGATAGATAGATAGATAGATAGATAGATAGATAGATAGATAGATAGATGTATATCAGAGATTTGGTAATGTAGGCAGCTCATTCCCAAATTGACCACTTCATCTTGTGTCCATATAAAACTCTGGGTTGTTACCAGTGGCAGATGCTCTAGGGACTTTGGCATATCCAACTAGTAGGTACTCTTCATTACTACTGTCAAGAGAACTGTTACTTTCTTTCTCTACCCAGCAGAAGCCACCAGGAACCAGGGAGAACTCACTGATCCACTGCCAAGGGTTTGATTCAAGGCAGGACATGACCATGATATACTGGAGAATGTTGGTGGCCCGGAAGGACATTCCACCTGTACAGATTTTAGAAATATAGCATAATAATTCACTGCCCAATGTTCCTGCAAAAACAGTGACGTCATCTCAGCAGGACTGCTTAGTTTGCTGTTCTTGCTTCTGGCTTCTAGTAATCTTAAACAGTCCCCAACACTTGTTGGTTGACTTCCTCAGTAAAGGTGGCGGGAAAAGATGAGGAAGGGGTCCCATGTGTCATCTTCCAGAAGAGTATTGCTACTTGTGAAAAATGAGAAACTCTTTCAACCTTTATGTGCTCCAAGTTATAAACTGAATCTTGGACCACACGGCCCAAGCAAAATATGAATAGACTAGGTGTTGGATGCTATATGTTAAGATGGCTGGCTGGTGACAGCAGTATGTAAATGATGTAATATTTGGCAGGAACTGTGCTTGTTTAATTGGGTTAACTCACTATATCTCGTTCTTGCATCTCAATCCAGCTGTTTTAAATTTGAACAGGAAGTACATTTCATTCCTCAGGCCCTATCCAATCCCAGAGTTTTCTCCACATTAAGTTCCATATCTGCAAAACCCTGAAAGATTTGGTGGCACCATCTTTAATGTAAACTCTGTCCACTAGAGAATCCTTTAGTGCATCAAAATTAATTAATGGTCCCTGAACCCCTGCCAGGGGATTAGAATACAGAAATTGGCCACCAGTTGTTTGAATTGTTAAGGAAGACTTTAATGCAATAAACGCTATTTGCATAGCCATTGGAATGCCCAAACAAGCCTGAAACAGTATGGAGATCAAAAGTGTGCCACTACTTCCTTTGTATTTCCTTGCATCTCATTTCACTTTCAATTAACTCTCATCTCCATTGAGTTGCAGAAACCCCCCTCCAATAATTAAAATGAATCAATTTTACATCTGAAAACTTGCTTCTTCCCTAATTGTATGGGGCATTCTCAGTGTAACCTGTCTGGAATGTTCTGGAGTTTGCATTTTGTAGATTTCTCTTTTTTAAATTTATTTTTACCTACTTTTTTCCTCTTACAAGAAACCCAAGGTAGCTTACACTGCCCTTCTTTCCATTTTGTCCTCACAACCAGCCTATGAAGCAGGGCAGCTGAGGGTGGCCCAAAGTCACCCAGTGAGTTTCATGGCTGAGTAGGAGACTAAAACCTTGTTCTCCCCAGTCCAGCAGTCTTAACCACTATACCACATTGGCTCAAAAGGATGTGAAAAGAAAATGCTAAAGTTCTGTCTTTCACTAGAAAATTAAAACTTAGATTCACTTTAATGTGGAGGAGAAAGACAATTACCTGGGTGTCATCCTGGTTTGCAAAGCAAGTACTAGCCATAGTTTTGAAAGCGTGGGTCCACTGGTAAACCACGGTTTGCCTCGAATCAAGACAGGGGCTTTGGATGCCCAAAGAAGGGGAGGCAAGTGGGAGGAGGGAGCATGTTCCTTGCAGGGCTCATTCCTGGAGCCAATGACACTGCTGGATGGGAATCATGGGAACTGCAGTTCCGTTGCCATAGAGCTGCTAGGCTGGGGAAGGCTCTCGGAGCTCCAAGCCACGGTTTGATACTCCGTCTGGAGCAACACACAATCTTCTTTATTGCACACAATTTCTTCATACACAAAGATAGCTTATAAATCACCCTAATGAGCGATTTTAAAAACACAACACAACAGCCCAACTTTGTTCTTACAGCCACAGCTAGGCCTGCTTATTTGGAAGTAAGTCCCACTGCATCCAGTCCAGCTTACTCCTAAGTGCACATGGGCCACAGTTTTATGTGGGGGAGGATATCACTTCTGGACTCCACCAACTGTGGGTCAGCTGTCAAAGGGGGCTCTGTAAAAATGACATCTTCATGCTCAGGTGCACAGCTCAGGTATGTGTTTACAGTTCACTACCTCTGCAGAAACAACACAGGCCCGGGCAAGTGAACGGAATTCTTTTGTGATTTGTAGATCAGCAGCGTTGTTATCTAAATCCTGGTTTCACAGTCTCCAGAACAACAACATTACTTTCTGGTTATGCATTCATTTACCCTTCAGTGACCTGATGACCTCCACAGGTAGGCATGTTTCTAGCTGGTATGCTGGTAATGCAGTCTGAAGACAGCCAGCCTTCTCCACACACCCTCCCCCTCTTGCTAGCACAAATTGGGAAAGCGTTGACTGTAGCAATAGATGTTAGATGACATTCTTCCATAGCAGGGAAAACAAAATTGCAGTCTTTTACATTTGTAATCCACTGTAAATCACCCTTTCCTGATTCCACCGTACCCAGGCACTTATGTGCAACTGTACTTGTGGTCATGCGTTTTCAAAAGAGAATGCTGCCCAGTATTCTTAACTCAGCAGCTGCGTGAATGCTTCCATGAAGACAATCCCAGGCTGAATGTCCAGTTCATCTAGGTAGGGCTGGAAAAATCCCACCTCTGAGCCTAGCAAGTCCTGCCCGGAGCATTGTCCTTACTGGGCTAGACGGACTGCTGGTCTGACTTGATAAAAGGCAGTCTCTGTGCTCCTGTGGTGTTCCTCAGTTCTCACACCCTTCAGGATGTCATTTCTGGTTGGCTTGGTGTGGTGCATTCAGAACAGGGGCTCTGCAAGCCCTCTGGGGCTGCACATTGCAGGCCCTCTTTGCACCTCCGGGAGCTGAAACCTGCAGGAAGTTGTAGGACTTTTTCTGTTTGAGCAAGCATAAGATTGCACCCTTAGGCATACAAGAGGCCCTCTCTTAGACTGACAAGGCTTTCTGCTGCACATGGAGTTTTGAAACTACTGCGAATACACAGGAAGATTTTTATAGATGGTGAGATGTAAGAACTAGAAAATCCTTTTCAGGACAGCCCATTTTCTTAACAGACAGCAATCTGGGTCCCAAGAATGGCTGCCTCCTCCCCTCAAATAGCATCAGAATGCTGCCATTCTACTGAAGAGACAGCTTTTGGTGAATTAAACATGTATTTCTAGTTTGGCTTTCCCTGAATCCTCTAACTGTGAATATCTAAAAATGTACCACGATTCTTTAAACTTTCAGGATTCAGGCCAAAAATACAGGCTGCCCAGTCTTAGGGACTGCATGTGGCATTTTGTGCAAACCTTAATTGCATTTGTATGTTTGCATTGTATCATTTTTATTACATTTTGTGATTAATAGCTGTATTGTTTTAGTTAAATTGGTTTTTTACTTCTCTAATGAAGAGTGGTTTATAAATATAGAAATAAATACATACTTACCTGCGTGCTAGAATTTGAACATGCCTGAACTGCAGTTTCTCTGATAAACCAGTTTGGCACTTGCATTTAGTATACGTTCAAATAATGTTAACAATCAAGGTAGAGCATGGTCTCTATGCAAATGAAATCCAAGAATTTTGAGCAGGTATAGCATATTTATAAATCTAATAAATGCATAATTTAATTAATATGCTTTTCAGCGATAATGTCTTCCAAATACACAGTGATCATAATTTCTTTTAAACTAGCAAATCAAATTAATTAAAGCAGTGAAACAGTTGCAGAGGGATGTGGGGGTGGGGGCTGCATCTCTCCCTCAACGCAGCCTTTTAAATTAGAGGCAGACAGGCAAACTGGTGCCCTCCAAACTAGAAGACCAATCAGCCCTAACCAACATGGCCAGCAGTCAGGGATTATGGAAATTGCAATGTAAAACATCTGAAAGGATCTGCTTCACCTCCCCTTTTTTAGTTATTCCTGCTCCTACCTTGTACTAGTGGATATATCTACAATGCTAAGCATATTTATATAGGAGTATATCCCATTGGAAAAAGTGGGAGTGATTGCTGAATAAACACGCTTAGGATTACAGTGGGCTTCATATGGACTGGGAGTTGTACCTCCGTTTGCTTGCTTACTCGCTTGCCTTAAGATGAGTGAAAGGAAGTCCCTGGTTTGAATCTCGGTTCTGCCACGTGGACTTAGGCAATTTGTTGCCTCTTTCAATTGGAAGTCTCTCCCACCATCTAAAATATATAGATAATACTGATCTATTTTACAGAGATGTATGAGGAGTCCAACATTACTGTATTCACGAAGTGCTTTGGATACTGTATAGATGTCAAGTAGCACAGGTGAAATGGAAATTCCCAAGAATGCTGAAAGCTTTGGTTGGAAACTTCTGGAATGTACTTGGTTGGATAGACTAATCTAAGGCGGGGCTCTCTACCATGGTGCCTGGGAGTGCAAGGGCACTTCTGGGGACTTACAGCTGAGTGTGAAACTCTTCACACCAGATGCCCTCCAGACACTTATTTTTAATAGAAGGCTTGAGGGGAGAGGAAGGTTCAGGTGCCAGTTTCTTTCCTCTCATCTGAAAAATGAAGAAATCCAACGTTGGAGGTGATATTTACCTGTCAGGTATATTTCTCCACTGAGACTCAGGCTAGCCATGCATGAATGAGAAGGCACATTTCAACCATCTACGTCCTTCCTTAGATGAGCAGAGCCTTGCAACAGTGACTCATGCTCTGGTAACCTCCCGACTGGACTATTGTAGCACACTCTACATGGGGCTGCCCTTGGAGATGGTCTGGATGCTTCAGCTGGGCTAGAATAGGGCAGCCAGGCTTCTGACAGGGACCAGTAAATGTACACACATAACATTGTCTTCCAGTTGAAGTCCAAGCCTAGCTTAAGGTGTTGAGGATGACTTATAAAGCCCCAAACGGTTTAGGGCCCAGGTATCTGAAGAAGTGCCTTCTTCCTTATATACCTGTCCTAAGATCTGGATCAGAGGTCCTTCTTTGGGAGCCCTCTTTAAAGGAGATCAGAAGCGTGGCTACCTGGAGAAGGACCTTATCTGTGGCGGCGTCCCAGCTTTGGAACATGCTCCTCAGAGAGATGCACCTGGCACCGACACTTTATTCATTTTGACCCTAGGCCAAAACCTTTTTATTTTGGTTTTTATCTGGCTTTGTTTAGCTGATGCTGGGTTTTTTTTTACTGTTGTATCGCCGTCCTAAGATCTCCGTAAAGGTCAGGCTAAAATGCCATAGGTGGATGGATGGATGGATGGATGATCTTTAAAACAACTGGTGCCCATTTTGCTTTTGGCCTCTTGTATTCCAGTCCCTTTTCCTTTTGTGTCATGTCTTTGAGGATTATAATCCTGAGGGCAGGGGTTGACTTGTTATTAACCTTTGGAAGCCACTCTGGGAACCTTTTTTGGCTAAAGAACCAGGTCAAAATATTGTACGTAAATGAAGCTGGTTGACAGGAGATTGAGGACATTGTCTTTGCACATCATAAAGTTGGACAGTGGAATCCACTGTCACAGGATGTGCTTACCACCTGGACCAAGGTGGGTAAGACACATTGCTGAAGAGTGAGGCAACCAGTGGCTACTCTTCATATGCCATCTCCAGGTTCCTGGGAATTAACAGTGGGAGAAGTCTGTTGCACCCATGTCCTGCTGATGGACTCCCAAGAGGCAACTGGTTGGCCACACTGAGAAACGATCCTGGATTAGACAGGCCTTTGCTTTGATCCAGCAAAGTTTTTCTCACATCTTGACGGACCACCTAATGGTTTGGTCCAGCCATCCCCCAAGATTCTTTTCACATGACTCTCATTATTTGGCTTGACCACTAACCTGGCTGAGTGTCAGAAGGATCTTCAAACTATTGACTCACGTTGCTTCCATATGTAACTTGTACTGCTTTTTCCCACACTATAATTGTTAGTGGCGTGTCTCTTTCGGGGAGGCAGGAACAGAGTTCAAGATGATTCAGTCAGTGTTGCTGGAACAATGAAACTCCATTATGGGTGTGCTTCTGCCTGCCTCTAACCTTCAATCCGGAGGAAGTCCAGCATTTTTTGCTTGTTCTCCTTTCTTTAAAAATAATTGCCACCTTGCTTGACCAAGAATTACTCTCTATATCTTCTGTGGGGAAATGTCTGCAGGATATTCAGACGCCCATGATGTGAATCTTAGTTCTCCAGAGCTCCTGCAAGTTTGCCATAAAAAGCAGTGTAAGCTATCCTGAGATTTCTTTCTGAATTCTTCTCATGTCTTGTTGGATGCAGCATGATTGAACTCTGGACTTGCAAATTATGTCCCTTCTTCACTACGGTCCCAGGTGCATCTCTAAACCTTCTCACAGGGTTGAAAGCCCTTCTAGAACAGGCTTTAAGCAGCATGTAGATCTCATTGGGTCAGGGAACAAAGCCCCATTGCCTTAATGGGCATCTGCTAGCACCATGTTGGAGTGAAACTAATGACCATGATGACTATTATCTCAGCCTGCTTTGAAAAACAGAAATGCCTATTTAGCTGTAAAAATTACCAAGAAGATGGGGAAAATGTAGTCTGTAATTAAAAAAAAGTCTGCAGGTTCATTCTGTAGTTACATAAAAGGGAAGAATTTTAAAGGGGTTCTGCTTTGCTGGACACCAACACATTTTATAAGCTATCATTTAAGTGAGTACACTTTTCTTTTTCGAATACATCTTTGCAAGCTTGAAAAATATCCATCCTACTGGGGATTGTCAGAAAGCTTAGTGAATAACCTCCCAAACTGTTTGCATAATGGCTGCAGGATTTAGTCAGCTGATTTGGTACATTAATCAACTACAACCTTTGTGATCAATCAGAAGAGGTGACATTAATGGGCAGAGGGCAGGGGAGGGAAGGAGCCTGGCCTGCTGATAGGAATTGGCACAGGTCAGTGGCCTTTGCCCTTGGCTTGCCCCCTGCCCTGCTGTCCAAGGTGCATTTCCCATTTCGGAGAGGCAGCAGTACCGTTCTTTCTGCACAGTTGCAAGAGAGACGAGGGCTTGGCCGTTGGAGTCTTAGCACTGAGGTCTGAGGAGCTTAGTTCCAAGACGTCAGAGAATCCTGTGGTGTTCCAGGTGATATCAGGAGGCTGAATGCTTGTGCCCTAAATGTATCAGTCCTGCACTCTATTTGCAGCTTTCTTTCCTGCTAATGCAGTCTATACATCTAGGTTATCAGTTGTGCACTGCCTAGAAATAGGATATACTTCACATGCATGCACAGACACACAAAATTTAGAATCATGATTTGTACAGTAGTTCCCTGTTTGATTGATATGCATAGGTTGAAATTTGGAAATGCTCTAATTTAAAAGGAGACAGTTTTCGGTGTTTCAAAGTTCTGTTGTTTTCCATTCACTAAACAATTATTCCAAAGACTTCAAACATACTGTAAACAAATTCTTATTTCTCTTTACAAATGCTATGTATTTCAGCCCGAATTAGAGTTCCGATTCTGTAGCCATTGATCAAAAAAGTTCCATGTTTGGTTGTAAACTGTATCTTCTTTTTCCTTAAGAGATAAAGTCAGTCTATCCATTTCTGCACAGTCCAATCTTGTTCAAGATCACATCTTCAGCCAGTAGCTCTTCATTTCTCCAACACTGTGCGTATGCGATCCTCGCAGCTGTTATTACATGCAAAGTCAAGAATGTACTTTGTTTATCAAGATCGTCAGGGAGAATGCCTAACAGAAATATTTCTGGTTTAAACGTTACAGGTCTTTGCAACATTTCCCCAAGCCATCTATGTATTTTAACCCAGTATTTTTTTTTTGCTAAAAGGAGACAGTTTTCACTATAGCATAGATAATTTAGTGGTAGCCTGCAAACTTTTAGATTCATGTTTTTATGATGCCAGGTGAAGTATTGTGCAAAGGACAGTTCTCTCCTTTGGAGAGCTGGCAACCTGTGTTTGGAGGTTGTTCTTTGTTTGAAGAGGGTCCAATCAAAATCCGGGTTAAAAAGGGAGCTCAGGAGATACCTTGAGAATGCCCAGCAGTCAGTAGCACCTGCACAGCAGAGCAAACCAAGTCACCTAGCAGACAGATTTCTCTGTTTGGGGAAATATATTTTTGTTATTTGTTCAACATGGACATATGCATTTACCTAGGCAAATGTTATGCCAATTGGTACCTTATTTTGTCTTTTTCTTTTGGTGAGAAAATTCTTCTTTTCCTGCCAAGCTTAAGCTGCCACCCTAGTATTCTGTCTGGGTGATGACTCATACTCTATTTATTTTATTTATTTATTTAGAAAATTTTATGCTGCCCCATTTGCCGAAGCCTCAGGGCGGCTTACAAATAAATCAATTAAAATAGTATAAATTAACAATGTAAAACAAGTTAGCAATATAAAATAAAATAAGTTGCCCTGGCCAAAGAATAAAATAAATAAATACTGTTAACAGTTAAAATGATGCTTGAATAAAAAGGTCTTTGCCTGGCGCTGAAAAACAAATAACGACGGTGCCAGGCGGACCTCTTTGGGGAGTGCATTCCATAGATTGGGAGCCACCGCAGAGAAAGCCCTCCTCCGAGTAGCCACCCTCCTAATTTCCTTCACAGAGGGTTCCCGAAGAAGGGCCTCTTCCGCTGATCTCGGGGCGGGCAGGCATATATGGACGTAAGCGCTCCTTCAGGTAACCAGGACCCAAGCTGTTTAGGGCTTTATAGGTCATCACCAACACCTTGAATTGGGCCCAGACTTCAATGGGAAGCCAGTGAAACTGACGGAGGACTGGAGTCATGTGAACATAACGCCCAGTCCCCATCGGCAGCCTGGCAGCTCTATTTTGAACCAAATGAAGTATCTGGACTGTCTTCAAGGGTAGCCCCACGTAGAGCGCGTTTCAGAAGTCAAGGTGGGAAGTCACCAACGCGTGTGTCACTGTCCCCAGGCAGTCGTACTCCAGGTAGGAGCGCAGCTGATGGATCAGCCGAAGCTGAAAGAAAGAGCTCCTTGCCACCGCTGTCACCTGAGCTTCCAGTGAAAGCTCTGGGTCGAGGAGCACTCCCAAGCTGCGGACCTTGTCCCTAAGAGGGAATGCAACCCCTTTCAGGACTAGGTTCAATTCACCCTCACCAAAGCCCGATCCGCCAACCAACAGGACCTCCGTCTTGTCTGGATTGAGCTTCAGTTTATTGGTCCTCATCCAGCCCATTACCTCGGCCAGGCACCGGTTCAGCACAGCCACTGCCTCACCTGGATTGGTGAAAAACGAGAGGTAGAGCTGGGTATCATCAGCGTACTGATGATTCCGCAGCCCATACCTCCTGATGACCTTTCCCAGCGGTTTCATGTAGATGTTAAACAGCAAAGGGGACAAAATGGACCCCTGCGGTACTCCATGGCATACCGCAGACCCCTGCAGTACTCTATAACAACAAAGTGATTTTAAAAAAATCTAATCTGTATCCCTTTTAAGTATTTTCCTAGCATTCAGGAACTCTTGATCGTGGGAATACCTCTGCATTATTCTGAAAGTTCAGGGTTGGTTTGCACTGAAATGCAAGCTGATGTATAAGTGGGACACTGAGGTTTGCCTTCTGCCATGTGTTGGCTTTACACTGGGATTCCACTGATCAGTGACTGGCCCGTTCAGCCTGCACTGCTAACAATGCTGTTGTGGCAGTTCGAATTACACTTTCCTTGGACAAGCACTGAGAGTAAAGAATCTCAAACAGAACAAGAAGATTCTGCCTTGCAGTGCTGATTTGGATCAGATAAAGCTTTTGCCCTGCTCCGCTTCCCAAGCAACATCCCATCCTTTTATAGTAAATATAGTGATATGCATCTGATAATGCACAAGGTTACAGCTCATGTTTTCTGCTGAAGGGAAAGAACCATCTCATAATTACATCTTTGTCCGGGCTTGTTCTCCACTCCCATCTGTACCCCTTGGAATGAGATTGGCAATCTGTGATAGTCTTATCGACAGTAAAAGCAGGAAAGCTCCACTTTTAGAAAATCAGGGCAGTAAGCAAGGAGTTCTGAGAGCCAGTGTACTGTAGTGGCTACTGAACTTGGACTAGAAAGACTTGAGTTCAGTTCTCCATACGGCTTGAAAGCTTGAGCTAGTCTCCCATTGCCTGGCCCAATCTCCCTGAAAGGGTTTTCGTGTGGATAAAAGGATGTTGTGCTGAGGATAAAAATGAAATAACCAATGGGTGTCCCACTGTTGTTGGGGTACACCATGGGTTTCTGTTTCATTTAGCCTGAGCTCAAAATATATGTTTGTTTTAGTGTGCAGCTACATCTCTGCTTTCTTCTTACTGCAAAGTAACTGTGACACAGCATCACAATTCACGGGGAGGGTAGTTTAGTCTGCCTCGTGCTTTGCTTCCCAGAAAATCAATGCCCCCACATGGCAGTTAGGGATGGTTAAAACAATCCCATTCCTGCGAATGGGATGTGTTGTTGGTAGTCCAGAGTGCAGCAATGGAAGGATATGGCCGGAGAGGAACAGATTAAATTTCATGCCTTCATGAGTGGCAGCTGCAATGTGGATCATGGTCCCAATGTTTACTTTGAGGTAAGAGCCAAGCTATGCATTACACTTGTTGCAAAGTGTGTAGCTGTGTCCTGTTTTTGTTTTTAGAGGGTGTGTGTGTGTGTCTCTCTCTGTTGATTTTTGCTTTAAACACAGGTCAGTGCAAAGAGAGGCTTACCTCTTTATTCTCCAGCTGTGTCCTGACCAGAAAGGGCTCCTTCCATGAACTTGGAATTTTAGGGAGAAGGTTTCCATTGGGACTAAGGGGAACTTTTACTTTTCGGTTCCAACACACATGGAATGAGCAATCTTCAGTAAGGATTAGACTGGAAAGTAAGGAAGCAAGCACTCCCTTCCCAGTGCAATGTTCAAACGAAGCATCACACAGCCAGAGGCCCATAATTAACCAGAAATCCAGACAAGGGGCAGCTTCACACATCACAGTAGCCCACTCCAGGCAATAAACCACATGGGTTGCTTGTTGTATTGATGTCATAGGTCACAGGCATGCTTCCCCATTCAAATGGCCCTGCCTTGCTTATATTCCTGTATTCAGAGAAACTTGGACAGCCGTCAGAAGCAAGTGTTAGTGAAAGGAGGCACTTTCCCACCTTCCCAAGGTCCTGGATGCTCAAAAATGGGGAGGGGGGAGTTGGGGCAGTGAGACCTGTGTGTGTATAGGAAGAGGTGGGGAGAGCACTCAAAACTGAGGGAAGGAGAGGGAAGGATGCCTACTCACACCTTTGCTCTCACTTGAAAGCTTGCTCTTTGACAGCTGTCACAGAATAAATGTGTCAGTGTTCAGAGTTCGTACATGTTGCAATTTCACAGCAGGGACTCTTCCCCCAGGCATATCTTCCCATTTTGGACCTATCTCTGTAGCTGTACAAGTTGAACTAAAATAAGATTTTTAAAAAGAGTTTAAAAAGCACATACTTGGAACACACAGACAAAAGTTAAATAGGTACCATCCAGTTACAGCCACACAGATGTGCTGCTTGGGCACTTCGGTGGATCCTAAGTTTGCCTGACTGGGGAGGCGCCATAGTTCATGGACAGGTCCACCTGATTTGCAAGCTAGAGATCCTGGGTTCAATCTGCAGCCTTTCTGGGGAAGGCTGAAAAATCTCCTCCCTGAAATATTGGAGATACATAGCAACAGAGTGAGTCAGAAGGGGCCTCCTGGCCCATCTAGTCTGACCCCTGGCTCTTACCTTGGAGAATCACTGTTATCCATACTGAGCTTGATGGGCACTTGCTCTGACTTGGTAAGAGGAAACTTTGTGTATTCCTCTGCCTGTTGCAGGTTTACAGCCATATCCTTGCAATGGACACCTAGTCATAGGTGGGGAAAATTCAAATCAGAATGGAAGATCATAGCAATCCTAGTTTATGGCCCTGGAAACAAATTGTGTGCCTTTAGGCTCCTTCCTTGCTTTTCCTGTCTGTAGGGTCTTCTGTTAGCAGTCTGCTCGCCTCCAAGTTCTGACTTTGCCTTTCCTTTTCCTGGGCATCTCTATTTAGAGATTTTCCCGAATTCTTTCAGAAAGATAAGGCCTAGCAAAACCTCCTTCTAAAGCACCAAGCCTTTCAGCTCACTGTGGTGATCTGAGGTGGTGTTTTAATGACAATCTTGTGTCTGTGCTGTGAGCTGGAGAATTAAGACTTGGTTGGAACTCTGGTGCTGTCTAGTGGCAAGTGCTTGTATCTGTCTCTTTCAGTGGCAGGCGAGGGGCTGGAGGAGGGCTTGGATTTTAAAAGGAGATGCACAGACCCCTTTGCTCTGTTTAGGAGACATTCCAGACTTGTGGCAACCAGCTGACAACAGCAGTATGGGACTTATTAAAGCAAAAAATGTGCTGGAGAGTTCCATTGATTAAATAGGCCAGGAGGCATCCTACAAGTGTGCTAAACACCCTGAACAGTCAGGGAAGGCTGCAATAGACCTTCAGGGGCCTTTAATCATTAGTTTTTATCTCTATATCTTCCAGCTAAGTAGGGCAGAATTCTTAGTTCTCTACATTTTGCTGTGTTGTGAAAGTCATGCAGGAAATATTTTAAAGTTCAAAAGGACTCACTATTACTAAGAAAACATGTTGAACTCAGTAAGGCTTCCTTCTGAGTAAACTTACTTAAGTTTGCATTTTCAAGAAGTGGGCAGAGAGAATCTCTTAAGCTTTGCCAAATTTCTATAGTGTATTGCAAAATTAGGCTGATACCCAGTCAAAAAACATTGGATTTTTAATAAATGGGGATACAATAGCAGCTGTAACTTTGTAGTCCCATGCAAAGCACATAGCAAAAGTCACTTACTGAATAGGGTAGAAGTTTTTTTGCTTGGAAAGTGGCTACCTACTTTTTAAAATCTGTTCGTGTTTATTTATTTGATGTTAGTGCTTATATGGTGCTAAATTGGAAAGATTGCATCCCCCCTCCCCCATTGCAGCAGAGTTTTTAAGTGTTTCTAATCATGGAAATAGCCAGTATAAACTTGCACGTGTCTTTGCACCAGGTATAGTACTGCTCATGTCAGTCGACCTCTTGAATGAAGAATTATTTGCAAGAACTAGCCGGCTGATGGAATCATGAGCCAATGCCTAATTCCTGTTGCTGCACTCAGGCCAATAGCAATGGAAAAGGACTTGCGTGGGTAGGAGTACTGCAGAGTTCAGAAGAAGCATCAGTGGGTAGACTCCCAAACACTTTCAGTAGCCCCATGCCTTGCAATATAGCCTGACAAACACAGAATAAAAATTTTCCTTTTCTGCTGAAGCAGTGGTCCTTGGTTTCATATGCACATTTGTATGGAATGTAAATACTAAACTTGTTTGAGTACAAGCATAATCGCTCAGCAATCTCTTTGTTCTGTAAGGCAAAATAACAGTATAGGCAATGTGAGTTTCACTTTATTGTATCTTTTCCCCCTTAGGTATCAGTATTACCTACAAGTTAAAAAAGATGTTCTTGATGGGCGATTGAGATCTTCATTTGAACAAGGGATAAGGTTAGCTGCATTGGCAGTTCAAGGTAGGATGAACACACCTGCTAACTCTTTCTCAGCTTACCTGCTTATTTGACCATAACACAAACACATTCCAGGCAGGATAGAATTGGTAATGAAGTGACATTTCAAAGTATTTCGTATGTAAGCCAGTGATCTAAATTTTTCAAAACTGGGTTACTATATAATTTGGAATAGAAATGGAATATTTAAATAATTATGCAATTATAAATGTTAGAAACTTTTCTCCTGCTTTCCTCAAATTAAAGTAAAAATGTTCAGGATTCTTGCATTAGTTGAAGGACAAAGTCTATAGCAAGGTGTTGATGTGGTCTTGGAAGTCTAATATTGTAGAGAAGTACTGAAATCATAATTTTACCCCATCTTTCATTAAGTGGAAGCCCATCCAAGTTGTTCTGAGTTCCATTAGAAACATGAATAGTAGATAAATGTTGAGAGGGGATCATGTTAAGAGAAGAGCTTGAACATAGTTCATGCTTTCTCATATAACACTTAGGTAGAAAGAAACTGTGAACTTTAGACAGCATTTAGGAGTCCCAGATCAGGGTCAGAAAAAAGCACCAGCTCATGGAGATGAGGATCCCAAGGGCTTCTTGGGATCCCATCCAAGTGGATCCCAATCCCCTTTCCACTGTCCAGGAGCTGCCATGGAAAGAACCGCATCAGCTGCTTCTCTGAAGTCATATCAGCAACCTTGGAGAGGGGGTCAAAAGGGAATGCTAGGGGAAAGGAACCAGGTCTGCCTGGATACATATCTTTGTGGTGTTCCAGCCTCCTTCCTTCTCCAGCTAACCTAAACCAGCCTTGTAGCAGACTTTCAGGGCAGGAGGAATGGGAAGATGCCCATATGCCTCTTTCACCCTACAAAAGCTGCCCATCATCTTCCAAGCTTGCAGGCTTATAAGCACCACCATTGTACTTAGCTACTCCATTTGGATGTTCTTGTACATCTTCTTGTACCACTACAGATAAACTATCTAGCTACTGCTACTGTTTTGCAAGAATTGACATGGAGTCAGATGGTGGTCTGTTGGAAATACCGTAGTTTTCCATGATGTGAATGAGCCTGTGTAAGATTTGAACTTGTATGTATTTCCTTCTCCTCTTTCACACACCAGAGGAAGAGATACAAAGTTTTAAACTAATCACAGTGCCCCATGATAGGAAACTAGGCTTTGTGAAATCAATTCAGGAAGAAAATGGTTTAATATTCTGGCCTGTTGTCTCTAAGATAGTTGAAATTGTGGAGAACTGTTAAAAATGAGAAAGAGAAGTGTTTGATCTCCATCTTTTTAGCATGAATCAGGAGGAGTCAGTGTGCAAGCTCAGGGCTCACCGCACATAATGCTCATACTGAGGAATTATGGCTGAGATGAAATCTCTTCTCTTGTTCCAGTGTTTTGTGGCATTCAAAAAACCTTATACCCGTGTTGTAAATTGTCTGTGTAAACTGTTGGCCTTGATTGATAAGCGATACAGGGAATTCCATTCCGGGGGGTTTTTGCCTTCATTTACAGAGATTTTGAAATTATCTTGAAGGGCTTTGTAGGAATGTTTGATTTAGGTAATTTATGAAGGGAATTTCCAGCTTCTTGAGAACTTTTTGGCAGTGTTTGATCAGATTCAGATAGAACAAAATATGAGCTCTTGGGCATTCTCTCTCTTCTCTCTCTCTCTCTTCTCTCCCTCTCAAATGAAATGTCTTTAACAAATAAAGGAGTGTCTTTTGTAAAGTATTTTTAGCCTTTAGGAACTATTTCCAACTTTATTCTTTAATTCCAAAACTTTCAGAAAATGAAGACAGTCATTTGTTCATTGTTATGTGTTGCAGGCAAGGAATAGTCACCAGTGCTAATGCTAACATAGCTTCTGCAAGTGGGTTTATCTGTTGACTTCAGCTCCTAATCCACAACAAGCAAAACATACATAAAGATGCAAGGCTCTGCATGTTTAGACAGAAAAGTCCTGCAGTTCCCAGCATGGCCCAGGCAGCCATGTAAGTTGGGGAATGCTGGGCATTGTAGTACTTATGTTCTGTCTAAACATGCATAGGATTGCGCCCCAAGGCAAAGTAAGAACATAAGAAGATCCCTGTTAGTTCGGACCAGTAAGAAAGCCATTCAACTTTATTAGATGACTCTGTTCTAACATGATGTATGTTCGAGGAAAACCATAGTATCCCTGAACCTCAGTTACAAAGCTCTTCCCCTTTATGGAACAAATCAGTGAGAATCATAGTGGTTGTAACTACTTCCTTCTCAAGTCAGAGATTTAAGACCTTGACTTCACAGTTACTCTGAGTGTCCCTACTTGCTGATTGGTGTAAATGGAAGCTTTCTTGTCCAGATGGAGCTGAGTTAGTTAGCTTGTGATTTCTCTCTTTTCTCCCCATCTCCTATCCAGCTGATTTTGGAGACTACCATCACTTTGAATCTCATGATTTTCTCCGGGAATATGTTTTGTTTCCTATGGTAAGTTAACCTCTGAACCTTTATTATTTTCAATTTTTTAATTCAATCCTTTATTACTTCAGGGATAGTTTTATTTGCAACATTATCATGGGTGACATTTTCCCCTGTATCATCAGCCACAGTCTCACTATGTTAAACTGTCCTCTAATAAACACAGTTCCTTAATTCATTGTTGATTTCCTTTTTCTTTTTTCTCCATGGAATTAAGGTGCTGCTGGATACTGACTGCCTTAACCAAGCAATCAAATATTCCATCATTCTTGCTACAATGGTTTTATGTATCGACCTGCATTTAGAAAAGCAGCTTCCAAGCTTGCAACACACCCTTCTGGGCCCCTAGTTCAGTGGTAGAGCACTTGCTTTGCATGCAAAAGGCTCCAGGTTCAAGGCCTTGCAGGTCTAGTTAAAAGGAAGTCAAATAATAGGGCGCAGAAAAATCTCGGTTAGAGACTTTGAAGACCCACTGCCAGGCTACAGTAGATATTGATCAGAAGAAGGATCAGTGGCCCAAACTCTGTCATTTAGCTGTTGTTGATGTTGTATTTTTATACTTTATTCATGTGGATATTAATATGGCATTCCTCAATGCATTATTAGAACAGCTTACACAGTTGAATTCAGGTAGAGGAACTCCCCTCTGCACTGCACGCCAGTTTTCTTGCAAAAGTCCCTCTCCTCTAATCAGTGTAAGAAAAAGAAGAGGTGTTGCTTCCATTCAACTCCAGCATCCCTACCCATCGGCAATGCTGGTTGGGGCAGGTGGGAGTTGACATCTCGAACAACTGGAAAGACACCAGTTTGGGCAAGACGGGTATAAAACAAACGCAGGGAAAGAAAAGAGCTTCTGAAAAGAATAAAGAAGCTACACATAATCTGTAGTTCCACCCTTCCTTCAGGTGCAGTGATTCTTGTTTTGCAGCTCCACACACACAGCATGGGAGAACTGGCCTTTAAGATTCCTTCTGGCCCCGCAGTCATCCTCTGTGCTCCGTATCATGTGCCAGTCCGCCCCGCTGGCATCAAGAGTGTGGCATGGAGGTGTTGGAGGACAGAGCCGTATGTGCCCCTGGGCCTCCTCAGCTAGCCTGCTGCCCCAGATGCTCTGGATGGCAGGGCCGGGTTCAGGGTCTGGTCAGTCCCAGCAGGGATCCACAAGCAAGAGCTCCTGGAGTTGGCCCTGCTCTTCACCTCTGCAGCCTGCTTGCTACCCTGCCGCCTGCCCTTGTCCAAGCAATGGCGGTGGCGGGAAGGGGAGGTCCAGTGGCCACAGTCTGCTTTCTCTCCACCCCTCTTCCCATGGAGCAGGCAGGCCGTATGTATGAGCTGGTGACAATGGCCATGAGAAGTAGACTGGCTGGTGGAGAGAGCCCATTGAGGGTGTCTTGCCCCAGGGCCCTCCAACACCTGGAGCTGGCTGGATATATTGGGAAGCTGGAAAGATGCTTTGAGCATGTGTGATCTAATCACTCAATTAACGTAACAGCCAGGCGCCTGCTTGAACCAGATTTTCCCACATCTAAACCCAGTGGTCTGACCATCGGCTTCAGCCTACCCTGTTCTTTAATAAAGCCTGCCCTTTGAAAGAGATGCCTCGGTGGGATCGTTTGGTTAATTAGTTAATATTCAGCCCTTACTAACTGCATGGTCAGTGGACCAAACACTTCACTGAGGGGAGGGGGAAGCTAGGGAGAAACGCTCCTCCAGCGTGTTGAGAGCTGGGGAGGGCTGCCGCGCTTGGACCGTGTTTGATCTTGTGCAGCTACAGTGTGTGTCAAACGGCATTTCTTCAGCAGCGAAAAGAACAAAGTTATGTACACAGAACGCCTCGCAGGTGTGTGGCTGTGTACAGGCACGTACCATGCCATTTTTCATTAGCACGCTACCGCTTTCACATTTTTCAGTGTCAGGAACAAATATTATGGGGAGGCCCCCAATGAGCAAGAAGTAAGACAGTTGGGTCAAGTATAAATACACACAGCCTTGGGGCATTCTAAAATAATCACCCAGAGTTTACTGGCATCCTTTGTATGTGTGTTAAACTTTGGAATTTTGAGTTGATTCTGTTTTAATTATTGTAGCAAACAAGTTTTAAAAAGTAACTTGTGCCACACACAAACCATGTATTCAAAATAGACTTCTTTCCTCAGCTTGCTAAGATTACAAGTGTATTATGTTGCACATTTTAAATAACTTAGTCAACAAAGCTTTTGATCACATAATTCAAAGTATGAACAGGAATGCGGGTTGTGGAGGGGAATCTAGCTTTTCTTGTCTGCATATTTTACTGAAATGTTGAGTCCTTTCTTTTCTGGAATGAATGTGTTGCTGTTGTGCAGTGTGATGTCCCCGGGACTTCAGTTTGCAAAAGGTCCCGGGTTCAATCTGTGGCTCTTGAGGGGAAGAGTCCAGTCTGAAATCCTGGAGAACAGCTACCATCCAAGGAATAGTCAGTACGGACCACTGGAAAGTGACTTGGTACCTGGTTTATGACCTGGGATAAGAGCTGCTGAGCTGCCATGCAGCCACATGGCTGGTTTGGATGGGTTCCGGGAAGCTGCTTGCTGTATAAGCTCTTTTCTCTCTCAGCGTCTCTCTCATTTTAGCACACAGTTGTCTGCTTTGTACTGACTGATTTCTGGTACTGTTACTAGATGAGTAGCCTTATGCTGGATGACTTTCCATCTCTGTAGCCCTGCCTGTGTCTCCAGCAAAATGATGTTACAGTCCAGGAAGTAAACTACCTCTTCCAAATGCTGACTGCACGGCACTAGCATTTGTAAAACTTTTTTTTTTTTTTTGCTGCAAACAGCCAAAATTCCCTGCTTGCAAAGGAAAGAAACAACCTAGTACCTTCGGAAAAAGCTTTTATCCTCTCAGGAGTTTTGTACCTGGAAGAGTATCCAGAAAAGCAATAGCACCTCCTGCAATGCAAACTCTACCCTGATAATTTGGTTGAATGTGTAGATCAGTTGTTGATCCTAAAGCACAAACCTGTATGTGCCACTAAGCCTGCCCTGTGCTTCTAAACTAGCCTAGTTCCCTGGACAATCAGACCACTGATATCAAGGGTAGGTTTTCACCTCACTTCCCAGTGCATCTGTGTGAACTCATTTCCCTTCCTGAGTTTCAGTGTCTTTCTTGGTCCTCATGCTACAAGTCCCAAGCTTACGATTTGATACAGTTTTCTTTGCAGGTGACTTTTGCTTCCAGTCAACCTTGGCTTCACTTGCCTAATGAATCTGGCCCACAGTTACAGCTGGGGAACTAGAAGGTGGCCATCTTGGTGGCAAGATCTAATCATGAAATGTAGTTACATTTCCTTTACTTGATGGTCCCATCTTTGTGTCCCAAACATTAACCATAGCACTTAAAACACTGCAGTGGAAAATGTAATTCCCTAAATTCTCTCCTCTGCTTATGCACTGACCTGGTTCATGTGTAACAGTGGCAAATCATAGATTATTTAATCCACAATTCACAGGTGTGTGTACTATCTGTAAGCCACTTCTTTGACTGATTGAGTGGTGTGAGTTGACATGAGAATCAGATTGGTAGGTTGTTCAGGGACTAAACAACCCAGCAGTTAACCCATGGTTTGTTGTTAGGTTAACTCCTGGTTTATTTAGTCCCTAAACAAAGCATCATTACAGAATTAGGCTGATCAAAGATTGTTTACAGTTCACATGCAGTTTGTTGCCTTACAAATTATGGGCTCATTAATTAACCCACATTTGGTTGGCAAATCCTTTCATGAAATGCAAAGAGAACCGCTGTCATGAAACATTTCCTTCCTCCCACCAGCCCCAGTCTCAAACCATCTCTTGGCTTAATTATCTTCATTATTTCACATAAGTCTCTGAGCATACACAAAGTAGTATGCTGAACCCTATCTTCTACTCATTTCCCATAGCTCTTCTTATGAACCTGTCTATACCCTGACTCCAGAGGAGGCACGCTGTGGAAACTGGCATGCCCCCACTTCACCGTTGTGCCCCTAGCCAACGCTGGCTTCTTGCCAGTGTTGGTGCTGAGCCACCTGGTCCAACTCTGAAAGGGAAGGTTGGTCTCCACTGGGGAGATCTCCCATTTCAACTGCCCCTTCCCACAAGCCCCATTGTCAGTATGATCTGTGTACCCTTCTGCCATTGGACCAGTCTCTTCTACTGTCACACAGGCAGTTCCATCACAGGGTTAGCCTCCTGTGAGCCTGCTGGAAGTTAGACAGTATGCACGTACATGATACCCTCCTTCTCTCTCTCTCTCTACACACACACACACACACACACACACACAGAGAGAGAGAGAGAGAGAGAGAGAGAGAGAGAGAGAGAGAGAGAGAGAGCGCAAGCCTTCCTTTGTTTTTTTACAGGATTTGACCCAAGATGAAGCAGTCCTGGAGGAACTGACTCAGAAAGTAGCCCAGGAACACAAAAATCACAGGTGAGGCGCAACTGTGACAGTGCCTGAATTGCTGCATATTTTTGCTCTCAGTTATGGGAAACATTTACTGCTTGGAGCTATATTCTTCAAGTGGCCTTTCTTCCTTCGCCCATAGTTTTGCTGCTGCTTGGAATGACATCTCCCAGAGAACTCTGGCTACTGACAGTGTTAGGTTAATGTTAGGCTCTGGGCCAGCCTACTTGTGAAAAAGGGATGCTGGAGATGAACAATGGAGGGCATGTGGTTTGATGTCCTTCTTGTAAAACCCTCTGGATGCATTTCGCTGGTCATTCCTGGTGGAAAACATAAATTGATTATTATTTGGATCCCACATATATGGATGGTTGCTTTTGCAAAGTACTTCCAAGCTTTTGCACTTGGACAAGCTGTACACTCTTTCTGGGAAGATCCCAGTGTCAGGGAGGTGGGTATTGTAAGCCCCATATTGTAGATGGGACTGAAGCTGAGAAATAGTGGGCTGCCTAAAACTTCAAGAAGTACTTCTTCGGACAGCTGGTAATTGAACTATGAAATCCACTTCTGCAAAATATATAGCCGTGGCTGTAAAAGGGGATTGCAAAAATTCGTGGAGGAGAACGATATCGATGGTTTCTAGTCCTGATGGCTGCATGCTTCCTCCTGCATCAGAGGCAATATACCAGCATGCACCAGTCAGTTTCCTCTGGGCAGCTGGTTGGTCACTGTGTGAGCAGCATGATAGACTTGATGGACCCTTGGCCTGATCCAGCATGGCTTCTCCTACATTCTGAAGATTTCAACTGAAGATACAGGCAGTCCCCAAGTTATGAAGAACCTGTGCTTATGAGAAAACTGTCATAAAGCCTACCAATTTTTTTAAAATTATTGTAGCAAATCATCAGTACCCATAGAGAGGGAGGCCTCCAAAGCATCACCATAGAGAGAGAAGAGAAAGGGGGGAGAGGGAAGCCTTTAAAACATCACCATAGAGACAGAGGAAACAAAAGGGGAGAGAGGGAGGCCTCCATGCTTTCTTGCCCTACCCTTCTGGAGGGGGAAATCTCTGGCATTTCTTTGATGAAAAGAGGCACTGGAGAGGGTTTTTTTGGTGGGGGGGAATATTTGCAGTTTTCCACTTTCATGGGGGTCCTGTGCCCCTAGCCCTGCAAATGTTAAGGGCTGACTATATATGATCCAACTTACACAGAAATTCAACTTAAAGAGAAGTTTCCATTTTCCAAGGAGCAGAACCTGTTCATAACCTGGGGACCACCTTATTAGGCACTATGCCGTGATACTTCCTCACTTAATCTCAGCCAACATATCTCAGCTAGAGACTGGACAGTTTCATTTCACACTACTATAAATGTCTTTGCTTCTGAATGTTTACCCTGAGATTTGGATCGTCTGGGTTGAATGACAAAGAAAACAGGAAGGTGGCCTTGTCTTGCAGCCAGGTTTGACCATCCAGACCCATTTTCACCTGCAAATGTTATCACTATTTAGTATGATTCCAGATGAATAAATCCTCAGCGGTCTGACTTGAATATTTGGTCTGCCACAGAGCCCTTAGCCATATTTCCATCAATTCCTTTTCAGTGGCATCTCTGCAGCTGAAGCAGAATTTCTTTACATCAGTGAAGTAGAACGGCTGGATGGGTTTGGGCAGGAAAGCTTCTCAGTGAAGGTAAGATCCTGCAACAGGAACTGTGGTTTAGTTGACTGCAGTAGGTGTGTGTGTGAGAGAGAGAGAGAGCGAGAGAGAGATCCTCTTGTAGATATAATCTTCAAATTCCAGTATTTGCTCTGTGTTGACCCAAAACACTTTGCGGGATCAGAAAGAGAAAGTGTGAGCAAAGACAGAAAAGGATTTTGATCCTTTAGACAGCAAAGGCACAATCCTCTGCTTGTTTACAGAGAACAAAGAACTGAAATTCCTGCAAGCTGCTGGAGAACGCAGGAGCTGGAGGACTTTTTCTGTCTAGGCCTATACCCTCCTCCTGTAGACAATCTGCTGGACACACTACCTGCCTTACAGGTAGTGCCTTTTAGGTGTGCATGTGCTGCATACAGAGACTGGCTTGATCTTCCCATGTAGCACAGTCTACTGCTTAGTTGGACAGTCCAGGCCAGTGCTGTTGACCTTCCTTGTGATTTCTTCTTCAGCCCATTTTCTACAAAGCAGCCAAGCTTTGGTCAAGTCTAGCCCAGAGCAACCTGCTTAAGCTGACAATGGCTCTCCAGTTCCAGCTTCTCTCCCAGTGTTCCTGTTTTGCATGTCACTTTCTGACTAGAGACTCAAGCCTTCAAGTTGAGACCTCCAGCTTATGAGGCACATGCTCAGGCTACAATCTTTCCAATGCATGTTCTGAGGGGAGGGAACATGACTTGCTCTGGCAGAACAAATGCTGGGCACACAGAAGGTCCAGATCCCACTTTTCCAGGTAAGGCTGGAAGAACTCCAGCCTGAAACCCTGGAGAGCTGCTGCCAGTCCATGTTCACAATATTCAGCTAGATGGACCAGGAGCTCGACTCAGGCAGCTTCTGATGTTCCCATGTAACTGCACAAAGGAGCAGACACTCTTTTGTTCTGCGGGGGTTCCTTGCTTCTGCAGCTTGTAAAATAATTACTTAGTTATTTTTAGTATTATTTGAAAAGTTTATATGCTGCCCTTCATTAGCAGATTCCCAGGTAAATGAAAGAAACAACAGCAAGGAAAGCTAGTTAGTAAAATCAGCAAAAGCCGAGGAGTGTAGTTTTCAGTTGGTTGCTGAACACTGTCAGGGATAGTCCCCGTCACACTTGACTTGAGAGGTGATTCCAGAGGTGTGGGGGCCACAACAAAAAAGGCCCTCCTGATGATTGCAGATGTATCTTTACCTGAGCAAGCAGAATACCCTGAACTGTAGATCCCACTGAATGGGCAGGCTGGTATGGGAGAAGATGGGTAGCCTGGTCATGTAGCAAGTTTTTCAAGCCCTTACATGTCAATAACATCACCTTGAACTTTAGTCCAATAATATACTGGAAACCTGTCCAGTCCTCTGACCAAAGGTGTATTATCAGTATCCTAGCTGCTAAATTTTGCACTATTTTCACTTTCCAGATGAGTCTCAGAGATGCAGTGGGGCTACTCTAGAGTTGTTGGGTTGCAAATTATAGCGTTTAATCAAGAATTAGAAGTGTTGTATGCTGCTGAAAAGAAGCTGAGTAAGATCTAATAGCTATTTTCCATGTTTTTAGTTTGTTCAGTAACCCTTTTGTGATTCTACCCACTTTACTTAGGCATTTTAATTTGATCTAAACATTTTGGTTGCTTTGATATATCACACATTTGCAACCTAGGTAGGCAGAAACCGTGTATGTGAGCTTACAATATCAATTAAAAAGTTGTGCTTTTTAGATATAAAAGTCCCCTTTCGTCTGTGTGGGTTGTTAAGCTATTCTGTAGCTTTATGTGCCACAGGCAATTCCATTTCTACCCTAAGGCATATCCCAGCTCAAGATCTCTGCAGCTGATGCAAAGAATCAGGAAGACTCTTGCAATAGCCTGAAGGGACAGAAGGAAATTAATGATTTGGCCGGCTTCCGAGCTCTAGATCTTGTGACAGTCTACATGAAAGTTAATGTGTGTGTGTGTTTTGCACCAGAATGTGGAAATTGATGCAGTCGTCCATGTCCAGGCTTTAGACAACTGTCAGAAATCAAAGGTTTACATCCGATTTAAAGTTCTGCACTGCAGCAAATCAATTCTGTAATAGCATGACTCATTCAGCTTCCCCCTCACAATGTTTGATGAGCGCCAGAGCGAGATGAGTGCTGCACATGGTGAACTAGAAGGATGCGGTGGTGGTGTCGCTTTAAGAACCACCTCGAGGCATTGTGGGAATGACAGTGGTGCAGGCCTCTGCACATGTAGACATAACAAAGTGCATGCGATCAGGGGCATGGTGTGAGTTGTAGAACTTTGTTCCATGTAAACATGGACAGTGGCTAATCAGGTGGATCCAGGTGGATGCCTGTAAGCCTTCCAACCCAGGCATCCACCTGAGCACAAAAGGAGTGTGGAGGAAAGGATTGCCACTGCACTTCTCAGACCTGTGAGGAGGAGGAGGAGCTGAAGCACCAGTAGGATTCCATGTATCCTGGTGGAGCCTTACTCCTCTCCTCCCTGCCCCTGGATCTTTCCCACACACACTCCCCCCTCCACCCCCTACATAGCTGGCTCCAGAGCTGAGCTTGTAACTTCAGAGCCACAGCCCAGTTGTACCAGTTGTGAGGGCTGAGGAAGGCTCTTCTTCACTCAGATGCATTCCAAGGTCAGAGCTGGTATTCTGGCCTTTCCCGTGACCATCTGCACACTGCCTAGAGGCCATCAGATTGTCCCTTCCAGGTTTTTTTCAAGCTCTGCTTTGTCGAAGCCATCTCTTTGTGCTAGTATTCTATCTGGAAAGCATACCTCTGATAGATGGCTTAGGAACAAGAAAGAAACAAGTGCATTGTGGGTTTTATTTGAGTGCAATACATAAAGCCAGCACCCCCCAGTGGAAGCAGCCATTTGGGAGGGCTATGCAGTGGGAGATGAGAGGGGCAAGCAGGGGCACGCGCCAGCCCTGCTTTGTCTACGTCACTTTTTCTTTACTTCCTTTTCCACCCTGTTGTCATTGTGGGTGGTGTCTGTTTAAATTGTAACCCTGTGCATAGGGGCTGCCTTGCTCTGTTGTTTGCATGTGAACCATTCTGGAAGCTTTTTTTGGGGGGGCTCAGGAACAGAAAAAAATGCTTTAAATAAATACATAATAAGATGCTGACATCTTGCAGAGAAATGGCTGGTGCAGAAGGCATCTGAATGAGAGATGGGACATGGTTGGTGTGTTTTTCTGTTATTGTGGTAAACTGCCCATAGAGCTTCAACCATTGGGTGGTATGGAAATAACATAAAGAATAAGAATTAACCACATGTTATAATGGTTGCCTCTTTGATGATTGAAGTTTGGGGAGAATAAACTTTAAACTTCATTGTGTTTTGCCCACCTCACCCCTGCACAGGACAATCAAGGTAACGACATGAATCTCGGAATTTTCTGCATGGGTATTTTTGTCAAGAATAGAATGGGACGGCCCACAGTGATGTACAGGTAAGATCAGTGGATGATCTGCTTGAGGTTTTAAACCCTTTTAAACTTGCCACTGAATTCAGTGGGACAGCACCTCCAAAGGCAGGGATCCTGATTGCCTCAAATCTCTGATTTCCCATTTAGCTGCGCTTGGCACGAAACTCTTTGCAGGCCTTCCTGCTCAGTCTTTTGAGGAACCTGCATTCCCAGGGATGTTGGGGATAAGGCTTCCATGCATGTTCCTTAACCCCCTCAAATTTCATTTCTCACATGCGTAAGCAAATGCCCCTTTGAAGCTGTTATGCTTCTCCAGGTGAAGCTGCCTGGCCACACCGTGTTTCCTTATGGCCTCCTCTTTTGCACGCAGCTTTCAGGAAAACCTTCTGTGTTGGCTAAAGGCTTCTGGGCGCCTTCCTGTTTGCACTGCGCAGGCTGTTTTTCCGCCAACTCTGCTGTCACTGTGCTTTGTCTTGCACTTCTCAGAATACTGCTTTTGCAGTGCAATAATGCCCTTGGGATTGTGTTGCTCTTCTCAGCATTTTTAATTATAATTCACAAGTTTACCCAAAGAAATATGGGATAATTTTACAAATAATGAAGACATAAAATCCTGCTAACTTACACGGTGATGACAGTAATTATGATTATTGTTATTTCTGTGTCACCCACTAGCCAGAGCTTTCCAGGTAGGTCTCAAGAGTCATAAGATTACAAACCACAGCTAATAAAATGCAACATACATTTCAATATGCAAAGTTTAAACAATTTAAGCAACTGGAAAATATTTTAACAACAAACTAACATAAATGTCCCATCATTTGCAATTAGGGACCATTAAATTCTTGGGAATATACAGTGATTTTAACCTGGTGCCAAAAAGATACATGTGTCCAGAAACTGAGTCAAGACTTTCTGCTTGTAAGAAATATTTCTTGTAATAAAACCACTACATCATTCTCTAGGTACATTTATTATTTATTAAAATACATGTATTCTGCCTTTTGTCCTAAGCAGAACCTGCAAAACAGTGTGCCAGAAAAGCAGTAAAACCAGTTCAAAATGTCAGACCAGATTGATCTCACAACTATCCCTGAAATCTCAGAGGACAGAATCAACTTCATATAAAAAACCACTAAAAGGCAAACCAGGGCATTGTTTTGCAATAACATGTCTGCTTCAGCAAATATGCTTTTCTGCAGGTGGAACGACATTGGAAATATAACACATAACAAGTCTTCGATCGCTGTGGAACTGCTCAACAAAGAAGAGTCGGTGCTCTTTCATACGGTAAGCAAAACATGAAAAGATCAGTATCCAGAGGCAAGTATTATTTTTTAACCCCAGGTTCCTTGTTTTCGGCTAAGCCTGTCATCACTTCTGTTTCAGGAGTGACAGATTGATAAAGAGGCTTGCCAGTCTGGTGATCTGACCTCCTGCAGATCACCTCTGAAGCTTGGGAGTGAATTGCAAGGGTTGATCGGAGCGGATGCTTGGCCCCCACTTGCCCTGTTCAGCTGCTTGTAAATTTTATCCATGAGATTCCTGGCATGGCATCAGGTCCATCCCTGACCTTCCTAAGGAGTGGTGAAGCCAGAGGGGACTGTAACTCAGGACCTTTACCTGAGGACCTTTACCTGGGAACCTTCGTCATTTCCAAATGAAATGAACTGTAATTTTATTCAGCTGAGCACAATTGCCATCTTCCAAGGTCAAGGTGGAGATGGCTGGGGCAGTACATGCCCTTCCCCAGGTACAATTGATGAACAGAGCTGATGCCGCCCAGATTGTGAGGGCGTACTATTTGCCTGCAGGATGAGGCTAGGGTCCACCCAGTCCAGTTTTCTGTCTCTGTAAGCGGCCTGCCAAATGGCTTAGGAAGCTCATCGGCAAAGCATACGGTGCTTACCATGTTTTGCTTTCCTCCAGCAATTGGGGGTATCTTAATCATGGAGGCTCCATTCCATGGGACCATAAGAAAAGCCTCATTGGATCAGATCATGGGTCTTTTTAACTTGTCCTCCCAGATTCCCGCAGTGGCCAACTGGATGCTTCTAGGAACTTCCCAAGCAGAGCTTATAGGTGATAGCCCCTTCCTCAGCACCAGTGTTCAGAGAGGCATGCAGCCTTTGAATCTGAACACTCATCCAGTCTTCAGGAGGATTCAGATGTGTACCTCAGAAGAATACAGAAGCCTCTTGCTAGAGTAGCAGTCCATTCCACAAGCACCAGACTGGCTTCGTGCTTCACCTTGGCTTTCCATAGCACCAGACTAGTTTGACTCACTTGCAGAAGCATCTCCTGTTCCTCTGGAAGGGACTATCCAAGCCTCTTAGCACTGCCACTCTGCAGGGATGTGTAGCAAGCCTTTGTCCCTTGCACCTTTATCCTAACAGGAAAAGTGGGGGTAGCCTGAGCCCTCTCGGAGGTATATAGTAAATCGGCCTTCCACAACCTGGGTGTCTTCCAGATGTGATGGAAGCCCTACAGCCCTCTTCTTCCCTCAACCGTCTGGGACAGTTGTAGTCCAATCTATCTGGAGGGTGCCAGGCTGGAGAAGGCTGCTGTAGACTATGGTAGTATTTCTGTAGGTTTGGAAATCCAAGAATATGATCCCATTTATTGACTTCTCAAATAAAGGTGTCAAAGAACTTTCAGCCTGGAAGAGGAGTTCAGTTTCAGAGAAGCTTTTGGGAACTGCATTCTAGTGATAGTCAGAGCCAAATCAAAACTGATGGTGGCCAAAATAGACAAAATGACTTGTATTTTAGATTAAAGCTCTTACTGCTTTTCAGAGGCATTTCAGCCAAATGGAATGAGGAAGAAACATGATGGTGCTGTAAAACCACCAAAGTTACGGGAAAGGGGGTGGTGCCAGAGGAAGGAGGTGTGGCCAACTGGTACGGCCAGATTTGGCTTATGGGCTCAAGGTTCAACACCCATGTAGCCTCATCCTACCCAAAGTAGCCTCAGGTAGGATGGTGAAACCATATAAGCAGGGCAAAACAACTGGAGCAAATGCTTCTATTAACATGTTTGGGTGGTGTAGGTGAAGGGATGTCTGCCCTGGTATTTGTCCACTGGATAGAAGAATCAAGGCAAGATGAGCAACCCAACTGGATAGCTGTCTGAGATTTCTGCCCCACTGACTTAGAAATGCCGTATCATCTAGTTCTCAGTTTCCTTAGGCAGCTGGCCAGCTAGAGCCAGAATGGGGCATGTTTTCCCGATGATTCAACACTACCTTTGGATAAGGAGAACCCTCCAATCTACATTAGAATTCGTTGGCTCAGATACCCCCATGGATTTTGAAGGGAAGCGCCACCTCCAGGGCTGTTGCATAAACTCCCACCGCCTTGGTGAACATATTTGTGCACTTCTGTGCTGCTCACAGAATAACTTAGGTGGGGCTCTTGCGCCGTCCCACCCAGGGCCTGAATGGGCAAAGACTTGGCCACGTTTACCAGTGTAACCACATCATGCGCTCAGGTCATGTGACAAGGTTGCATCTGCAGCCCACTAGTGCAATCCCTCAGATGCCGTTGACTTGGAATTTTGCAGGGACCTCTCTGAGGAAAATATTATTCCTCCTGAATATTTTAGAAGACAATGGCTGCAGTCACTAACTCTTTGCTAAGCAAGTCAAGGTGTAATTAGATGTGTGTGTTTTCCTGTGTTCCACTCTCATTCCCACCCCCTCCTTTCTGCTTTTAAAGGATGACCTTGAAAATGCCAAGTACATTTCACGGTTGTTTGCAGCAAAGCACAAGTTTTACAAACAAAACAACATCTGCACAGAGTGAGTACACACGCTTTGCCACTCCTGGCTCACTGTGGGGAATGCAAAGTAGCCTTGCTTCGGTCCAGGCTTTTGGCTTGTTGAGGGCATTTTTTAGTATTTGTCCTCCATCTGGCTCTTTGCAGATACAGTGATATCAAAGATGGTAACTCTGGTTCAGAGATCCAAGATAAGACCCCGTACAAATTATCTTATCTGGAACATTAGAGTTTCAGAAGAAGCACTAACATTATTTCTGTAAGCGCCATTGACGCTTTTGGCTGGAAGGCGAGAATGGGCCTTCTGGGTGGCTGCTTCCAGGTGCTGCTTAAATCCAGCATGGCCAGAAGTGACTTCTGCTGGTCCAGTGGGAGACACCCTTGTTGACCTTTCTCTGCAGCTCCCTTATATCTCCTCCAGTGCTGGTCAGCATAATCAGGATAATAAGCCAGGCTTCCATGGCTTTTTTCTCTCTTTCGTTGATTAACCATCCTCCTCCGCAATGCCAGCATAACAAACCAGGATTTCGGGACCCCTGGTGTGCCTTTTGCCAATTAACTATCAACCTGGTCAAGGCAGAATATCTGTTGGACATGGCGAGGCACAGACAGGTGTGCCACAAGATCCAGGGGCAGCTAGAGGTCCAGTTCCAGTGCAGGTAGACTAAGGTCCAGAGGGTTAAAGGAAAATGACATGGCCAAAGAGCAGTTGGTGGTCAGGTTCTAGGTTCCAGAACAAGCAGCCAGATCATGAGACCAGGGATGATACGAGCATTTTATCAGCTGACCCTGTGGGGGTAGCAGACAGTGATGTATATATATCTGTGAATGAGTGAATGAATGAGGAGTAATATTAAGGCATGTAATGCATCTGGGTTGGGGAACCTGTGCTTTCCAAAACTTTCTGATTTCAGTTCCCATCAGCCTTAGATGTCCAAGGATGATGACAGCTGTGATCCAACCACATACAGAGAGAGACAAATCACCCACCCCTGCCATACTTAATCATCAGTTAACCATATCAGCAATCCTAACCCTATATACACTCCTGGGTAGGCACATGTAAGATTGGGCAAGAGGCATTCAGTATCTCTCTAGTTCCCTTTCCACTTCCAAAGATCCTTTTTGCTAGGAACAGCAAACTGTGTCCCAGCACTTGATGGGTTAATGGCACGGCCAAGAGGAAGCCCTCATTGACCTTGTAGGCCCACTTCCAGGCTGAGCATCCACATCTGTCTTATCAGTGTTGCCATCTGTTGAGCTTGCATAACAGAGGGAAGAGCTGAAGACATGGCAGCATTGTCAGACTCATTGAAATATTCCGGGTTTCTTGGCCAAGGGCCCGTACATGTACAAGGCTGACTTTAATTTGCCCCAGCACTGATGCTTCATTGGAACATGAGCAAAGGGATTGGAAGGCAGAAGCAACCCCATCGCAAGGGACCAGGGCCGGTTTGCTCAACAGCAGCAAAGGAAATAAGCCGCTGTGGCTCCTTTCCCCTACTTCATGTTCCATGTTGGGCCTGCCAGATTACCCTAATTCTCCTTGCTGGAGCAGTTTGCCATGTTACCTGAACCCAGGTAGCATGGCTTGTTGGGTGGGGGGCAACCCCCAGATAACCCAGTGGCAGCATATCTGCTTGGAGGATTGCCTGCTCCCAACACATGGCTTGTTAACCATTCTGCAATTGTGCAGACCTGGACAGAATATGTTATTTATCAAGTGCAATAAAAATTTCACATGACTTTGTATACAATGTTTGATGTGCTCCACTCCAACATGGAGTTAAACAAAAATTAATACCTGCAGTTAGGAAAATTGTGGCTCTTTCCTTAGGACAAGCATCAGGACTATAGCCAGGGTCAGAAATGGGAAAATGTAGAGTATTGGTAGAATAGACTGCCTGAGAAGCCCAATGCTGTGTATAGCACAGCGTGTTTTCAGAGTTAGGGCAGAGTATGGTGGACAAAAGTGATGGAGGCTAGGCTTGCATCTGTTTTCTCTTCCTTTATTCTTGGAGGCCGGAAGATAAGAAAGTGTGACTAAAGGGAATAATCATGCTTCAGTCCATAATATGGTTCAACATAGCAACCTTGTAACCACCAGCATTGTTCTGATGATATGGGAAACCAGTGTGATGTAGTGGCACTTTGGGCTCAGGCTTAAGAGGCCCATTCAGATTTCACTCTGTTGTGAACTTTACTGAGATAGTCAGGGGGTATTCCCCTACTCTTAAACCAACCCACCTTGCAGGGCTCTTACGAGGATAAGCAGGGGACAGGGAAAAATATCATACATGCTGCTTTGAGCATCAAGATCAAAATAGCCATGTAATAAACCAATAGTAGATGAAGCTCTGTGGGAGTGCAGCCCCACAGGGCCAACGGCCAAGTCCGTTGCTTATGATTACCTTTTCACTTACATAGCGATCAAGTGTGTTCAAGGGAGTGGCTTTGACTTCTGGAATTCTGCCCCCACCTCTGCCTTTGGTTCATGGGAAGTTACTTCTCTTTAAGTCTCACCAGTGTGTCTTCTGGAAATTAGGTCCTCTGTGACTAGCCATGTCCATCAGAGCAGTCATTTTGTGAATAGGGAGCCCCTTGTGGCAGCCATTTTGAGAGCATGCCAACTGCATGTTCTCAGAATTCCAAAATTGCCCACTGACCCAAAAAGGCTTGGAACCCTGGCTTAAGTATAGGGCTGCTTTAATAGTCCCCTGTCACCTGGGCACAGAATTGACCCTGAGCTCTAGGACCATGTTGGTGACAGCACCCAAAGTATGAAATGTCTTGCACTGGAGACACTCCTTCATATACTTTGAGATGAAACCATGATGGTTCTAGAGAACAATTACATTTGGGGGTAATGGCTTTTCATAGATTTTCCATGGTAGCTGTGGCAACTTTTGTGGTATTTTTATTTATTGGTTGCTGGGTTATATGTTTCTTATTCTTTTATTGGTTGTTGTTTTACTGTATATCATGCTGTATATTTTGCTTACCAACCTGTACAGCTTTGTCTGAGATGTGGGTTTCATGCATTCAGAAATCAACACAGTGAATACTGGAGGGTTTATACCTAGAAGGGGTGTTTAAGGTGGATGATTTCTGTCTGAAGGCCTTTCCTAATCTCTCTGTTTTGGAAGTGGTTCTGCTGTTCGCGTTTCTTTCTGTGTGCTTATTTTCTAATTGCACATCACGTCATTCACCAGATCAGAAACTGTAAGAGGAGAAATTCCATCTTTGCTCTCTACACGTAAGCACTTTACTCCTGCTGTTTCTTCTGAATGTTTTTTTTTTTTCCTTTTCTGTATTCTTTTCTGTTCCTCCTTAAATTTTCCCAACATGCATCTTGTGTCCAGCATCTATTTGATCAGTCGCCTTTTCTGTCTTGGCTTGTGTGGCTTGTTGATGATTTGCTATGCTCTTTCTGTTGCTGTTTTTCCTTCTTCTTCACCTTAACCAGCTTTCCTCAACCTGGTACCATCCAGCTGTGATTGACTGCAACTCCCATAATTGAACATACAAGCCAGGGATTATTGGAGTTGTACTCTGACACATCTGGAGAATACCAGGCTGGGAAAAGCAGTCATAACCTTGTTGGCCTGTTTTGGACTCTGGTTCAGTTCTCATTCCTCAAAATGCTTTAGTTCTTTCTGTTTAATTTTTCCAGCAATTTCAGGATAGAATAAGGTTTTTCAAAAAGGCATGTGTGTTACAAAAGATTAATGTCTTTATAATTAAAAGAATATATTAATGCTACCTGTTTTTTCAAATGCACTTTTTATATTTGTTGAAAAGCAGGTAGTTGCAGATGCAAAGGCTTGTTTCATACTTGCTAGATAAGAATATGCATTTTACAGGATAAAGATGATGAAGAAGAATGATCTTTCCTTTTTCCTCCCACAGACAATCAAATTCTCCCCCTCCTATCAGGCGACGACCCACCTGGAGTAGATCATCTTTGGTAAATATCTTGGGAGCAGTGAAATGTTAATGAAAAACCATTAAAATCCAGCCAACTAGTAAGAAAGGAAATCCTAAAGTTGTTGATGGGAACTGCAAAAAACTAATGCAAACAACTTCAGAAAATTAAAGATCTATAAAGTGAATTCTGTAGTGATTGTGTGCTAATAGTGAACTAGTTGAGGTTGCTGAAGGATTACTGATGCATCACTGCAAGTTTTGCTCTGTAAATACATGTTAAATCGTATTTTTTTTACATTTTAGCCAAGGCAGCATCCATTTATTATGCCTCCTATGCACGTCCAGTGTGGAGAACACTACACTGAAACTCACAATTCACAAGGTATTTAATCAGCAGCAGCATTTGCATATAGCACAGGAACTTTTCAGAGCATGTCACAAACCTGATCTAAGCTATGCAGCAGCAGTGTTGAATAAAGCAATATCCCAGGCCAATTCAAAATGCTGGTATTAAAATGCAATGTGGTAAATTGCTTGGAGCTGAGTTACCTGCAGGATCACCTCCTTGCATATATACCTGGCCAGATCCTAAGTGTCACCCTGTGAGGCCAAAGACAGTGACTCGGGTGGCTTCTAAGAAAAGGGTCTTTTCTCCTCTGGCATGCCAGTTGTTGAATGAATGCCAGGGAAGCTCACATGACACCTCCATTGTGCTCCTTCCATTCCCAGGTGGAGACCTTATTTGCCCAGCAATTGTATTTCTATGTTTCTTTTCTTTTCTGCCCAGTAGCTGAAGCTCCCTGAGCTGTTCACAGCAGTTAATTTTAGTCTTTGAGTCTCAGTTTTAAATCCTTACTCTGCTGCTAGGTTTCTACAGTGGCTTTTATGATTTTAATTGTTGTGGGCTGCCTAGAAAGCTTTGGCTGTTGGGTGGTACAGAAATGTACTACATAAATATGGTTGCATTTCCATATTGTAGGCACAAGAAATTGCTAAAGAAGCCACAAGGCAGTGCCTTGCCCTCAGGCAGGAGTGGAAGGCAGGGATAATTTTTTCCTGTCAAGGCCTGCTCTACTTCCGTCAAAACCTTTCAGGGTCCTTGTTTCAACAATGGGCATAGCTAGAACCAGAACTGGTTGGGATGGCAGAGGTGACTCTTCCCTTTGTCCAGCAAGCCAAAAAGAAAAGTCATTTTCATCCAAACATGCAGCTTCCCCAGTTTGTGCAAACTTCCTTCCATCAGCTTCATAGCTGCAGGACAGAGTGAGAGTCAAAAGTGCCAGAAATCCTGAGGCAGGCAAGCCTGGAAGTTGTCCTGAGGAGAGAAATCCAGTTCAAAAGCCCTGGAAGTCCATATTTGCCTGAGAGGCAGAACTTCCTTACCTCTGCCCTAAGACCAGCAACATGGTTTGTGGCAGATGTGAGGTCTGAACCAGGACTGCTGTGCTAGGTAGTGGCAGTAATTAAAAGCAGTTGCTGAGGTAGCAGTTGCTAATGGTGGTATCTAACTGATTTAAAAAAAAAAACCCTTCAACAATGAGTGATAAAGACTTAAGCCTCAGAATTACTGTTAAAAAACCCCACAGTGTTTTGTTTGGGTTTCTTTCCACATATGGAACTGATTAGATTAGATTAGATTAGATTAGATTAGAACTACATTAATTGACTGCTATAGCATCTAACCACAACAAGCCTAGAAACCCAGAGTTCAGCAGAACAAAACCCAGACTGTCAAGAATGTGCTTTTTCTTCCATATTATGATGATGCTTATTCATATGTTGAGAAAGATGATTATAAATATTTGTCAGTAAAGGGTATAGAAGAAATAACTGTGCCAGAAATCTTACGGAGTGGGATTTTTTTTAAAAAAATCCCCCATGACTTCATTGTTCCCAGACATTTTACATCTCTAGTCTTTCTGTAAACGTTTTCTCAATACTGTATTTAGAAATAATTTTGGGAGAGTAAAGGCTAAGTGACAACATACACATAAAACCTGAAGGAAACGATTTCATAACCCAAAGCTGTTCCATGTTTCCAATTTGGGAGGGAAAAGTAAAATGGCAAGAAGAAATGAGGAAAGTGGGGGGCAGTTTCTCAATTCTTCCCATTTTTCCCAGACTTTCCCCTCTCTAAACTGGAACAGGGAGGGGAGCCAGTTGTTCTGGCCTATCTGGAATGGTGCACAGAAGAGTGCGCCTGTGTTTCTGCAGGCTAGAGAGCTCCAAGTTCACATTCAAGATCTTGTACCTGCCAGGGTCTGTTGGACTGTGAGGATTTATGCCTTTTCGTTAATGAAACAGGAAGCGATCCAGAGCCCCCACCTCTTTATCATGTTCCTGTTTCAAACTGTGGCAAACTCCCTGATTACTCTAGGCTTCTCCCATTCTTCAGCTAGCCAGGCAGGGCTGCCACCTCCGCCACCACCAAGAATGCTTCTGCATCCTCTCTTCTGCCTTTTATTCCTTATATTAGCTTGTTTGTTCCATCTTCTTTGTTTTCCACTTCTCCTGTACTCAGACAGCATTTTTCATGGAAACGAAGATATGTTTTACTGTAGATCTCAGACCAGCTTGGACCGATGTGCAATAGATTACAGCTACTTGAACGGCAATGTCCCCAACGGCAGCGTGTGCAGTGCACAGAGTATGAACTCTCTCAACCGCTCGCAGAATTTCGTGCAAGCTTCTCCAGTGTCCTCCAACCCCAGCATCCCTGGGAGTGACATCATGCGAGCAGACTATATCCCAAGCCATAGACACAGTGCAATCATTGTTCCTTCCTATAGGCCGACACCAGACTATGATACTGTAATGAGGCAAATGAAGAGAGGGGTGGTTCACCCGGACAGCCAAAGCCAGTCCTTGAGGAACCTCAACATCGGGAATGCCCATGCTTACAACCAGCCCAAAGACCTGGTGTACAGCCAGCCCGAGATACGGGAGAGACCCCCTTATGCCATCGCATATGGGCCCCAGGGCACTTACAAGAAGCACATTGCTCCCTCTGAGCAAGTGATCCCCATCAACGCCGCACAGACGAAAGGCGCCACCAGTGCCATTTCCCACACTGTCAGCACGCCGGAGCTGGCCAACATGCAGCTTCCCAACAGTCAGAGATGCAGCACGGCACACATCTTAAAGAACTACCTTTCCAGGCCACCACCGCCCTACCCGCGTCCGCGCCCGGCAACCAGCACCCCTGACCTTGCCAGTCACCGCCACAAGTACGTGAGCGGCAGCAGCCCCGACCTGGTCACTCGGAAGGTCCAGCTCTTTGTGAAGACCTTCCAGGAGGATAGCTCCCCGGTGGTCCACCAGTCGCTGCAGGAGGTCAGTGAGCCCCTGATGGCGGTCAAGCACCACGCGGCTGCCAACAAGCGCCACAGTTTGGAAGTGATAAGCAGCATGGTGCGTGGCATAGAAGCCATGGCTTTAAAGAGCCTGAACGCCCCTCTGCCCCGCAGGAACACGCTGCGGGAGCAGGTGCAGCCAGACGAGGCAGTGCCAAGGGGCCACAAAGTGCAGCAGCTCCCTCGCTACCATCACAAGAAGACCTTCTCGGATGCCACCATGCTGATCCACAGCAGTGAAAGCGAAGAGGAGGAGGAGCCGTCAGAGCCTGTGCCGTCCATGGCGGCACTCCATGAAAACATGGAGTACAGCGCCCAGCTGCAAGCTGCCCTGGCAAGGATACCAAATAAGCCTCCCCCGGAGTATCCCGGCCCGAGGAAGAGTGTCAGCAATGGAGCTCTGCGGAATGACCAAATGAGCGTCTCATTTGCTGCCTCACGGGCCAGGGCCATAAGGCCAGGGCCAGCAAAGGCCATCAGCATATCTCGGACTGATCAGTTGGCAGTAAACAGCTCCTCGCTTGGCCCCTCAATCTCCGAGCCCGACCTCACAAGCGTGAAGGAGAGAGTCAAGAAGGAGCCCGTGAAGGAGAGGCCTGTTTCTGAAATGTTCTCTATTGAAGACAGCATCATAGAAAGAGAGATGAAGGTGCGTTACAATATGCACATTTTATAAGTCTCTTACGTGCTGATAAAAAAGCAAGGGTATTTACAGCGATTCTAGATTAGGGATAAATGCTTCTTTCAACGTGTGGGTGGCCAGGGAGAAAGAGTCAGATCAAGAATGGCACTTCTGGGGAAAATGCAATCCTAATCATATGGGCTGGAAACCTAATAAAGAATTTTGCTGAGATGCTCATGGTTCCACTCCCAGATAGCTTACTCTGTTACATACCACATTCTCTGCTCCTCCACTATGCAGATTTCCAGAGTTCTTGTCATTCTTCCAAGATATAAGAACTGTGTGAGTAAACCTTCACATTTAATGTCATGTGAGTAGGCTGACTGTAGTTAAGAACAATAAAATTCCACAAACAGAATCCCAAAGTACCCTAGGCAAAGCATGGATTGGGGCTTTGTCTGCCTTTGTTTCCTGTCTAATCAGTGCTCAGTGTCAGATGTTAATCCCCACTCCATGGTGTATTAGACTCCAGGGGCATTTTAACACTGGTTTTTTTGGTGGTCTGTGAATTCAGCTGTAATAACAAATCATGATAGATGCAAACCAACATCAAGATGTGTTTTCCAATCCTGGTTTGTTGCCTCCAAGCAAACTAATTGGTTTCAGTCACTAGATATGCCATGGTTAAGTGTTATGTCGATTAACAGTTTCAAGAATTGGTTGCATGCTCCTCCTCCTCCTCCTCCACATTGTACATTATGGCCACAGGGCAGATAGCTTTTCTCAAGGCATTCAGCATTAGCCCAGAGCATCTAGGTCTTGAATTGCCATGCTCCAAATGAAGCATGCTTGCAAGTTTTTTTTAAAGCTAACATATGAAGCCAAGAAGCCATGTATCTGAAAGTCCAGGACAAGCTGCTGTTGAACTAAGCCAGGAGAGGCAGTTCACAACCAATTTATCCCCCGTGAGAGGTTCATCGCCCTCTAACAATTGAGGTGGGTTCAGAAGGGCATGGAAGCATCCCCACATGCAGAGCGAAGGCAACAGAAATGCTTCATTGCACTCAGTTTCAGAAAGCATTGACAACACTTCTGGCTTTTGAACTCAATGTTGGAAGTAAAATGGGGTAAAAGAAACAAAAATCATAATAACTTTGCTCGGTTCAGAGCTGTCAACATTCCTGTCTCCCATTTCACAGCCTTTCCAGGTGGTGGGGGGTGTGTGCGTTCAGGGGACGGGGGTGGCTTTATTTTCTATACACTTAATAGAGCTCATTGTCCTAATTTCAGTGTAGCAACATTGTGCAAAACACAGCACCGGTCTGGGCTTATATATCATCTTTGTGGTTTATTGGCTCACTTGTTTCTGCATACCCTCTGCCTAACATTTACACAGAATGAGAGCAAGCGAGACAGAAGCCTGTCTTTTATGGCAAATCTTCTGTATCGTGGGACTGTTCCTTTGAAATTAAAACTCTGCATTCATGTAGGAACAGTTCCCCCTCCCCGCGGGAAATAATAGAAAGTTTAGGAGACGCATTTGGATTTGCTCTACTAATGGCGATCATCTGCACTGCTCGGCCGGCATTGTAGATTTTGTGGGAGATTAAAAAGACATTCCAACATTCTGCTGGCATTATTTCTAATCACCCCGAGATGAAAGCGTGCCTTTTCTTGCCAAAAGTATCTAGAGAAACAGAAGATGGCAGGCCTGGAGGCCCAGAAGAGGCCCTTGATGTTGGCAGCGTTCAATGGTCTCTCAGTTGCTCGAGTTCCAGTGCCTGAGGATAGCCAGGATGAAGGAGCCAAGGTGCCAATGGATGAGCGGGTAAGAATAGGACTTGCAAAACAAAGCGTGCTATTTTGCTTGCTGTCGGCACCAGCCATTTCTGAAGTATGAAATGAAAGGCTAGGCAAATATGTACTGCCAGACTAATACGGCATCCCACAAAATTGTGATCGTGCACATAAGTTCACCAGTTCCACATGCAAGTAAAGGTTTGTGGGGTGGTTTTAGGTTGGAGGAATCCTGCCCAGTGTACCTGCCATTATGCAAAATCTCTTTGGAGGTTATTGATGGACTGTTGGTGTTCTGCCTTTCCTTTGAGGAGCGCAAGGACGATGCCTACCTTCCCCTCCCCAGTTTTATCCTTGGAATAATGACCATGGGAGGTAGAAGAGGCTGAAAAAAGGAGAGAAAAGGTCATCTGGTAGGCTTGATGGCTGAGCAAGGATTTGGTTCCAGGTGTCTTCATTCTGAGTCCAGCATTTAGCACTGGTGCTCTTCACCCATTAGCATCTCCGTAAGCACAGGAGGGTATTGGCACATGCAGGTAGGCCTCTGCAGTGAGATTATCGGGGTCCCCGTTGCATGGAGAGGCCTAGTCGTACGCAAGAGAATGTGGGTAACATTCTTGCTTAACTCTTGTGACACAGCATTCCAAGTCTAAAGATGGGCAGGTGCACGGGATGCTGCATTTAGTGTACCCTCTTCAGGCCTACCCAATTCACACATTCAGGCTATTCTGTTCAGAGGATTGAGGCCTTCCAGGAAGAGGCACATTTGGAACAGTGTCAGACCCTCACAAGTTTAACCCCAGGGTCTCATCACTCTGAAAATGAAATGACTATATGGTTACCTCTCATGGGCAGACTTTCCTTGATAACACAGCCTTGTTTGTTTGCTCTTTACATTTCTAACCAAAGCTCTGTCAGTGTTTCACAATTCAAAAACATAACAGTGTAAAAACTTTGAAGTTTAAAACTACAGTACAAAATAGAAGTAAAAACCAGAGTAAGACCTAGCAGTAGTACAAATACATTTCTTTGCTTTTTTTATGCTGCAGTAGCATTTCTGGTCTGGTAACGGGTGATTGGTCTTCATCTTAATGTCAACAAAGTTAATTTGCTAGAATTTGGATTTTCAGTTCAATTTCTTTGGATGGCTGATTCCAGTGGGTCATTCTTGGGAACTGTTCTTCGAAGTGCCTCAAGTGTCTACTTTGTCCAGCAAAACAGCTGGGAGAGATTATCAGGAATTTTGCAGTGTAGCACCAAAATTTTGGAGTGTAAGCCCCACTTCTTCTCCTCCTCCTTCTCATGAAAACTGCAAACGAGCATTCTCAACCCTAACTATTGCTGAGAAACATAAGAAACTGGATTAATTTTTTAAAGGAAACTAATTACATATTTAACTTATATAAGTTATCCTTTTCATATCTGTATGTTGTAGATTAAGGACTTTTGCATTAATGAAATGAAGTATATTTTTAAAAAAAATTGAATGAAAATTTACCCCAGGCAAGATGAAAGTGATCACAATTGGTGATCGTTGGAATCCAGATGAAGGAGCTTCCTTGAAGACCAATAGGATAAGCTCCCAACACATAGGAAGTCTGGGTATTTGTCTCAATTCTGTATTATCTTTAGAAGGCCAGATGGAAGCACTGGAATATAATTTTCCCCCAAACTATACATAGTACATAGATTTATCCCTTTATGGGAGTGCAAATATTTAGCAGTGGTAATATTTTATACCTGGAGCTTTCCTGGAATGGAGCATCCTCTCTTCTTCTCTTTCTTTTAAAATTTAACTCGGATATAATAGTGCAAAACCCTGAGAAGAAAACTGGAAGAGGGGATGGTATTCACCGAATATGAACAAATTCCAAAGAAGAAAGCAGATGGGATTTTTACTTCCGCGATGCTGCCTGACAACGCAGAGCGCAACCGTATCAGAGAAGTCATTCCATATGAGGAGAACAGAGTGGAGCTGGTACCAACCAAAGAAAACAATACGGGCTACATCAATGCCTCACACATAAAGGTAATGACTAAGGAAACAGATCCTGGCACTGGAAGTCAGTCTGGTGTTCTAGGGAGGAGTGTTGGACTTGAATCTAGGAGAACAGCTCAGTTCCAGGTTGAGAAGCTGACCTAGCAGCAACCTGGTCACAAATCACATTATTTTGGTTTCTTCTGCCAGTATTTAATCCATGCCTGTTGTTACTGAAATGTTGTTGTTAGTCGCAGATTCATGCCCGACCCATCACAGCCCCATGGACAACATTCCTCCAGGCTCTCCTGCCCTCCACCCTCCCTCGGAGTCCACCCAAGCTCACACCCACTGCCCCACTGCCCTAGCCACCTCATTCTCTGCCATCCCCTTCTCCTTTTGCCATCAATCGTTCCCAGCATCAGGGTCTTCCTTTTCATTAGGTGGCCAGTAATATTTATTAAACGCTTTGCTAAAAACCCAGCACACTTACCATTGCTCCCCTGTATGTTAACCAGGTGCTGTGACTCACTTGGACAGCAATCCTAAATGCACTTACACTAAGTTAATCCCTGCTAGACAGCATGGGATTCACTAACATGCTGGACTGTACGCTTATATTGCCATTTTATAGGATTGATTGAGGCCACGGAGAGGCCTCTAATGCATGTTGTTTCCCCTGCTGTTTTTTACTAGGCCTAGAAGCCACCCCAGTGAGTTTCTGTCATGTGCCAGAAAGGTTTCTGCCTTCGCCTATTAGGTTCCGACTCATTGCTAGCTGGCGCATAAACGTTGTGCTGTCTTTTGTCTGTTGGCTGAGCTTAGATTTAAACGTTAGTCCTTCTCAGACCCTGGCCTTGTTTCAGTCACCATCTCATTCTGCATCCCGAATTTGAAAGAAAAGGTGGCTGAACACAACTGGATTTGGTTCAGCTCTCATACACCATTATCTCTGAGCTTTTCTTCAAGAAGTTCAGGGAAGTGTGTGTGCATTTCTCCCCTTTCTCTATCAGAAGAAATATATGGGGTAGTTCAGGCTGAGAATGGACTACTGGTCCAGGATTTCCCCATAAACCTGCTGGCTGAGTGGGGTTTTGAACCTGGGGTCCCTCATTTCTAACTCTGATCATGAAAGCACACTGGTACCCAGAATAAACTTGTGTGCAGGTCATAATACTGCATAGAACCTGCCATATCTAAACTGTTTTGTACAGCTGTTCGGCAGTTTGTTATGCTGGCTGCATTATTGCTGGTAAAACTTGAACGTGCCTGATTTTATGAGCGTTTTTCAATGCTGGTCAAAAGAACTTTAAATTATAAACATCTCTTGCTGCAAGACATCTCTGGTGAGGTTCAAGGGCAGCTTGGTCATAATTTACAATGTTAAATCCTTGTTGAGTCAAAACACCTTTCAAAACCAGAATCCTATCAGATTTCTGCCAAAGACCTGGTGGGTAGAAGATACTGGTTGTTCTTGGCACTTTCTGCCTCTGCTTGGATGACTCATTATGGAATCCTAACGTTATTCATCCATTTTTGGGAGGAGAAATCATTTCTGAAAGCACAATTTCAACCCGATCAGGTGGCCGGGGCCAAGAAAGAATTCTCCCCAGCCAGCTTTAAGGGCTCATTTTTCATGTGGTGTGTCAGCATCAGACGTATGCGCATTGTTCTACAGCACATGTAGGGACATGTGCTAATGTTTAGTGGTGCACAACTTGAGTGCTCTGCCAATCTGTTTCTTCCCTCACTCCAAGTGGCTGTTACAGGAGCCAAGCAGATGTTCTTTTGCTCAGAAGGTAGAATTGCATTTGCAGATTTTTACCTCAGTCACACAGCGAGTGGTTTTCATTCAGTTATCATTTTTTAATATCCTGCACTTGGGGCAGGCAAATGCTGCCACTTCTCAGGCAGCGGACTCCCCCTAGACCATTTATGGATTTTTGTTCAAGCCTTGTGCTGAGGCGGAGAAACAATTGGTGCCCAGCAGAGCAGGAAAAGCAAAACTCCTGTAACATTTTGATAAGATCTTGCCCCCAACTCCCAACCCTCCAAAACCAAGTTTCAGACTTCAGTTGCAACTCTGCCTGCATGGTGATTTTGTTTTGCTTTTTGCTTTCTTGACTTTATTCCAGGATGTCAGCGATATGAATGTTCTATCTGCCCGTGCAAAAGTAAATCTCACTTTTCAGTGACTGCACTCCTACAGTTTCGACAACACACAACTTCCTATGCTTTAGTTGTGACCTACTGAGAAGACATCCTGATTTTGCAGCTCACTGAAATTGATAGGATTATTTTTGTCAGTTTCATTAAACTCTGGCACTTCCCACCTCATACACATGTTATTGACTGGGACAAACAAACATAGCCATATATGACTGAGTACAATAGTAAGATGCTGCTACATGTCATGGAGGCAGGCCTGCTTTTTCCAATGAATGTTGCCCCCAAAATATGTAACGTGTGTGTGTGCGTGCGCGCACCAGTGTTTCACTGGAAGAGCAGGTATGGGAAGGGATCCAATTTTTACTTTAACTGCCATTTCCTTCCCACAGCCCTGGTTGTTTTCTGTTTATTATTTCCAGTGTCATTCTAGAAGTGAAGCTGACCCAGGCCCCGTAACCTACTGGGATAAACATTTTCTTGGAGTCAGATACATGCTATCCTTTATTTATGATATTTCTGCCCACTCAGAGTTCAAAGCTACAGCAGCGCACAAATATATTATTCATATCTGGTCTCTGCTTTGAACTCAAGTAGAGAAGAAACACCATAAATAAAGGATAATATTGTGTGTGTAGCAGTAACAACAAGAAGGATGAGTGGGTGGGTTGAACTCACATGTAAAAGTGAAATTTTATGAACAGATGAAGAGTTATGGCATACTGAACTCGAGAAGTAATTGGTTGTCTTTTCCCTCTGGCTTGCTTTTGTTCAGGTCACCATAGGAGGAGAAGAATGGCACTACATTGCCACGCAAGGACCTTTGCCACAGACTTGCCATGATTTCTGGCAGATGGTGTGGGAGGAAGGCGTGAATGTGATAGCGATGGTGACGGCAGAGGAGGTATGTGGAATGACGGAAAACATCTGTGAGTGAATGCAAGCGAGTCATGGTTGCCGTTTCGAGGAAGGAGTGCTTCGCAAGTCGCGGGGAGGGCTCTTTAGGTACACACAGACGGGTGCCAGGGCTGCGGTTGGATGGCATGCTGAACTGTAGTTTGCCCTGGCTTCCTCTGAAGCGTTTGTGTTCCCCCCCTTCTCCATCTCTTGTACAGCTTGGAAGAGAAGCTGAGAAGCTTTCTTGCTCGGCTGCAGCCTGTCGGGTCCTCCAATGCTGGAATTGTAGTCACCATTAATGATGGTTGGTTTAAACAAGACAGTTCCAGAAGCCATAGGATGGGAAAAGCATGGCCCACAGGCTGCACATGGCCCCACGTGGCCATTCACGCAAAAATCATCAGAATTTTCAGGGGAAGAAGATGTGGGACAGCCCACGTAGCACCTTCTTGCTTTGGCATTAGCGCACAGCACTAAGACAAATTCTGCAAAAGGACCTTGTTTTACTTATTTAATCCCATAGCATTTATTTATTTTTTTAGAAACATAGAAGCAGAGCTAGTCAGAAGGGGTCTCCCGGGCCATCTAGTCTGACCCCCGGCTCCAGCCGACTCCGCTTATGACATGCCCACCATATGCATGTCCAGCCTATCCTTGAACACCCGCACCGATGGAGCCTCAACCACCTCCCGTGGAAGCCCATTCCACACCCTCGGGGTCCTGACTGTCAGGAAGTGCTTCCTAAATTTATTTATTTATTTACATATATTTATAGGCTGCCTATAATTGCTGAGGCCTTCCTAGGCGGCTTACAATGTAGAACATAGCAACAGAGTAAATGCTGTTAATCACTTAATACTTTAATCCAAGCAGTTCACTGTATGTGTACAGTATAAAATCAATATAAAAATAGCATTGATGAATTGAAAACACTACAGCAGAAACAAGGATGAACTGTAGCAGTGAACTAGTCCGAAACAAGGTGTCTTCAGAAGGCATTTAAAAGCTCACCACAGTTTCAGCTTCTTGTACAACACACAGAATAGAGTTCCAGAGGACACAGCACGATCAGTCTCAGAGACTTTGCACATGCATTGTGATGCTTGATGCTTGAATGGGGGGGGGCGGGTTGTGATGCCGGAGAGCCTGCTACCCCTTTTCTCTTTGCTCATCTCTTTTGTTCTAGGCTTTTATTTGTTTTTGCATTTAAAAAATTCCTTTTAACTTCTGCCTGGGATGACTCAACTGTTACAACCTTGTTTGTAACTTTCTAGCTTTTAAGCTGGCCACACTGTATAATAATGGAAGTTTAGGTCCATTAAAAGATTGTAGCTTGCCAAACAAAGCAAATGCAAAACCAGTGAATTCTGAGAAGCAGAGCTGCCCTTTTGTTTGAAAAGAATGACATTCTTGACTCATCCAAGGTCACCTCTGCATAGGGCCATCCTTATCAGCTGCAAAGAGACCAGAAGCTGTTGTTCCCCTGGAAGTCTCTAGCAAAACAAAACAAAAAGTCTGCATCCCACGCCAAATAAAACAGTTATTTCTGTTGTAATCCCCAAACCGTGGGCTGTAACACTGGCACGCACCAGTAACAATCCCTGTATCGAGCTCCGAGCTGCGCTGCCTTCGCTGGGCACAGAGGAACAGCCGTTCTGTTTAAGGAGCGTTGCCCGATCTTTCCCATTTTAAACATTTACCACCATCAGCTGTTCAGAAGGGGGAGCAAGAGTCCATTAAATGCACACAGTTCGCCAGCTAATGTGACCGTGGAGAAAGTCTCTTTCTAAACAGCGGCAGGCAGTCTTATAACCTGAACCATCACTGTGTGCATGGATTTGCTAAGGCTTTTTATACTGCATCAGATCAGCAGGGAATCTTCAGAATCTCAAGAGGGCAGAACCTTCTGCCCAGTGAAGGCAGTATGAATGCTGACTCCGCGATGAAAGGACACCCTGGAACAATTCCGTGTGCCAGCATGCCTTGAGGCAGGGGAGACACACCTTTTTCAAGGGAGGCATTCTGACAGTATTGGTCCTCTCCCTCCCTACCGCCATCCCCACTTCACTGGGATACAGCAACACTATATCCAGGGTGACTGGCTGAATGGCGTGATTCTGGAGGAAACTGTTGTTTTTCCCACCTGAAACCATTCTGGGCAAGATGCCTTTTTCCTGATGCACACAATGATGTTGATGGCACATTGTGTGTTTGTACAGTAGTTCCTTCATCTGAGCACACAGAAGCATAGTCTCAGATGGAGCAATGGCTCAGGAATATTTTACTCATTCTCTCAACTACTGGAACCCAGTTTCTCATTTCCCACTGGCTTCCCTGTGCATGCTTCGGTCAGCATCTTGAGCAGAGCCCCTGATGGAGATGCCCGAGGACAAAATAAAAAGCTGATATTTCAAAGCCTTATTTCTGGTTTCAGGCGGTAGCAGCAGCGCAAGCCACAGCTGGGCAGCTGCTCATTTGGTATCGCTCCTTGTTTTTGCACAAAGAGGGAACAAAATGAAATGGTTACGTTTACTTAAAACATTTGGATTGTGCCCTTGTTCCAAGGACTTCTGGGCAGGGGACAGGGATTTCGCCCTGCCTGTTTTATTCTGACAATAACCCTGTGAGGTTGGTAGGATTGAGATAAAGTAATAGACCAAAGTCATCCAGTGAGCTTCATGAGGAGTTGAGCTGAGGCCTCCAGTTATGGTTAAATACCTATTCATAGGACCGTTTTCATTTATGATTACATTTGTATGCTACGCCTTTTCCTGAGAGGAAACCAGGACATGTTCCATAGTCTTCCTCCTCCCTATTTGATCCTCACAACAGCCCTGCAAGGTAGGTTAGACTGAGAGTCACTGCCTGGCCCAAAGTCATCCAGTGTACTTTAGTGCCATGTGGGGAACTAAAACCCAGATCTTCTGAATCTCAGTTCAGCTCTCTAATCGTTCTGCCAGACTGGCTGGCTAAATAGCTGGTCCTCTCCTCTCTCCAAATGTTGCAGCCATATTTTATGGAGCAGAACCATGCTAATTTTGCTTCTTCATCCCTTTGTTCTGGGGCAGGAACGAGGAAGGACCAAGAGCCATCGTTACTGGCCGAAACTTGGCTCCAAGCACAGCTCAGCCACATATGGGAAGTTTAAGGTGACCACCAAATTCCGCACAGATTCCGGTTGTTACGCCACAACCGGTCTGAAGGTCAAACACCTTTTGCTTGGACAAGAAAAGACTGTGTGGCATTTGCAGTACACGGACTGGCCAGATCAAGGTTGTCCGGAAGAACAAGGCTTTCTGTGTAAGATTTTTCTGCATATTTGCGTGAAGAAATTGAAAAGTGCGGGCATTTTTATGGGCTGGGGAATTGCGCTTACTAAAAGTTGAGGAGGAAAGGATTTCCAGTGAGACAAATGGATGACCATTGTGCTTCCTTGACATTTGTGATCTCCCTAATGGAGGGTTTTTCCAGCCGCACTTGGCCCAGCTAGTGGGGAAAGCAGGCATCACAACTGGAGACCTGGGAGTCAAATCCGATTCCCCATGAGGTCCAGCGTGGCCCTTCCTAGGTTCTCATGCTGTGGTGGTAATTCTCTCCCTGGAGAGAAGCTGCTTGTCATGACAACCAGCTATGATGCCGCTCTAAGATGCCTTCACATGTGTAACTTCATCCAATAAATGTGCAGTGTTCCTCAGATCCCTGCGCTTATATCACTAGAAACTTCTCAGCATTCTGCTTTAGGGCAGGAATGCTCGAGTCTAAGGGCATCGCTGAGTAAGATGGGGGTTCATGTATGTGCGCACATACATAGGCACATGCACACCTGTAAATGCACAAGCCTGGGAACACCGGGAGTTTCTCTTGTGAGCTGCTGCTGCAGCCAGCAAGGGAATCGCAGGAGCGAGGAAGGACCAAGAGCCATCGTTACCAGCCAAAACTTGGCTCCAAGCACGATGGGTAATGAGGGAAAATCAGCAGTTAGGGAAGATGATCCCTTGGAAGCACTCAGAGAAGCATCCCTGCAGTTCTTCTTGCTACAGTTGCCACCCTGGCAAAGATGCAGGAGGACCTGGCTGGCTCTTAGCAATGGTTTGGTGGGCTGCCTGCAGCCTGCAGGCAGCACTCGTATTCCAGCCTTGGGAAGGAACAAAAAGCTGGAGGAAAGGGAAAGCAAATGCAAGCATGACCTGGCCGTCCTTCTCCACCTGCCATCCTTGTGAGTTGAGAATGATGCCTGCCATGGGGACCAGCCATTCTGGTGTGATTTCCCAGGGGTCTAAGTCACCCAGGGAACTTTCACAGGCGCAAAGGGCTCTCCCAGTGCTGGAAGCGTGGCTAGGATGGTGATGGGAGGGCTGGAGGTGGTATGCATCCATTGTATACTTACATGTCCCTAATGTAGAGTGCTTAGACAGGGCTAAAGAGTCTGGTGAAATCTTAATCATAGGATAGCAGAGTTGGAAGGGGCCTTGAAGGCCATCCAGTCCAACCCCTGCTGTTGCAGGTCAGCAGGTTTCACCATCCCACTCAGATGGCTGTCCAGTTTTGCCCTGAATGGCTCTAGTGAGGGAAAGCCCACCACCCCTCTAGACAGCTGGTTCAACTGTCATATTGCTGTGATGGTGAGGAAAGTTTTCCTGATATGTATAGCCTGAATCTGGGTTGTCACAACTTGACTTGATCACTCTGTGTCCTACACTCTGGTATCAGTGAGAAGAGATCTTGATTTCCTCTTTTTGACAGCCGTTGGGGTACTTACAGAGTGATATGTCCCTCCGCCTTCTCTTCCCAAGGCAGAACATGCCCAGTTCTCTCAGTCCCTCCGCACAGGGCAGTGTTTCCAAACCCTGGATCATCTTTGTTGTCCTCCTCTGGACCCTTTCTAATATTTCTGCATCTTTCTTAAATCCTGGTGCCCAGAACTGGACATAGTGACCTAGATGAGGATGCAGTGGCTCTCGTTTTATTGAGCAAAGAGATCAGCCATATTGCTCTATAGGATGATACCCCATAAACACCTTCCATGACCTGACTCAAAACGAATTACCCAGACGGTTCCAATTTGCTGCTGTTGCCCTGGGGTGGCAGGCCAGGGTGATTGTCTGGAGCTGTGCCTCATTTCCGGATACAGCTGCTGTCATATTTGGGCCCCATTGTCAAAATGCAAAGTGAGCAGCAAAGGACAGAAGTCATAGAATAAATGGTCGCACGGGAGGAAAGAACAGAAGAAACTCTTCTCAGGCTGGTTCGTGAGAACCAACAAGAAGGAACCTTAACACACTCGTTCCTTTTAGATCATTCTTGCATGGCATTCACAGGATTATTCTTTTCCTGGGAAATTTTATAGGGAACTACTACTTCTTATGATTTGGGCAGAACTGTTGATCTTGTTAAAGACTCTCTGGCATCCCAAAACTTGTAGCCTCTGTAGGATGCTCTGTCACTAATAGTACAGGGGTGGACATGATGGCCGTTTTGTTTTCCTACACTGGGCTGCTTTGGTGTGGGAAAATGCTGTTTAAGCAAGCCTGACTCTGCACTTGAGAAGCAGAGAGTGCAGGTGGGCATGCTTGGAACTCAAACTCATTCTGCAAGGTGTGGAAAGAACCAGATGGCTGTGCCCTTCCCATTAGGTGTTGGCTCTGACAGGCTTTTGTTTCAAGGGGACTTTGCTGCAGTTCTGATCTCAGTCTGTTAATAGCAGGAATTGCTGTAAGTAATGTCTACACTCATCTGCTTTGGGGACTTAGGGATTTGCAGAGGGGGAAAGAATGTGCGTGTATGTATTTTTTTAAAGAGCTATTTAATTTAAAGAATCCAAGTCCCAAGTAGTAATTGCCACCCTGCTGGTACTTGCTGGATCCGGTGCTGTTTGCTGTCCAGAGGCCAAATAATTAGTGTCTTCGAAGAACTGTAAATTATCATAATTTAAAAGGAAACTTGCTCTTCCATACATTTGTCATCGTTTATGGGAAGCTGCACAGAATTTGGGGATGCAATTTTCATTTTATTCCCACCCTCGCAGCCTATTTGGAAGAGATCCAGTCCGTGCGCCGCCACACCAACAGTGTTCTGGACAGCAGCAACAACTGCAATCCGCCGGTCGTCGTGCACTGCAGCGCCGGCGTGGGGAGGACAGGTGTGGTTATTTTGACGGAACTCATGATTGGCTGCTTGGAGCACAATGAGGTCAGTAAACGCGTCGCCCCAAAGAAACGATTTCCTTGCCAATGACCGTTCGGTCCCCCAAGCACCACTGCAAAAGTCAGCCCGAAGTAGATCCCGGTCCACGAATTCCAGAGGTTCTGCTGTGCTGTTACGCTGCAGCATAATCGGGAAAGAGTCTTGGTTCCTCAAAGACTAAGAGAAAGCATGGGGTCAAGGGACAGTGCAGGGCCAGTAGTACCCTTTGCAAAGCTTAAGATAAGCTCCATGATCCTTCGCAACAGGGCTAACTGATACAATAAACTCAGCAATCCTGTGCTAGTGAGCATCTGTAAGGGGACAGAAAGCGCTTGTTTGCATTCTGGCCTAAACAGATGCACTCAAGCAATGATCATTTCTAATCTAGCGGTTAGGCTCTCCTCTGAAATCCCATGGCTGACAGCAGCAGTGTTTGGATCCGCAGTAGAGTATCCCAGTCCATGGAGCTTTCTAGCTAGCCTATATTTCCCCCCAGCCTCTTCCCCTCCCTCAGCACCTTCTGCCATGCACAGAAGTTGGGAGGAGAGAGTGCCAGGGATTTTCTTCCTGGCATGATGGTCTAGCAAAGGTAAGGAAGTGCAAGTCCACAGGAGAGAGTGTGTAAGAACGATGAGTGCATCTGAGAGAGATCTGACGGGTGCGCAGCCTGAGCACAAGAAAACTGCTTCTCTCCTGACCCCCTTTAGCACATGCAGAAGAGAGAAGCAAAGATTTCAGCCATTTGCCCTGACTTTTGGCTAAGAGAAGAAACAGTGGGAGAAAAGTCCTGCTGTTTGTCACTTTCTCCACACTGCAGCTGCAACAAGAGCTTGGAAGGAAAACCAGTGCCAGGGGAGACTCTTCTTGGCTTTCACTGGGGAAAGGGCTGATGAAGCCTGAGAAACCAGACATGGTCTTGTGCAAGAGAGCAAGTCAGGCTTTTTAGTCCTTCTCAGGAGTGCTGGAAGGCAAAGAAATTCCTGCATGCTGGTACAACAGTAGGGCAGGGGGGATCAGCGCCTCTTAGATGACCGTATCAGCCCACCAGAGAGGCTGGTCAGCCCAGATTTCTCACTCTGAGGGATCCTTTCCCAGAGGGAGGCATTCTGAGAGAGATGCTTGGAGAGCACCTCTGCTGCTGAGGCTGAAGGCGTCTCCAGCGCCACCTCCCCACCAGTCCCTCTCGCTGAGGAAAAGCCTCATTGCAAGCCTTCGAGGGCTAAATAGCTCTGTAGCAGCAGAAGGGGAAAGGAAAAGGGGGCAGTAGGAAGTCTGTTGCCATGTCTTGTCTTGTCTTTTTTCCCTCCAAGGAACTCAAAATGGCTTACACAATTCTCCTCCTTCTCTCAAGCTTGTCCTCACAACAACAACACTGGGAGGCAGTTGGGCTGAGATTCTGTGACTGGCCCACAGTCACCCAGTGAGCTCCGTGGCTGAGGGGGGACTAGAACGCAAGTCGCCGGAGTCCTAGGCCTGCCCTCCTGGCCACTGTGCCGCACCGGCTCTCACAGCCAGGGCAGCATCTCCCACATGGTTAGACTGCCTGAGAGGGATACTGCCTAATCCCTACAAATGTCCAAATCTGATTGAGCAGAACTTGCAGCATCCAGCTTTTCTGAATTTCGCATGGGAGAATGTGAGTTGCCAGCATTTTTACTCATGCACAGCACAGAACAAAATCATATCAAAGTATGCCCACCTGAGGATGGCCTACACATTCAGAAAAATCTTGTTCCCACATCAGAATGTGAGGAAGGGGAGTTGCTCATGTGGGGGCAGTTACGCCATTTTTGATCCTGGACCTTGATGTTATTACAGCCATTGAAAATGGAAATACTTTAAAATGTTGTTAACTACTCCTGCTGCATTTTAAGGCCTTCCTACTTGTTCTGTGTCAGAATCTGGCCTGACAACACTATTGACTAAAAACAAGTTCTCTACAAAGCAGCAGAAAGGGCGTATATTCTTGTTTTTGTTTTCAGTTTCGGTTTTGTTTCGGTTTTTTGTGTATCGTCTATACTGCCCAAGAGCCAAAGTTTTCTGGGTCAATTCTCAAAAAGTACAAAACAAACAAAAACAACTTCTGAAATTTTTTAAACGTTTTAAAACTGGTTAAAAAAAACAGTTATAATAAGATACCATGAAAGATCCAATGAGACAACTGACATTAAAACCTGTGCCACAAAATGCCTGGGGCAGAAGATGACCTGGCACTGAAAAGATGATAAGATTTCTCCATGTGGAGCTGAATGTGAGGTGCGGTGTAGTGGTTAGAGCACCAGACTGGGACTTGTGAGATCAGGGTTCTCTTCCCCATTCAGCCATAAAATTCACTTGCACAAGTCACTGTCTCTCAGGAAAGCCTAACTTGCTGAAGAGGGTTGTTATGAGGACAAAATGAAGCAGGAAAGGTCCAGTTAAGCCTTCTTTGGTCCCTTGGAGGAAAAAAGGCTTTATAGAAATGTACTGATGGCTAAAATAAAAAAAAATAAAATGCAGAAAGCACCCAGCTGTTGGGGGATATGTCATGGCTTGCTGTTACTCCGTTCAGTGGTGGGGGTGTCTGGTTTATCTTAGGCAGGTAGGGAAGCATTCTAGCCCCTTCCTGCTTTCTGGTGCAGACAGACCTTTCATGGATATTTGCACAAGTTCTGCCAAGAAACTTTGAGTCATTTTCAATGGAATTTAGTAGTCTAGATCTACTATATTGGGATCTATTATTCCTGTGGGAATTGTTTTCATGTTCCAGGGGAACCCACCTTTTCTTTCCTATGTGAAACTAGCAGAATTTTATTTTAAAATTCCTGTTTTTAGTGGTTTCTGGGTGGAAAGGAATCAAGGAAGGAGACCAGAGGGAGATTGGGAAACAGAAGGAAGAGGAGGGAAGAGGGGGAGTTAACACAAAGTGCTGGAGAACAGGAGCCCCAGGTCAGCTCCTCAGAAGTCCATCTTCAGATTTTGAATGTTCATTAGCCCCAGACGAGCTTCTTTTTACTTTTATGCATCAAATGTCTTCCTTGTCGCAGTGTAATGTATGTTATCATGTGTAGCAAGCTCCCCCAACCTGGTGCACTCCAGATGTTTCAGACTCACTTTTAGTAACAGATTTGCTGTCTTTTTTGTACAGACGTGAATGCAAAATATTATTATATCCTCTCTCAATGAGACCTAGCAATATAGCACTGCAAAACATTTAGACAAAACTTTTTATTGCAAGATTAAAAATCTAATAGCTATTACTTGTTTTCTGGAAAGGTTAGCTATATGCTATGTCTGTTGCCCAGTTTAATTTTATCTTTCTTCAATCTTCCACATATATCTGAAACCATTTATCATTCAACAGCTGTTGAATTTTTTTAATAACCTAATTGTAATGTTTGAATAATGGAGCCAATTTTTGAGGGTAGTTCATAACACTTCCTTAACAGTGAGAATCTGGTAGCATTTGCAAGCATCTATTCGACATTCTTGCAGATGTGAAATTCCATAAGAACGTGAGCCATGCTGGATCAGTCCAAGGGTCCATCTAGTCCTGCACTCCATACACATGGCGGCAAACCAGCTGCCCGCAGGATCCCTCAAGCAGGAGGGGGGCAAGACCTCGGCCTGCCCAAGCTGCTCACTATCTGGTGTACGCAGGCATGCGACCTCTGGTGAAAGGGGCAGCACGTTGCCAGCAAGACTAGCAGCCAAGGAGAGCCTCCTCGTCCATCCGTCCAGTCCCCTTTTAAAGCCATCCAAGTGGGTGGCCATCACCACTTCCCATGGCAGCAAATGCCATAATGTTACTGTGCACAGTATGAAGAAGTACTTCCTTTTATCCATCCTAAACCTCCCACCAATCAGCTTCATGAGATGATCCTGGTTTTGAGTGTTACGGTAGAAGGGAAAAAATAACTTTCTCCATTAAAAAGAAATGAAATTGAAATTCTGAAGTGGCGATTCTTTAGGTCTTGAAAGGAAAAAGTCCTACAGCTTCTTTCATTCTCCAGCCAGTGGGACTTCCTAGGAGTAAGTCTCATTTAGCATAATAGGACTTATTCTTGCAGATGGGATCTCACTGTTAAGAACTGTGGTTTTCTGAAAGCTGTGACCTCTTGCACCCGTGCCACGAATCTTCAGACAAGCAACACAGATGTAATCCACTAATTCGCATTTGAAACAGTTGGGAATTAGCACACCCCCCTTTCAAGTTATGCTTTTTAATTTTATTATTAGTTCCTTTCAGACAGATTTAGACGGTCTAATTCTGAGAATATTTGTAAGCAAGTTCCATTGTTACATTTTAAACATTTTTTAATGCACTTGTTTTCTTACAGTTTTCACCATGTTTTATGTCTGATGGTAAACCATCTTGAGTGCCATTTTTCTTGGTATAAAAGAGGGCCACAAATGAATAGGAATCACAGTCCTGAATTGTTTCCCTAACATCAAAGATGTAAAGCTGATTTTTGCAGTGCTAACACAGACAAAACCTTGCACTTAGATGGTTGTGATAAGCATACTGTTGCAATATATCTGTCCAAACTGTCATCTAAACTGTGTAAAAGCTTGGAACGTGCAAAAAATGCTTTTGCACTGAGTGGGAAAAAGAAAAGAAAAAAAATATAGCAGATGCTCAGCTATTAAGATTTGGGTTTGATTGAACAGGGCGAATCCAAACTAGCCTGCATTTTTTTCTCTCGCTCAAACAAGACTGTTCTAACTGGCTCTGCAGCTTAATTAGGTCATGAGCAGCGGTGTTCTTCTGTAGAGTGTAGCCGTGTAGCAAAGTTTAGAAGAGAGTAAGCCCTGACACTCCTGTGTGCTCACAGGACAACTCGGTGCCTCAGATGAGTTGCTCCATTTGGGCATCTGGTGTGGCGAGCGCACACTGTGGCCCTCTTGGGTTTAGCCTTCCGGGTAGAGCTCACAATCCAGTTCTTGTGGCAAGTGCTTGCATGCCACTCTCCCCGCCTTCGGGGAGACAATTACTGCTCTGCCTTTATGGAGGGGCTGTAGCTCAGCACTAGTGCACATACTTTCCAGGCACCAAGGTGCTGTCTCTGAACTCTCCAGGTCATGGGGAAGGACCTCCAAGACCTTGGAAAGCTGCTGCCTGACTTTGGAATTTGTAACCGGGATGGGTCGTGATGGCTGCCAACTTAGACAGGCGGTTGGACTACGGAAGAGCAGACCCTCAGTGGCTACAAGTCATGGTGGCCTAGGGGTCACCTCCAGTATCAGAGGCAGCACGCCTTTGATCTCCAGTGGCTGAGGAACATAAGCAGGAAGGTGGCGTGGCACCCACAGCTTCCTTGTGGGCTTCCCATAGGCACTTGGGTGGCCACCGCGCATACAGGAATCTGGACTACCTATTTATTTAAGGCATTTCTGTACTGGCTTTCTGGAACCCACCAAGATGGTGTACAAAAAATCAGAACATAACACAGTAATCAGGTGAAAGAGAAGCTGGGTAGGCCTTTGGCCTGCTCCCACAGGGCTCTTCTTCTTTGCTTTTCATGCAGTGTTTTAGTTTTGGCCACTTAGTTCTTACCCGGGACAGACTGGGTAGTGAGAGATGTTCTGCAAACATGAAAAATCAATACAGGCCAGTTTATTTTTTTCATTCTCTCTCTTCCCCTACACCCTCGGTGAGACAGCAATGCACAAGAGACTGAATGGAGAGCTATCTCCAGAATGTAGCTTCTGAACAAGCACTGTGATTGTTAGATTAATGGCAGGCAGCCACTCTGGGTTGGATCCTGTTTTACACTGGATCAACTGTGCTCGTGGAAATGGAATTTCCTGTCCCTCCAGCACTCTGAAAGGACTGTACAGAATGTGGAAAGATCCTGCTGGATGGTGGGATGTTGGGGTTAGGGGAAAGGAGAGATCCCCCCAAAATTGGGTAAAGATATTTCACAAGTGTAGGAGGCTGATCCTTGGATCCAAGAGAAACTGCAGTGGGTTTGCATAGAAATAAAATTTCAGGTGTCTGGCCTGTAGACATTTAGTGAAAGAAACAAGTAATGCTTATTTTAGATGGAATTCCAAGCTAAATTTAGAGTGGAAACACTAATTGCTCCTTACAGAATATGGGATAGAGAGTTGCTTCTAAGGCCATAAGCCTGCCGAGTTTCCAAGTGAAGGTGAAAGCTAAATTTAGGGAGGTAAAAAAATGCAGTGAAGACCACACTAATGGTTTGGAGAACTGCAGTGTGCATTGCACTAGAGCGAGTAAAGATGGGGAAAGCTTGGCTTTACGGATCCCGGAGCAACTGGGTGAGGAAGTGGAGACTGTAGAGCCTGTGATGGGAGAAAGCCCTTCTCCACCCTGACAGGTGACTGGTTTGTAGCCTGGAAGAAGGAGTTGGCTGTTACTGTGTGACAGATGTGCTTTGATTTCCCAGCCTCTTTTCTAGCAAGTCATTATACTGTTACTGCTCTCCTTTTCTCACATAAAGACGATAATAACTGCTTTTCACGGTTACTACATATGCAGTTTGCCTTAATTTTTCTTCATATTAAAAAGCCTCTCTGTTTCATCTGACCTCATTCACATCCTGATTTTGATAGCTACTGCGTAGTAATGGGCCCCAATTTGGACAGCTTCAAAAAGAGATCAGACAAATTTATGAATGGCTACTAGTCACAGGGGCTGTATATTACCTCTCGTATCAGCGGCAGCGCACCTCCTCTCACTGGCTGTTCGAAACACAGGCAAGAGGCCGGCATGGTATCCGTGCTCCACTGGTTGAATTCCCACAAGGTTCTGGTTGACCACTGTGGGAACTGACTGCTGAACTAGAAAGGCCCTTAAGACGTCTGACCCACCCTGGCTTTCCATCTGGTCTTAGAAGGGCCACAGCAGACATGGATCTGGTTCACATGCAGCAGTGATACTATGTTAGTTCTTAGTTTTTGTAAAAAAAACCAGCTTATCATGAGCACAGCAGCACTCTAGTTCACGTAGCTCAGCCGCTCCTGCCTGATTTCACCTGCAAGCAGAAGCTATTCAGTAGTGCAGAATATTTCATCCCAGGGTTGTTTTAGCGTGATTTCCAAACCTAAAGTCTGGCTTGTCTTCACCAGCAATCCAGAGTTGGAACCTGAGCGTATACCCTGGATGGGAAGGGTTAAAGCCCCTCTGCCACCCCTCCTTGGGTCCTAATCTGGATTTACACGTGCATAAAAAAGCAGCCATATCTTTAACGTAGCAGCTGGTTCACACGTCATGACAAGCAAGCTTGTGTGGCTTCCACAGACAGACAAGCTGCATAGGTGAGCTGTTGGCATCTCGAGAGCAATACTGGGTAGAACCTGGATCTGTAAAGAAGTGCTGTTGCTGTTCCTTTCCTAGGTTGCAGTTCATTCATTCTGCTGCCACACTCACCAACTCTTTCATGATTCTCCCCTTCCATTTTACAGAAAGTGGATGTTCCAGTGATGCTGCAACGTCTGAGGGAGCAGAGAATGTTCATGGTCCAAACCATTGCTCAGTACAAGTTTGTCTACCAAGTCCTTATCCTGTTCCTGCAAAACTCCAGACTCATTTAACCTCCTCAAGAGGGACCTGTTGGTTTCTTCCTACTCCTCCCTCCCTCCCTCTCTCTCTCTCACACACACACTCTGTTGGAAAGTGCTGAAAAACACTCCTTCAACATGTATCTGGTTTTGTAGTATTGGTCAGAATTGTCCCAATTTTGGAGATAAGGGGACTTTGTCCTTCATACTGAATATTTTATGCAAGATAATTTATTATTATTTTTCCTTGAAATGATTTGTGAATTTTCTTAATTCGTGAAACGCATGACGGATTTGTAATAATTGAACTGCATTTGACAAGCCTGATATTCACTACAAGGGGAAACGTTCCTATCTGACAAGTGTTCTCTTGATATTTGCATTTGTTATTTGACGTGCGAGACACTTTAACTATTTTTATTTGTGGTAAGAATATTTTGCAACCTGTTTTTCAAGGCTGTGCACATAGAAAAGACAGCCCTACCAGGAGAGGGAAAAGTGGCTTTTGTCCAAATCTGAAAACACATATATTTCCATAATAATATTGAGAGGGAACAAGCTGGTGCCCTGTGTCTGCCTGCTTTGCAGAGAAGCAGCAGGACTTCCTGCAGACTCCGATGTCCAGGTGTTCAGAATTGGCCATGAGTGATCGTAACTCACCAGGGATGGCTAGAAGCAACACTGCTGCGTAGGCAGAACACAGAACAGGCCTGGCCTGCAGCTTCCGAGAAGGCTCTTACCAGCCCTTTGGCATGCAAATGGTGCTGAATCTTGACTCAGGAAATGAGCCCACCTGACTTCAGAAATGATCTCAGTGAGTCCACGGTGTCTAGTGTAAAATGGCTGGACTGAAGGAGTCTTTTAAGTGAAGCCCTTTTTGGGACTGGGCATTGTACAGAGAACCAGCCATTGCCAAGTTCCTGTGTGCTCCCATTAAAAAGAGTGGAGCTGGCAGATCCCACTTCTGAGAAGTTGCTTGCCTAGCGGACTGTACCCTAAGTGTTTATTTACACGCTGTGCTCTGTTCTCAACAATCAGTTTTTACAGTTGACAGATACTTTTTTTATCAGATGCAGATAAGCTGTAGTATGTGGCATCACCCCCTTGGTGCATCCACTCCGGCAGCTCCGAGGTCACGTGGCACATGAGATCTTTTTAATGGGAAAACCTGCTGACTGAGAAGATTGTGCTCTTGCACAGAGTTATGACTGGCCCCTCCACATCTGATGGTCACTGACTTCCACTGCCTCCAGCAGTACTTAGAGTTTCAGGCCACAGAGCTTTACCTGCTAGTGATGAGGAAGAGATACAGCTGAGGTAGAGCTGGGCCATTTTCAAGATAGCAAAGGTTATAATAAAAAGGATAGATCCCACTTTTTAATCATCCAATGTGTGCATATTAGTTGGTGAGCTGGTTTTTCTGTGGCAGGGTTGCAAAATCTCTTTTCTGGGGAACCCGGTCCAGCCTGGCTGGAGTCCCATTCTGGTCCTCTGAGGTTCTCCAGAAGAACACGCCCCCTTTCATTTTAGCACAGGTCATTGGATGGTTTCCTGGCTTTTGTGTGTTATTCTCCATTCATTCCCCAAGAATGAATTCCCCTCTCCTAAGGCTTAGTTATTGACAGTCAGAGCTTTAATCTAGAATGTTCCGGCATTGTGGTATTGCCAGTTTTGCTGTTTGTCGCACCCTCCACTGGAATGCTGCTTACCCAAGAGCTTCTCCAAATGGAAGTCTGCTGTTGGGCTGAAGGAGGATTTGCTCCCCATCTCTGCAAATTGAACACATTATTTCTGAAGCAACAAGCACACTTTCTGCACTACTAGACAATGTGAGCATGTTCAGAACAGGGGTCATCTCAGAAGTAGAACAGGAAGAGTTCAAGCCATCCCAGATGATTAGGGGAAGAAAATGAAGGTACAGTCTCTTGCTGATGCTCCTTTAGAGATGCTTTAGCGTTTTTAGTTAACTCCAATTTTCAGTCCAGTGTCTCCTTGTCAATGCCAACATATCTCTTGTTAAATTAGCTGCAACCATTTAAAGTCTTTTAGTGGCATCTGCGTGATAATTGCACAGAGACGCTTTGTATCTGGGAAGCCAGCCAAGGAATAAACCTTGAAGCAAAGTGTATTAAATTAGTTATCTCATTATAGCTTTTTGAATAATTTCCTAATGATGAATTAAGTTTGAACCCAGAGCTGTCAAATCCCATTGCTCCATTTGGCCTGACAGGTAGGAAATAAGATGGAGGAAAATAGCCCCTCCAAGGTCTGATGGCTAGAAGATCTGGATAGTAGTGGGTATATTCTTGGCTTTCCTGGAAGCGTGCAAACCAGAAAGAACTTACTTAATAAGCAGGAATAATGGATAGGAAAGGGGGAGGAGCTCCTCTGTGAGGAGCTGCCAATGCTTTTTGTCACAGTGTAACACATCTTGAGCACCAAATGGCAAAGGAGCGCCTTCTGCGTCGAAAGAACAATGCTCCGTAGCAAGCCAAATAGTTATTCATGTAATAAGCAGCCATTTTTATGCCATTCCTAAAATGGATGATGGTGTTCAAAGTGATTTTTAAACATCATTGTTAAAATGTTTGGTGTGATTCTCACATCAGATTTGACCTTGATAAGCTCAGTTAACAGCATACTCAAAACAAGAGATCCTTACATATTATCAAGAATTTATCCTGGCTGTTCCTCATGGTGGTCGTTTCAGCGTTGCAGTGGCTGCATGTACTTGCAGAGATGGAAGTTAATTTAATATGATTTAGTAAAGGCCACACTTCAAGATTATGATTTTAATGGGATTCTTCTTGAACCCAGAATTATTTTCAAGCACCCATTCAGGGATGAGAAAATGAGTTTCTGATCAAATTTCATTTCTTCTGAAGTAAATCAAAGTGTAGGACATCCTGTATCCATTTACTTTGAGATAATCCCCCTTGGGAGCATTCACATGTAGTGTTTAACTGTGGCTTAGCACTTCCACTCCAACTCCATGCACAAACAGAAAGGATGCCAGCTTTTGAAGATTCCTGGCTTGCTATTACATCCGAGCCAGGAATTGTGATATAAAAGAAACGCTTCCTGAGCAACTGACTAGGCTCTCAGCGATGAGAATCATGGAGCCTGTAGATGTTGACCATCTAGGCAGTGGTGAGGGATGATGGGAGTGTAGTCCAACAGTTGGGGAAGCCACACATTCCTCATTTTTGCTGTAGTGAATTGGGCTGCTCTTCAGAAAGCCAAGAAGAAACCCTGGGATGTTGTGCTAGTTTAATAACATCATGTTCCTCTTGTGTTCCAGGTTTTAGCTTACTTGAGGCTTAATATAAACTGTTAACAGAGTTTCTGTATACAAAGTAATGTTTATGTTAAATCCAAGTCTTGAAGCCAATGCGTATTTTAGAAAAATGGCACCATTGGAAGACTGATCTTGCCAGTGTGCCTCCAAACCTCGTAATCTTCCTCTGTGATTCTTTCAGATGCCCAGATCAGCATTGTGGGTGGATTCAGTTGATTGTTAGAAGAGTCTTGTGCTTGTGCTTCTAACAATCATATAAAAGACAGTTGCAGATGGTTGGTGCCCTTTTCCAGGTGGCTTTCATCCAACCATGAGGTATGCCTTAGCGCACAGTTTCACAGCCCGTGCTTTCCAAATGTTTTGGACCACTCCCAAAAGCCCCCAGCTAGCTTGGCCAATGGTCAAGGATTATGGGAGTTGTAGTCAAAAACATCTGGAGGACACAAGGTTGTCTGTTTTTTACCTTAGTGATATCCAGACTAGCTTACTGTAACTCACGTAATATAAGGCTCCCTTTCAGGAGTTCTGAGGACCAACAGCTAATCCATATCACAGGACAGTGCCTGGAACCGGCTGCACAAAGCATATGATGCTGGTTTTGAAACTCTAAAAGCTTTGAAACTTTGCAGAGTTGTAACATTTCAATATATATTTATCTGTTCAAGAATTATCATTAGTGCAATTTTGCTGGGAAATATAACTGTTCTCACCCTTCTAAGCTGCATTGCTGTACCAGGATACTTAAACTTTAAACATCGTAAGGAAGTCATTTCATTCTGATAGCTCTCAGCTAAATAGTTTTTAAGTGATATTGTATTGGCTTTTTCTGTGTTCCACATAATAGCACTCAGTTACACAATACAGTTAGAGTCAATTTCCCAGCTAAAATATCCAAACCAGAAGCACATTGATTCTGTGGACACCCAATTCATGCACAGTGACAGGCAGAACCAATTCAGTACTTCAGTAAGGTCGGAAATCAATACTAATAGTTACAGCCTGCCTCCCCACCACCTCTCATCCAGTACATGACTGAAGAGATCTTTATTGAAATACAACTTACTATGTTGGTTGGATAGTTTGGCATTCTTTTCTCTCTGAAATCATGTTGGTGCTGCTAAGATAGCTAAAATACCATTAAATGTATACAATATTTCCATAGTAGGTATATCCCTGTGCCTATGCCCTCAGAAGTAAACTCCATTGGGTGTGAGATTGCTGCTTCACTTGGGGAGAAAGCCCACATTTTAGAAAAGGGCAAAGAACAACGTGTTGGTGTCCGGAAGCTCTTTGCATGTCTACAAGTCTCTGTGTGATCCATAAGGCATTACAGTTACTTACTTCGTGAGGGATTTAAAACGTGATTTGGATGGATGTTACTAATGCTCACTTGAGCATGATGGGGTGCCACAAGCATCTCAACAGGTACAGAAAAGGAATGCTAGGTTTACTTAGGCAGATACTGATGACTTCCATTTACATATATGAAATACGAAGGTAATCATGTCTCAAAAGTGTGCCATAATTATCTTCATTGGAAAATTTGTTGATCTTGTGATCTGGCATTCATCAGTTCTTATATCGTCTTAGGTACTGGTTGTGGTGTTTTAATTGTTGAACACCTATTAGTGGCCATAATTAGTTTGGATAGAGGTTTCCACAGTATGGATAATCCATTTAATCTGTTGCTTCCCTGAAAGGAAGCTGAATTTCCATGGCCTTGTGGTCAATTTTAGGATTAGAGTCTATGTATGGCAGACTTTAATCCAATTATTCCATTCATTTGTATAACGAACAGTGTTGTGGTGTAACAAAATGTTTCAATTTGTAGGGCAGAACATGGTCCCTGGTCAATGCAACTGAACTGGCAAGCTGATTTACTACCAGTTTTCCAAAAATACATGGCATTTTTCTGAATTGGGCTGATTCGTTATACTCTGAGGCAGTCATCAGTAGCAGGAACATGGGTATAATAACCTCAGATTATTTTTGTTTAGTGAAAGAATCCTGAGAAATTGATTTCAGTGGAATTGTAAGCCCTGGACTGGCAATCCAGTCATAAGACTTGGGCTGTGTCACTACTCGGTTTCAGAAGCTGCTTTCTGCTGTTGTTTTGTCTGTCCGCTGCCCAGGTTTATCTAGCCCCTTTAAACCACTTTCATAATCTGAGTTTCATACTGGTCATACTAACCGTGTCACGCCTTGAATGCCATGATGGGCATTTGGTTTGGGGTTTCGTTTCAAAGTAGTGCCCAGAATTCAATGTGTCACTGCCATTGTTCCTAAAAGCCTTATGTTTGAGCGCTGTTATATGGTTTTTAAAAGCCATTCTGACACTAGAAGATTCTGCATGACAACAGTTCTAAGTTTGCTGAGATCACTTCAGATGGGAACATTCTCTCTTTGTATAAACTCGAATATCTTAATATGGTGTGTTACCAAAAGATGGCAATATGCAGAGGATCTTAAGTTGCATCTGTATAATTATATCTGACTTGTGTTACAGAAACTAACACGTGAATGGTGCAATCCTGTGCAAGTTTAGACAGAAAAAGGCTTATAACTGCTAACATGTCCAGCCAGTATAGGTGGGACTTGCTGGGGGTTGTAGGCATTTCTTCTATCTATACGTACATAGTATTGTACCTCAAGATTGCAATCCTGGGCACACTTACATGGGAGCAATATCCATTGAACTCAGTTTGACTTACTTTTAAGTAGATCTGTATAGGATTGCACTGTAAATAAATTCTGCATCACTGGATTGTTCTCATTCTGGTTTTACTCCAGTATTGAGGACAGCTATTATTAGCAACATTAATTCAGTATGACTGCCATTTTTGTACTGTTGAAAGCCTTTACAAAATCTATGCATGCTACTTTGTACGCTAATGTATATTCATATCAGTACATAAGCTTATGCTTGTCGGTTGTTTTGTATAGAACTGATTGATATTTGACAGTATTTTTGCACTTTTTCTTTTTTCCTTCTGTTTTTATAAGTTTTCTTTGGCATTAATATTTGCAGTAATTTTTTTACACCTTACACTGCCTTTGTGTAAATACCTTCCTTTTGCAATGTAAGAAAGTTTTGACACAATCTTTGTTTTGTACAAGTCTATGCTTAGCCTTCCTTTTATGCAATAAAAAGGTTTTTTTCCCCCTCAGTGTTTGCTGTATCATGTTGAAGACCATGGAAGGACTTGTATTAATCAGTGTTGAGCACCTGTAGTTAATAGGCAGGCCTGTAAAAGTGTTGATCCAAGCAGATAACCATATATTGGTGCCTGTTCATTTGTTTGATGAACTTCCCGTATATGCTATTTTCCAGACTGCAAAACAATGGAGCTGTTTATGGAGGACAATGTTAGAAGTGGGCACACTTACAGGGCAATTGCATAAACTCAAGTGATTGTTTTCAAAGAACTTACCATCTAACCCAAATGGCCAGCAGTGAGATAGTCTCATGCAGCACCAATATTGCTGCTAGATTATCCAATATTATCCCGATTACTCTGTGTAATAGCAAGAATATGAGCCAGATGAAAAATCCATGCAGTGAAATTTGCCCAATACCTTTCTGTGTGGAGAGGCAAGCCCTCCAAGAGGAAAACTCCCAGAAGTTGCAAATATGGCCTCTTCCTTAATAATAGCAAGCGACTAACCATCTTTGTGTGATGCCTACATCAACTCTTGAAGCTAAGGACTCTTCTTTTCCATTTTACATATAGAGGAAAGTTGTGATTGGTTCAGTAGGTGACACAGGAATTGAAAATAAACCAATCCCTCCCAGTGTGTGTGTGTATCCCAGCAGCATGCTCATGTGTAACTTAGGTAGAGCTGAATGTGTGACTTAGGTAGAGCTACTCAGCCAGGCAACTCCAGTTACCTTCTCTTTTAGACATGTACTTTTAACCACAATTTAACACAATCCTTCCACAATCGGCCATCAATTCAAGAAATGTTTTCCTTCAATTACTGTCTTGAACCTAAACCCAGTAAAACATACTTGTCTAAAACTGCCATGTAAAAGCATCGGATATCAAGAAATTGCCTGTCTACTTTGGAAATGGTTTCACTGACTTTAGTTCATTTCCTGTTGCACACTGGCTCTTGGACTTAGTATGAACTTGTTAAGTATTAAGTTCCACCCATTCTTCCTTATACAGTTTGAAGTCTTAAAGTGTGAGAGATTTTATATTAAGGGAGACACATTACACATTTTCTGTGTGCTCACTCACTGAATTCAGCTACTGAAGCAAAAAGCTCTGATTTAAAGATTTAACTTCTACATTGGAAGTTGACTGATTTTCATAGTGCACAGATAACCCAATCTGTACACATTCAGATGGAGCGGCTGAATGGAGGTAACATCACAAACATGTACAATTTAAAATGCATCTAAATGCTTATCATCCAATACTTGTTTGCCCCAATATGCCAACATGAGACATCTGAAGAAGCATGGTTTCATTGTCCTTGTCAGCTGGATAGGACAGTTCCTTGAATATTTGTCGAGACGATGGGCCTAATTAAAGGCTAATTAAATCTGGATCCTACCAATTGTATGCAAGAGCAAAGTTCATAACCCACCTATAGAAATATGGCAAGCAGAGAACTCTTGCGATACGAAGAAAAAAAGGCCTACAATCCTTTTTGGAAGCCAAAAGCCATATCACAATGATAGAGGAGGCAAACAAGCAAACAAATTCAAGCAATGTTTTTCCAATTTAATTAATTGTTTTGCATGGCTAAAATACATAATACATTATAATCTGTGAAGAAAAGAACTGGTCATCTCTGCAGATGATCGATCAAAGGCATTAAATGTATGAAACTGTGGCATTTCCTTAGGGGGAAAAAGCATTCAAAAATTAATTCATAAAGGCTCAAGATATTTCAACATAAACCTCAGAAAATGCAAGAGGCAAGGCCCAAGTGCGCCTCATGTTTGTCATTCCAATTATTCTACAGAAAAGCTTTCATCCCACTTCAATTTTCAAAGCACTCCTGAAGTTTCCATAGCAAGGCTTTTAAAGAAAGGTTGAAGGATTGCATAGATTCAAAGACTCAGTGGGCCTCTAATTCCTTTTTGATCTCTATAACGTATGGATGATCTTTCCCATGTGCTATCTCCATGATAGCGATTGCCTGCAAAAGGGGAAAAAATACAATTGATTCAGACAGCCTTGGTTTATGAAATGTTCTCGTCAGGGATTCTGAAAAGTCAGAAACCTCTGACTGGTTTTTGTCCCCTTAAATGTGCCCAATTGAAAACACCCCATTTGATTGTAAGCATCAAACCATATTATATACACAGCACCTTTGATCCGAAGCGATCTCCAAGCTCTTTTGAAAGGCACAGACAAGCAAAAAGTTAAACGACATTGTATCTGCCTTTCTGTTCCAAACTTAACAGAAGACGACTTTCACACTGAGCACCTCCAGCCCACATCTGGGCCTGTTTGTATTCCAAAGCAATGCAACAAGATGGTGCCTGGGTGATCAATGGGACTCGGGTGCTGCTTTGACCACAACTTGAATGACCAGAAACTTCCATGCGCTATTTAAATGGAAACAGTATACTGTAAGCATTTAAAAAACCCTCTTGGACAAGGCCCTACACTTGACCATCTTGGGTAAGAGGACAAAGCATAGCCTGTTATGGATCAGCCACAGAGAACTATTCAGAATGCAAAATGAATGAATGGCCTGAGCCAGTAAGCAACAGGATGCAACCACAACTATCTCCATGAACTGGGGCTGCAGCAGCCTCGATCCCACGTGCATCAGAAGCTTGTTTTAACTACCCCATCCTGTTAAACCCAGTGGAAAAGTCCTGAAATGTACTTGTGACTCTCAGCTATGCCATTTCAGAAACCCAGTTTTCTACTGCATCTTTGAATCAGTTTCCAGATAGCAATCCTGGTCCCAATCTGCATGTCCTGTCATTAGTGTGCCCAGATTTACTGGTACCAAGAGGGTATATCTAGAGCAGCTGCTGCTTCTAAGATGCCTCAAATGCCAGATGAGAAGGAAGAGGCAAAACCCAAATCCCCCAAAGCCTGCAAGTCTACTGCCTGGACCCCTAGACCAACAGGCAGGGTTTTCCAGCCACAGGAAAAAAATATTTTGACTACCATATGCACTAACATTCAAGCTAGCTACTGAAATGCAATCTGCTTTGTGCCATATGCCAGCTTCCACCAGAGCCAAGAACATTCAGTTTCCGAACAGCTCTTGATTGTACACAAAACCACAGAAACTGAGAGCGACTTTTCAGTGAGAGATCCTGTTGGGAAAACCATATGTACAAATCAAGTTTGACTGCTGCTTGTTTGCACCTTAATCGAGGGAGATACAAACCAGCAAAGAGAGGTGCCATGTCCGGGTTTTGGAGCTTTAAATGATCATTTTTGTATGGGAGGAAAACAGTTACACTAAAGTAACACAAAGGCCATTCAAAACATACACATTCTATATTACAATCTATTTTCCCAAGCAAAGCATTTCTATACATATCATAAGAAACTCAACTCAAAGTAGCAGAGTTATTCTACAAAGAAAGATGCATACCTTTTTGAGAGCCTTAACACCTGCTGATCTGTTTTCAAGGCCCATGTAAAGTCTCCCCAGTTTCAGCCACATGGAAGCCACATTGAGAGAATATAGAGGGTAATGTTTACTGCAAAACAAACACGCAATACATGAAAGCCACTCGCACATTTGCTCTGCACAGAGCTTGAAACCTCAGCTCAGCTCCCGAACAGAAGCCTTGGCCTGACCGAGGGGCCAGGAGAATGCTCGTTTCTCCCTTCTGCTTCTGCTATCACTGCTCATAGCCAATTCATGGCATTCTCATGAGACGGCCTTTTGCAGAGCATTCCACACCTTTGGACTGAGGTTTGGGGGAGGTGGTGCCCAAAAGCTATCCTAGAACCAGTGCATCAGCACACCAGACTACTGAGGGGCTGCAGCCGGCCTAAACCAGCTTAGAAGCTCAGGCCCAGAGCCCATAAAAACGAGGCAAGTCACTGGGGTGATGAATCTGATTCAGGCCTCAGGGGGAGCATGTGCCGTTGTGTGCTTTCGCTCTCATCCCTCCCTGCCAGCTGATCTGTGACTTCACACTGGCATTCAATTCAAAGGGAGAGGCTTCTTTGCATTCCCCAGATGGAGAGAAAATTATGCCCTAAGATGATAATTTTCTGAGAGGCCCTCCAACTATCCTGTGCACAAGAAGCTTGTGCACCATGGAACAACACAATCCTTGGGCTTAAAAATGCGGATGGCTATTCCCTGCAAATAATGCTGGGCAATCTTGCTGCGTGGCTGCACAGCAAAACTTTTTATAGCAGCCTTGATTACGGCCTGAAAAATCAGCATGGCTCCAAGTGAAAGCAAGGCAGAAGAGCTGCAAGTGGAGATCATGCTGATTCTCCCTCAAAGGCCAGGCTGGTCCTTCCAGGACAGAACTGCCTGGAGGTGTTCTCCAGGGTCTAGGCAGAGAAAAACTCCTTCCCTAGCTCCTATGTCTTTTTAACCAGAGAGGCCGGGGATGGATGCTGTGTGAAGCGTGTACTCTGACATTCACCCATAGCCGAAATGTTTGTGTTCAAGTCTGGGGGCGGGGGAGCCAACGGTCAAGAAGCTGACAGGATGGAACAGTGCAGTCTTACCCAGCCAAAGTGTCTGGCTACAATTCCCAGCATGGCTCAGCATCGCAGAATGTATTGTTGGAAATCTATTTTTTCAGAAATCCCTGCAGGCTATATTTAAACATTCTGAAGCCTGAAGGAGGCCCAGAAAAAAAACACACCCAAAACACATTGGTCCATTCCAAGGAATAAAACTTTATTTTTTACATCCTGTGACTTTGTGTCATTATGGATGTTCATCAGTTTGTCTAATTGTTTTACCCTACCTATTAATCAACTTTAAATATTAATTTTAAAAGGTGTTCCTGATTCACCAGGTAAAAGGTGTTTTTAAGTATTTTAAATGAAGTAAATTTCATTAAAATGCATGTGACATATACCATCTGGGGAGGGAGGGTTCCCCTTTTCTGGCATCCAGAAAAGACTACCTTGAAGATTATGCTTCCTACAACTCTTACAAGCATCATGTTGTTATTATTTAGAAGTTTTTCCTTCAAAACTATTGTTTAGTTAGTTTTTATATTGCCCAGCAGCTGAAGCTCTCTGGGTGGTTAACAAAAGATAACACACACCCCTTAAAACAACAAAACCACAATAACAATTATAACTGATTCAGCACAGACTCATAGCAGCAGTACAGAATAAAGTACGATATTAAAATGAAATTAAAAAGTTAAGCTGTTAAAATGCTGGGAAAATAAAAAGGTTAATATGCAGACTTAACTGAATTAAACCTCATATGATTAATCAACTAAGCAGTCTTTAATCAGATGACAACCCTGCTTCCTAAATATATAAATAAATTAGAAGTTGTTATCCCAAGATAACTGATCAGAGATAAACCAGCTTAGATATCCTTATTTTGCTTCTACCCGCAGGGTAGTGTTTCGCTGAAGTACTCATTAATGAGATCGGTTCACTGAACCGGGAACCAAAGCTGCATTCGGGTGAGCGTGTTTCTTTATCAGCGTGTCTACTGACTATAGTACACAAGTTACAAGAGAAAGCAAGTTAAGAGCATCACCTGTATGGTTTGATAATCTTCTGTCCATAGCGCAAAGCGCCCTCCCAGTCTTGCATGTACAGACAGACCCCCATGGCCTGATACATCATGTGCAACATGTAAACATTGCTGTCCGCAAACACAGAGCCCATCTTGTCCAGGCTAAGCTCACAAACCTCTAGCAGTTCACTTGGAGGTAAACCAAGAGTCAAGGAATACACCAAGTGGGAAAATATTCAGAAAGGCCCCAGGCATTTTGTAACTCCTCCTCAAGCACCTGCCTAACGGAAAACCACAAGGATGAAGCGACAGACTAGCCCTGGCCTGTTGTTTGTTCCCATTATCTGGTAAGTTGGGTATGCTGTCTCTGCACACGCAGATGCTATGAGACACAAGCATCTTTGCACGCTCTTGTGGGTCTGATCCTGCTTGAGGGTCAAAGCCAGATGGTCAAAAGCTGTTGGAATATGGCTCTATCCTCCAGGCCTTTGGCAGGTGAGGAGCTGCAGGCCTCTCTCTTGGCCCCCCAGGTCTTAAAGCCTACTTGAACCTGCTGGGCTTACAGTCTCAGTTGCATGCACTCCAAGATACACAGAAGATTCTGAATAGGTATAAATGGATCCATCCACCCGCAGGCCTTGTCAGTTTCTCGTGCGCTGATCTCTTTCCACAGCAATCCACAAGGGTTTTTTTTCTTTAAACCACCAGAGCATTTACATTTAAATGCAAGCATAATATTCTGTGCATTTTATCCCTAAGTATACACTCTCTGTAGGAGGGCAAAAAGGCAACCACAGGTAGCTGTTTCAGTTTGGGCAAAGCATTTATAATATTGCATCTTAGTGGAAATGTTTGCATTTTTGTTTTTGGTAGAGTTCGGAAACCTCGGTTTCCTATCTTGAATTATCAGCCAAAAATGTTTATGAACCAGAGCAAATTATTTTCTACTGTTTCTCCCCAACTCCACCTGTTGTGAGGAGGGGGATCTCCAGTCTTGCGAAACAAGGCAGAAGGAAAGAAGTTAATAAAAGAAAGCTGAAAATAACACTCTTTGTGCTTCCAGAATTTCATTTTTTGACATGCCTCAACAAAATGAAGCCACTAAGCCTACTCTGTGAAGTTCAACATTACAGAAATAGAGATAGGAGAGAGAATGCCAAAGGATATATTTGTAGTGTTTGGCCCTCCTGAACTCCTCGATCACATTTCTGGCATATTTGATCATATCGCGCACATCTTCTGCTGGTGGAGGCTCATTCAGCTTGCGGATTTCCAGCTTATCTTTGTCCTGAGGGAAAGGAGAGTTACAAGACCTACTTCAACTTGAAGACAAAAAAACAGACCCACAAAATACCTGGCAATCACTAAAAATAAAAATAAACCAGAGGCACAAACATACAGAGCAGCTTTCCCCAATCTGGTACCCTCCAAAACATCTGGAGACAATTATTAACAGAATAAAACTTTAAAATAAAATTTAAATTTAACTTTGTTGTTCTCCTAGGTTTTGGCTGGAAGATGTAAGTCCATTCAAACAGGGGTGGCTTTCTGAGATGATGGGAGATTAGACTTCTAGCATCTTTGCATCTGGCTTCCACAGTCTATTCAGGGGGACAGTTCTGACTCATGAATCCCCAAATGTCTTGGGAATGATGTGCTTCTTCAAATCTTAAACATTTCACCCTGTGTCCTGCTTTCGTCACTGGAGCCATGAAGGAGCAATGCAAAAAGATGTCTTCTCTTTTCAGAAAAAAGGATGTGCATTACAGCAGAAGTATCATGAGAAAATAGGCAGGTATGATGAGGGGAGATGAGATTGGGACCCAGCTATGGCCCTAATCTGTAGTTCTCGGAGATTCAGTTGCAAAAATAGGAATGGGAAATTGAAATGCAAAGGTCTACTATACAAAAGCAGATGATAATAAAGGGGGAGGAGAATGACCAGGAGAGAAGAAAAGCATTGCATCTTTGCAGTCGGCTATCAGTGTAAACGATAAAGCATGTGAGAAGGCTATTTAATATAATTACCTTTTCTTTTGTAATGCACTCTCTGCAATCACAGGTAAAGAAATAGGAATCTTTCAATCGATCATTCCTATCCTCCGTGGGATATAACAGGTCAATGTAACTCGTAAAAATCTAGCAAAGAAAGATCAATCATTTTATAGCAGCAGAAAGATAACCCATTATAACAGCATTTTATCTCACACTTATACTGAACTATGCTTATGCAATGGGTAGGCAAGGGCCACATTTCATGGAATAAGGATAGACAAGTACTCTGCCTTAATAAACCATGGTATGAATGAATGGCACGCTGGTATACACGTCCCTGCACATCTGTGGGTAGACAAACCAGGATGAATATAGGTTAGTGAAACACTGAAACTTTGGATTATGGTTTACTGTAGTAAAACATGCTAGGATTGGTAAACTAGCTTTAAATCAAGGTTTGTTATTGGTTTGTTTATTTATTCAGGTCATATTGCCCCCCACATTTGCCATTGGCTCTCTGGGGAGCTCACAACCAGGTTTACAAATCCTTTTTTTATGTGATAAATTGTAACCCCAGGTTTGGACATCAAACCGGGCTACCCACATGTGCACTGTGCCCATTCGTACTGTTGGTTATTATTTTTTTTACTCCAGCTTCTTTGCCTTATCATTTATATTACTAGTTGTGTCATTCTGCCCAGGGCCAAATAGGCAGAAACCAAATGTAGTTACTCAGCACATCCCTCAAAGGAATTCAGAGCATCACTGCAGTCTAGCAGGCTTCAGAGCTAAGACCTAGGGAGATACGGCATAAGTCATGTTTTACAATTGACAGAGCTAAAGATTCTTTTGTCGAACACTTCCAATATTTTATAGCTATTTGCATCTTGCATTGCAAATTAACTTAGGAAATTATTTGCATTTCTAACTCAGCAAAAATTCCACCCTCAAAAATTCCACAAATTTATAGGGCTGAATGAGACCAGAAATGTTGCCTGTACCCTAATTAGATCACAGTATACAGAAATCAACAGCTCAATCTTGTGCATATCTCCTTTCTGAGTCACACTGAATTCTGTGGACTTGCTTGGACATAAGTATGTGTAGAATTGTTCAGTTAAGACTACAAGCAAAGAACTATTCACCTAAAAATAAGCCAAATCCAATGAAATGAGTGAAGCTTATAAAGTGCCTGAGATTTTCTAAGTGCTGTACAAATTTTAAAGGACAAGACAGGCCCACAACCTAAAAGACATGATGCAAAAGAAAAGAGCATGGGAATGAAAGAGGAGTTAATTCCTATTTTATTTTTTTAAGCTAAAAGAAGAAAAAATTATAAAAGTCTAGACAAAAAACCAAATGTGCATCTGTTCCACCAGCGATGCACATTTTTCACTTAGCCTGCTTCTGCTTTTGTTATGCCCTTCACCTTCTCTCAACATGCCCAAGGCAAGCTGGTGTTAGTTAGCAGTTGCGTATTTTTATTCTACGGTGAGTGCATCTCAATTGCATTTCTCCAGGCACAAAATATGGGAGCCAACTTACACACGTGCGCGTGCGCATGCACGCGGACTATGCACTCAGCTGGAAAATTTGAGTGTTTCCCTGCAATAACCAAGCTAAACCAGAAGATGGAGGCACAGGCCATACCACCGAAGACAAATGGCTTACCCAAGCTGAATGTCAGAGGACCTTTGCCAGGCACAAAATAAGAGCCTCTTATTTAAAAACACGCTACCAATTCATTGACATGCTTTCTGCTTAGCAGTATTGTCGTGTTGTGTTTATTTATTGACAAAACAAATGCAAAGAACCTAACGTAAGGCATTCAGAGGCAACATCGCCCTTTTCCAAAAATAAAAAAATAAAAATAAAATCCCACAATAAATCTGGAATGCAGCTGAGACAGGAGATGCAGTCAGCTCAGGAGCAGAAGGGCTGAAAACACTGTTCTTCATAATGACATGCAAGGCTGGCCCTTGCCTAGCTGTTGGAACCAGCAAATTTTCTGCTCTATGCAAGATCTGGCCAGCATCAACTATGTGCAGAGAACTGCTTCCACACGTATGCTGGCCCTGGCACATCCGGGCCACAAGGCAAACCAGTCAAAAATCATCTTCCTTGAAGGGAAGAAACAGAAATGCCTTGCAAACAGGAGAGTGGAGGGGAAGGACAGATGTGCCAGAAGCATTGCAAACACACAGGGTTTGGACTTTCCCCCTCAAAATGCAAGCCGCTTTGCACCCACGTCTGTTGTGGATATGGTTACCTCATCTCCAGGCTGTATCTCCTGGACAGCTCTGACTTCCGCCACCGTCCCTTTGTAGGTAACAATCACATTGGGGCAACAGCTGTGGTTCATAAGTGCCACACTGCCAAAAACAGAAGGGCATTGGGTTTCCCATAAGCATCACATTAACATCAGTAGCAAAGGTAAAAAGCTCATCAGCTCCAAGACTGGCTCCAATAAATGGCACTTAATGTCTCTGCATGAAATATCATTTGGCAGCTCTGGGCCAAGATCAGGTGAAACTCACTGAGACATGAACAAGTCCCAGAGTTGTCAAAAGGGTTGGAGGCATTTCCCTCCATTGGAAAAAGGGAGTGCAGGAAAGAAAAAAGGCTATAAATCCGCACAGCTTAGAGAATTCAGATAGGCCAGCCAAGGTTCCAGGAAATGGAGCACATTATGCTGTCACAGTTAAGCACTGGTATTTTGCCACTTATTGCAAAGAAACAGGGTTGTCCATACCCTTAACCACAACTAAAGCCAATGGGATTTTAATGTGCTTGCATCTGTCTGGATTGTACACTGAATCTACAGCCTTGGAAGAGGTATTTCAAATGGGGAAAAAGGGCTAGGAGACCAGCAGGCTGTTGGTCTGTGAGAGAAAGTTGGGGTGCTCATCTGGGTTACTAGATCTGAGGTTCGATATTATCTAGGGACTTCTGATCACCCAGTAAAGCTGGTTCTCAGTTAACGAATGTAAACTAATGCAAGATTTTCCAATGTTTTAACTAATATGATTTTCTCTCCAGTTACTTGGTTGCTGTAAAGCTGGAAGCACAGAACATCCAATGGCAATCTCCCATGAGCAGCCATTGCACAAACAAAACTTCTTGCTTGCACAACCAGGATTTATTAACCCTAAATGGCTTGGGGCCAGATTATCTAAAGGAACACCTCATCCCATATGCACTTACTTGGACCCTATGTTCATCTTTGGGAAGGAGGGTGGCTACCAGGAGAAGAGCCGTTCCAGTGGTGGCACCCATCCTCTGGAATGAGCTCCCCAAAAAGGTGCGCCTGGCACCTACTCTTTATTCTTTTCAGCACCAGGTAAAAACCTCTCTATTTTCCCAGTGTTTTAACAGTTAACCTTCTCCTTTAGTTTTAATATTGCATTTTGTCCTGTACTGCTGCTATACATCTGTGCTGATTCAATTCCAGTTGCTGTGGTTTTATTGTCTGATGTTAATTTCTTATCTTTTTCTTGTTTCTGTGTTTTTCACTTTTGTTAACTGTCCAGAGAGCCTCGGCTATTGGGTGGTATAAAAACGAAATACCAATAAAATAAAATTTCCCCCGTTGGAGCAAGCAGAAACAAACAGAAATGCTTGTTTCAGAACGGGGCAGGCTGGTGAAGCTTCCATAAAGGAGTGAGGGCTCTGGTCAGGACAAGCAGCCTTGGACACCGTCCACAAATTTTGAAAGAAGGCGCCAAATTCTGCCATCTCCAGATCAAGTGCTTGGGCAGCAGGTGAGAGGGTGGAGCCATCACTGCCTGAGATGCCTGAGAATCTGGCAAACCAGGACGAGTTAGACTACCGCCCTGGCAGAAGGCAGTCCTCTGAGGTGCACAGCAGACTGAATGCTGCAGAGGAGCCGGCTCATGTCCTGGGGGCACATGGCAAGCCTAACGAAGGAGAGAGCAGTCTGCAATGTTGCAGTGGTTGGGAAGACCAAGGGCATGTCCGGCTTTGCAAATAAGTGACAGCTTTTTGTGCAGCGCTTGTAGGAAATGCATCAAAGAAACGGCTTGCAGGGTGCGGGGAAAGACTCCGTCAAAAATGCTTACTCAGGGAATATTGCTGACCCCAAGTGCGAAAGTTCTTCATCTTCAATTGTGAAGCCATTGCAGTTAACCTGCGAGAGAGGAGAGAGGCAAACGCAAATCCCACCGGGTTGTTTAGTGTTGCATGGTAAATGAACCAACTCATCTGCGCCATACTGATTAATAAGATTAGAACTCTGCTGCTCCTTAATCAAGTCTTGCTGTTGAGCTAGGAGCTTTACAAGAAGGGAGGTCAGAGTTTATTTACAATCTAATTTTGTAGTGAAAGATTAAGAATTAGGCAGCCAAGCTGAGCTGTAGCCCAAAACCTAGGGAGTTGGGTGGGGGTGGGGAGCGGGATGAGAAAAGCAGCTGCATGCAACATTCTTGTAAGGTGGAGATTAAAAAAACCCAAGGCATGGAGGTTGAAATGATGATAAAGATGTGGACTAAAACAGAAAAAGGACTGGCTCAACTGCAGGAAATATTTCCTGGAAGATTTGTACTGCATGCACCTGGCCTTCGTAGGTGCTTAATAAAGAATCGGTACTGTGTGACTTTATAATTAATAGGCAAGGAAATCAGCATAATTTAATTTAAATGTGGCTGTATTAAATGGGAAAAAATAAAAACACCCATTTGCCATATTCACACCTTACATTTTTGGGTGTACAATCAAAAACATTAGGGTTGTTCCCTATGTTAGTTCTACCACTGAAAAGAACTGGATTGCATTAGACCATATTAGATTCAGAGGCAGCCCTGAATTAAACCAACTGGCTGCAACCCACCACGCATGGCAAGCATCAATGTGGTAGCCAAGCCGCCAATTCCCACAGCACTGGAATGCTTCTGACAGAGTGGGCGAGGCAACAGCACTCTGGTTTGCGCATGCAACACCCATGAACCATCTGGAAACAAAGCCACCCCCTAGAATGAGCCAAACGCATTTTCTCCCTCTTACTTGACCAAAAAGGACCACAAGAGCTGCATTGTCGGGGTATTCTATGTGCTTTGAATAAAAGTGATGGAGAGCAGAGATGTCGTTCTGAATCAGCTCCTTCTTTTCATTGTCAAGCTTATCGAGATCTGCACAGAAAAAGAAGCCCTTTTTTCAATTCAAGGACTACTTTGCTTGTTCACTACAGTGAAGTCAACTTCAAGATACGAGGTCCCTAAGAAAGGAAGCGAGGCATGAGCACACTCAGCGAGGCATGAGCACACTCCTTTGAACTTCAGTGGGTGTCGAGCCTTGTGAAAAGAAAGCCGGCAAGCACCTAACAATGAGTGAATTTCTTCCCATCTGTAATATGGGAAGTTTGCTTTTAAGGTAGCTTTTTGCCATTAGCTTATAAAACACGGGAGCCAGTCTTTTCGCAAACTGGTCAATGCAGCACTGATTAATTCTAAATTAAAAACTAATTACCTTTGTTCTCCAATGGGTACCATCAGCATTTTAACATTCAAGATGCAATCCTATCATGTTCAGACAGAAAAACGGTTTACACCTCCCACTGCAGGCCTTTTCTTCCTGTCTAAACATGCACAGGGCTGCACTTCATGGGAGTAAACATTGACTATCAAAGGCAAAATGTTGCCTATCCTTACAAGGAAAGTAGATATTAGAGCTGCTCAACAGATGATCTCTTTCCTTTTCTGTGGCTGCACTGACGGTTGCCACCTGTCCTCCCAGGAGTGTTAAAAAAAACCCTGGCCACTCTATATGCCAGCATGGGACGGGGAGGGGGGGTGCAGAAGGAAGGAGGTACGCATTTCTGCAGAGTTGCTAGCCCTCCATCATCTCTGAGCACTGGCTACGCTGACTGGAACTTAAGGAAGCCGTAGTCCTGAGCTTTTAGGGGGCAGGAAGCTGCTCTCTGCAAAGTGTTCCTAAGCATGAACTCTGACTTAAGAATATACGAATTTCCCTGCTGGGCCTGTGGCTCACCTAACCAAGCATCCTTGGCAAGAACCCCATCAAGCACTAAAGTGGTCTATCAGAAACAAGCCAGTGGTCCCCACAGTGGACTACAGTCTATATTCTGCCCATTCTTGTTCTGGAAGGAAATTTAACAGGAAGAACTAGGATATAAACAGTTCAGGCTCTCCTGTTGGATTGCTGGGTGATTTCCAGTAGGTCAGCGAGGATTTCTGACTCCCAATTTTTAACAACAATGTGAAAAGGTTTTCTCTGCCTCTATTAGGCTTTTGAAATGAGATGATCTGGGGTCATCACGGGTGGCATTAAATGTGAAAGGGGCCATGAGCCAAGTGATAATGAAAACAAATTCCTTGGTTCAGAATGTGCTCAGAGGCACTGTGTCCCTTAATTCTAAGCGTATGTCTTTTACACCTGACTCTCTTTACTGGATATTTCACTTTCTAGTGAAAAATCTTCCAAAATAGATCTTATCTGACCACCTGAAGTCTAGACACCCCTGATATACATGACTAATATTGGCTGGGTTCAGATACCCATACTAAGGGGTTGTGTATAGTTTTAGTGTATGCTGTTAAACTGGACTGTTACACTGTTGTCTAAAGCCAGCTGTGCGGACAAGCTCAGTTGTTAACCACTAATAACTCATGGTCTGTTGTTGGGTTGATCAACATGGCTTGTTAACACAGCTGGATAACCCACATTTCAACAACCACATAGAGTTCAGCAATAAGCCACACTCAACCCCTGAATGTGAATTATTATGCTTGCTGTACCCAGGCAGTATCTAATGTCACAGGAGGCTCTCTGGACACATATTGCTTGAGGAATGTTCATCCCACCCCGTTCTGCTCCCCAGCTCAGCCTCAAGTCACCCACAAAACTAAATATTAGATCTGATGCTCCCCAGCTGTTGTGGAAGACATTAGAATGTGGGGACACCAGCGCAGGCGGATGGGCTAAGTGATGAACACGCAGCCCCTTTCCCCTCAGGTTGCCCCTTCACCAATCAAAGGGCTGAGCAGCACTTCCAATTCTCCATGGGGAACATTATTGTGGCCACTTGTTTCCCTACGGTCAGGCTCAAGCACGAGAGCAACACTGTCTTGCTGTGTTGCTGGCAATTCCAGTTTGTTGGGTCTTCTTAACAGTTATTCAAATTCTAGCTCTTCCTTGAGGGGAAAAATAATTTCTCTCCCTCTCTCTCTCCCCGCCACCCGCCCCAAGCAATAGCCTTCTCTCTTTCCTTAATTCATTTTTAGAGCATTCAGGACGTGGAAATCATGAAGGACATGTCAGATTTGACCGGCAGTGACAGATATGCAACTCAACACCAGAGGGGCCTGCAATTAGCCCCAAAGACACTGTCAGTATCAAGCAACGGCACCATCTCTGACTATTTGCCCCTGGTAACGAGGCTGGCTGCTTTAAATTTTACAACATTATAATCCACAAAAGTCACCCTGGTTGCCAGGAAAGCTGTTTGACAGGCAGGAATGGTGCCATGAATGGGGCAGAATTTTAATTCTTTTTCTTTAAGTTAAGCGAGACAACACCATCATTAGACAACTTCTCCCAATCTCTTACTACAACATGTCCCCACAGCTGGATTCAGAAGTCAACTTTCTCAGCACTCTTCTTCCCAGATGACCTCAGGATCCCCTGAAAATACCCCCTCTGGGTTTAGGAGGCCCTGCTGAGTGGAACTGCCTGGCAGAAGAGGTTAAAAAAGATTGCAGAAAATTGGTCAGAGGCACTTTTCGCTCCATTCACAGGCAGTTCCTCCACCTTGATTCCCTCCAGCACACACACACCACAACCTGCGCCACTTAGCTGGGCCTCCCAGCCCCTGGGGAGGCATTCTCAAGGGATCCGGGGCATTGCCAATGGTCCTGAGAGAAGATGAGGCCTTCTTTCCACAGGTGGATATCATGCCAACCCACAGTGGACAGATACACACGCAAAGTTATACTCTGTTGAAGGGTTACTAATCAATTTCTAAATAGCCTGTTGAGAAGTTCGGTAACTTTCATTGATTTCTACTTACGGGATTCAAACTCCTTTACCAAAAGGAGTTTTTCTGACTCAGTCCTTCCCAAATGTGTCTTCTGGTAATTATGAAAAAGAAAGGAAGGGAAAGAGGACATTTGTTTAAAAAACACCCCACATATTTCATTGGTTTTTGCACGCCTCTTTTCCAACACACACCCCTATAAAGTCTTCAAATGAGTCAACAGACAGCATCTTAAGGTTAAACCTACTGACACCAGGTTAACCAGCCAGCAATCCCGGAACTTGTATCCAAATTTACATATGCACAGAACAGATATTTTAAAATTGTGGCTTGTTTAGCTGCAGACTCCCAGAAAGCCAGTGACAGTAGCAAGGAGTCAGAAGGCAGACTTTGCCTTTGAAGAAAGGGAATCGTCTCCATGTTGACAGAGTTCAAAAGCGGCACTCCAGCATTGGCCTAAGGCCACTTCTTTGTGAGCTCGGCCATTAAATGCAGGTTTGCAGGTGGCCCAGCAGCTGAGGTTCAGGGACTCTGGTTTGCATATTTAGCTTTCATACGCCGCGTAGCGGGCCCTCCCACTTCCCTGCAAGCTATAAAGCACAAATTTATTCCAATGACTTTTCATCATTAAACATCTAATTTTGTTTGTGGAGCACCACTAGACTGTGCTTTAATTTAAAAGAAAGGACGAGAGAAAGAAAAAAAAGAAAGCGGGGAAAGGGAAAGAAGCACTGGGAGATCAGGCAGGCCTCCATCCCAGCAGGCCTTCAAGCATCCTCTCTCTCTCCCGCATCTGGGTCACCCTTGTCACATAAGCCCTTCTCAAATGCACAGGTTTCCTTCAAAGCCCATTGTTTGGTGGGGGGGGGGGGGGTTAAACTGCAGTGGGAGAGAAGTTGTAGCATTACAATAGCGTGCAATGCAAGTGACCTTGAAACTTGGAAATCCCACTTTGTTTCCCTGCCCCCAAAATTTAAAAAAAATCTAGAGTACACTTTCCCATCAACCCAAATGCAGCACTTAAAATGGCTCAGGGTCTCCTGATACCTGCTGTGGGCTTTCACTCTCCTCTTTCTCCCTCCCCCAGTAGAGTCTGTTTCATGAGTCCCGTTCTCGGTGGTGCAGCCTGGGCTCCTCAGAACTCCTGATTCTGCATTCCAGGCTGCATCCTTCATTATTGCCACTGAGAAGGCATGTGAATAAAAAACACCCACCTCTTCCTTAGGAGCATTTCTGGAATACTTTTGGCTGATATATGTTATCCAAGCCGTTTTTTGAACTCTTTCTCACTTGGCTGGTCTCCTAGCAGGGGCACCTGAGGTGGAATGGCCAAAGCAGAGACTCCAGGCTAAGAGGCATCCCCTCTTCAGGAAAAATGGTCCCATCAGCAGGAGAGAATGGGCATCTCCAATGGTGATGGGAGTGGAGCAGCTTCTGGAGGGCAGCTACTGGAAGCAGCGACTGGTGTAGAACTATCACTGGGAGTGACAGTGACACTCAAGCCACTCTGGTTAGGACTGCACAGAAGGAGGCAACGGGGCAGCACTTCTGAATTGTCTTACCTTGGAACCCCTATGAAGAAACAATTTATAAGAGCTGTGCAGGGCTGCGAAGGTCAGGACCTTTTGAAGGGCATTCACTCATAGGGTCGCCATAAGTCAGGGATGACTTGACGGCACATGACAGCATCAAAATATTATTGCGCGATACAAAAAACAACCAGACCACACCATTAAAGAGACAAGTTAGTCATAACAAATTTTAGTCCCACTGATTTCAGTGGGTCTACTCTACATATGGCTAAGCCTGTATCCAAACCATCAGTTGTTGTTGTTTTTTTTAAATCTCTGTGTAAACAACTTTAAATTAGGGCTTGGTACATACATGGCTTTCTGTAACTCTGCAAGTGTCACTGAAAGCTTGGTCAATAAAGTAGGACTACAAATATGAGATGTTTTAATAAAAAATACACGTGGAATAATGTAACAGCATCACCACCAAAAAGTACTATATTTATCATGTTTATTTTTGGCACTTCTTTCTCCGAGTTTAAGAAGCCACTTGCCTTTCTAATGAAAACTTTTAAAATTCATTATAACATGTCTGATCTAAAGCAAGAATAACCAAAAGAAAGCTACAGACTTAGTTCATTCCCACCCGTTCTCCAATTTCATTGTCTTCCATCTTCCCTATGTTTAGTCTTAAGGATGGGGTCGTCTTGCTTTGGCTGGATTAGACTCAGCTTTACAGCAAGTTAACGGGCAATCCAAAGGAAGGCAACAAACAGGCAGCGGGTCAAGCACAAAGGTTTTGGTCCAGTAGGGAATCAGACTATGGCAGGAGTGGTCAAGGGACAAACAAAGGTCAAAGCACAGTTAAGCAGTCAGATACATTACGCAGTCCAGAAGCAGAGTCAAGCAGGAGTCCAAGGGTCAGTAGCATGGAGCATCAGTCACAAGGAAGGGCTGGAAAGCAAGGTACAAGGCACTGGAGCTGAAAGAATGGTTGTTTCCAGCAATGGCTAGGCTGAGACTGAAGGGTTATATTGTCAGAGCCTCCTGAGCCCCACCCAGGACTCAGCAGTAGTTCATTATAGTCCTCTGGCCTGCATCCTACTCAGGAGGGCTTGCTTGCTCTTGAGGAGTCCTCCTTTGTCATACAGCCTTCCCCAACCTGGTGGCTTTCAGAAGCATTTGGACCGCAACTCCCAGGGTTCCCATCCAGCAAGCCCATTGACTGGGAATTCTTGCTGTTGCAGTCCAAACATGTCTGGAAGACCCAAGGATGGGGAAGGCTGTGGTGATGGACTGCTCCTTCTCAAGCAGACCTCCTGATCTGCCTCTTGATGTGATGATGCTCCTGGGGGCAGAGGGTTGTTCAGCCCCTGCCTCAAAGGCAGAGTCGTTGGGCACATACAAGGTCCTCCTGGTCTTTTGGAACTGACGGATCTGGGATGAGAGCTCTAGCCCTTCCTTTGAGGAGTATTTTCCAATGAGGACAAGACAGAGATGCCACTGGCAAGTGGAGGTCACCACAGAGGTCTTGTTTCCGACTAAGACCAGCACTGCACAAGTTCTTCAGCCTGAGGAACTTGAATCTCCCTGGCCAGGCTGCTCAGAGGCATCTCTGTGTGTGAGGTCCTGTGAGAATGGATCGCTGGCCCCCAGACAACTGTATCGTGCAGGGCTCGCCACAGCAGGCTGAAATCTGATTTGTACCAGGGATTCATAGCAAGCCTCTGAAAGTGACGCCCGCTCAGCTTCCCTGGTGATCCCAATCGTGTGCTTCACCTTCACATTCTGCAGTACAAGCAGGAACTCGAACTGCTTATGCTAAGGAAGCAAGGCAGAAAAGGTGAAGCTACAATGAACTCAAATGGCTGTGTGGGAAGCAAGCTTTGGTGGAGGGATGTGATGGAGGATGGGGAGGCAGCTTAGCAGACAGGAAGGACAGCGGGTGTTCAAGGGCAGAGCGGATCAAGGTTCTTAAGCAGATATGCTACAGTAGAGCACAGGTTCAGCTATTCATTACCAGAGCAGCTGGTAATGGACACAACGAGAAATACGTTCTGCAGAAAACTGTCACTGTAGGACTTGGTCTCTTTCCGGGCTCTTTCTTCACTGCCAGAACCCAAAAACAAAACCAGACATCTGACTGAAATCTCTGGATCCTGCTCACCTGTTTGGCCAGAATCCTTGCAGTGAGTCTCACCGTCTCTGAGGGATTCCAGTTCTGCCCAAACACGCACATGGCAGAACATTCTAGCTTGTGCAAAGGCCAGTCCTGTTTCTGGAAGGTGAAGCACAGAGGTTAAACACGATCTATGGACTAGCATTTTGCAAATGAAAAGAGGATGCCACATACCCCAACCAAACCTGGAGGACAAATGAAGTGTGCTTCCTTTACAAAGCTTAAGAAGGCACTCACTAAAACTCGATGAAAACCGGAACAAATCTGAAGATGGAAGAGCCATTTTCTGGGGCCAGCTTTGATATGCACTGACAAGATATGACCACACTGAAAACATAAAAGAGAATACAGCCTGTGTCTCCATTGAAGGGGGAGCGGTACAGTGAGCACCAGGTTTTGGAAGAGCCGGGCCAGATAATTACAAGTCCACAGATCAGAAGCAGCACTGCCACCTTGGCATGAGATCCGGTTAGGTCAGAGGCAATCTCACACCAGTCCCCCTGTTCAGAGAGGGCTCTTCCTTCCAAGCCCCTTGCTATCAGCAGTTCTTGCTTCTCCGCTCTCTAGCAATCCCAGCCTTTGCTTCCACTCCCCAGTCCTGTCCCCAGTCCCAACAGCTAGAGACTTTCAAAAGCTAAATTCTCCAAAGACCAAAACTTATTTAGTTAGTCCAGTTCTAATCAGCCACTAGCAAATGCTCTCTGGGGAAATTACAACTCATTAAAAAAAACCTAAAATGCAATTTTAAAATCCATGTATATCTGCGACAAATTAACCAACAAAACCTCTAAATGTGCAATGGTCCCCAACCTCTCTGGGTCAGTGGGCACATTTGAAATTTGGTGTGTGTGTGTGTGGGGGGGGGTGTTGTCTCATGGACACTCTCACAAAATGGCTGTGCAGAGAGGAAATTGCCTGCTCATAAAATGGTTTTCTTGCTATCCGTGGTTGGTCAGAAGATACTCATTTTCTAGAAGACAAACAGATGTGACTAAAATGCAAGTAGAAGACAGAGGTCTGAGCAATAAGACACAAAACCAGCTTTTTGAGTCCAATAAGGAATGGGCTATTGGGCAAAACTTCACTTTGCAGCATGCCAGCAGCCCTTTTTTAATTTTTTAAAATTCTAAGCAATAAAATAAAAATCAAGAAGGGCAGGGAGTCTGGGGGCTGCCATGAGATGTCCCTATGGGCACATTAATGTCCACAGGTGCCAAACTGAACACCACTGTCCTGGTGTTTTTATTCTGAATCGAAAGGAAAATCAAACAGTACTTTTCCACATCTGCAACTCATCGCTTCGTCACATGAGCAAGGACAGGGGGCTGATATGGGGAGTCTTTGTCTCTCAGTGGCAGAGCAAATGTTGTGCAGGCAACGCTCCCTGGTTTAGTCCCTGGCTTCTCTAGGTGAGCCTTCAGATCCCTTCCTGAAGCTCTGGAGAGATGCCACCATTCAGTGCAGGTTGGGGCATGCAGCCTCTCTCAGCCCGAGGGCCAAATCCCATTATGGTGCTCCCAGCAGCTGCATTCCAGTCAGGGGTTGGGGAGCTGAAGCAAAAGGAGTAGAACCAACATTCAAAAATGCCAGCATATTTTAACTTAAAGCTCTTGCTGACAGTAACGAAGCCTCAGGAGAGCACTCCAACATTGTGGATTGGGGCAAAAACAACAGAAAGGCCAGGAAACCGCTAAGCAATTGGTGATCGTGTGAAGTGGGATGGGGCCATTTGGGAAGCCCCAGGAGGGTCAGGCTGGAACCCCAAAAGGGCTGGATCTAGCCCACTATTCGGCAGTTCCGCCCCTCTGGTGGACAACGGCTTGACTGCATCTGAGGCCGTTCCCTGCATTCTTATGAATGTGGTGCTTTCGAAATAAAGATACCTAAGCACATGTATCTCTGGCCTGAACAATCATGATTCAGTCAAGCTATCTCAGTCACCTCTAGCTAAGTCCTTGGAAGAACTTTCTCCCAGAAAGAACAGGCAGAATAAACCCAAGCCGGACCCCAATGGCCAACACACAGGCTGGCACAATGCGCCAGTGACAAGCAAGCAGGTACCCCGCAGTGCTGCTATCGCATCTTGTCTTGGGGTGCTGCACTAGCACAAGCAAGCCTGAATGGAAGGGTAACCCTGAAGTTGGCACTCCAGCTTGCCAGGTGAGAGGCCCATTGCCTTGTAAGTTTCCTTTCAAGTCTAACATCAGATTGATATGCAGTTAAAGAAAAGGCCTATGATCTGAAAATCCTCCCAAGAATCAGGAATGCTAGAATCAAATGATGCTAAAATTTAATAGATGCCAACATATTAATTATTCCCATTCATTGCATGGAATAAGTGTGTTCAGTGTAAAATACACAGTGAGTAGTCGAGGCAAATTTATTTATTTATTTATTTATTTATTTATTTATTTATTTATTAAAACATTTTTATGCCGCCCCATTCGCCGAAGCCTCGGGGCGGCTTACAACAAATTGTTAGTGATCATCCAAAAACCTGATTCTCTGGATGATATTCACAGCCATCTCCACTCATATTTGTCAAATAAGCAATCATGAGATTCAACAAAGCAGGAAAAAACCCAACTGCATTTTACTGAAAATGGTTTTATTTTATACCAGCGGTGCATGTCTGTGAGCAAATGTGTCTGTGTGTGAGAGAGAGAACCATAACAAAAAGGAGCTGCCAAATAATAGCTAAGATTCTTCATTAAATAGATAACTTCTAAGTACATGAGAAGTAGAAAATAACCTTTTAAAATGTAACATATAGATGTGTCTTCACAGTGTCAGAGAGACAGAGACCCCAGTTAAGAAAGATGCAAAACTGACAATGGCAGGATGTCCTTCCACCATTCCGTCCTGACACTTTTATTCTTTAAGCATAGTTAATTAAAATTTTTCCTCAGGCAGAATCCGACTGAGTTATGTGAACTAGTAAGGTGGTTAAAGGGACAAGATGTGGCTGAATTGTGCAAAACAAGATAAAAGCCAGGAACATTGCAGGAATAAGGGAGCAGCATCTGAGTAATACCTGGCATGGAAACACTCTGACAGAGGTCTTTTTAGTGATCACAGCAGGACTGCATTTAACATTCTTTTCCACTATTTCTCTAAGCCATGTGATCGGTAGCAGGCAGATTGTTCTAACCAAGTCCCTAGTGCTGTATTAATGATATTGTAGATTCCAGGCTGGGGAAAACTATGCAATGTTTCTCTCTGATTTAAAGATAGAGTCAGAAAACTTATGGAAAGAAAGTTTGCTAGGGCAACTGCATGTTGAAAATCAAATGGAAACATGGAAACATGATCTTCCTCTGCTGGGTTCAGCAAAATGGCTCCTCTCAGCATAGCTCCTACGGATGTGCTGGAAGAAAACCTAAAGTATTCTTCAGTATCCCAAAATACTGAACAGCCAATTCATGAAATGAGGCTGAGAGAAAGAATCTCCCTTTGGAGGAAGCCACCCTAAACCTTCCAGGAAAACCGGCATCAAGAGTACCAAACTTCACGCCCTTTTTGCTTTTGGCTGCCCCCCCTAGTGGAAGGCAGCCCCTGGGAGCGTCTCCAAAACAGAATCCGGCCCGCCGCCTGAAAGAGGCCCTACACTACTGATCTACATGGAATCAAAGAGAAAAGGCTGGAAGAATAAAAAAAGTCGAATTCTCATTTTTGCTTTTCAGAACTCCAGTTGATGCTACTTGTGTTAGCTAATGTCCTTGCTTCTACATGATTGCTTATTTGTCAAGTAAACAATATACAAACATACACACATACATACGCAATCAAGTCTTGATATAGTAGATTTTTAAAAGAGTAGTTGAGCTTTCTGATTACATATCCACTTCTTCTAACTAATCTTTCAAAAATGACAAGAGGATTAGCAGTACTTTTTGGAACTGGAAAGGCAGGATTATCACCTCCTCAAAGTTCTCTTCATGCCCGCGTGCCTCCTTGAGACTTCACGCTGTGAGCCAACACAGAATCCCTGCCTTAAGTTCTGCATGGTGCCCAGCAATGTTACAAAGTTGCAAAATATGATTATTTACCTGTATGTTTATTTAAAGCAAGCCATGCTATGGGGATTTTAGTTGCTACAAAAAGAGATAATAATTTTCTAGAATGACATTCCAGGAATTATATTCACTGAATGATTCTATTATTGCTTCTCAATATTTTATTATTATTAATTTCATTTCTATATTTGTCAAGGTGGCCTTTTGAGGAAGTTAGCAGACATGTTAATCAGTTGGATGAAACAGCTGGGAACTGATGGTTGGGGAAATCTTTCAGGCTTTGTTTTGAGAGCTTTTTTCAAACACTAAATGAGGAAGACAAGTTCAGAGCTACATCCACTATAATTAGCTGAACTATATTTATTAAAGATTGCCTAAGTGTATTTTACAGTGAAAATAACAAGTCACATAGCTTGTCTACACTTGCAAAATCCATCTTCTTTAAAACACTTTATAGTGCTGCTAATGGCCAATCTCTGACATAGGACAAAGGAAGAGACTTTTGTCTGATGCTCGTTGACTTGAAATTATTATTAAGGTTTTAAATTGTGAATAGTAATGCAAATTCTCTTAATTGAACTGAGTGTTAGCCAGCTTTGTGAAGCCACTCATGAATGGGTTTCTTTTCAAACATTCTACTTCCAGGAATACCATGGAAAAAACCAACAGACAGAAAGGTTGGAAAGACAATAACCTAACAATTATTTGACTGTATCCCATCACCTCTGTAAAGTGAGGGCCAATCCTTTGAAACAGGATTAGGTTCAACTTCAATTGTAATATAGAAGAGTAATATAAAGCAAGAAGACATCCCCATGCCTAGAAAGAGGTTACACTATAATCTCAAAAGGAAGGAGAAAACAGCAAGGAAGAAACTAGAGGCAAAGCTAATATTACTAACATTTATATGCTTCTTTATATGCTAAAAATCCATCAAGGTGTGTACAACTAATGAATATAAATGATACAATTCATTATCCAGGATTTGCTTAAATCTGATGAGAGGCCTGGTTATACCTTTAACATTGGTTCACTTAAGACAAAATACAAGAATTTCAAGTTGTCAGCTGGAGGAAAAACACTGACTTTGGCTTCTGGCTCAGCTAGAGCTAAGAAATCCTATATGTGATTATAAGTTAAGGCAAGAGCCCAGTGGTCTTCTAAACTGAGGTCCAGTTTTCATTTGTTTGGTGTGAAAAAAAAAACCCAAAACAAAAGACGTTCCTTGCCACAAAGGCCTAAAAGGGAAACATTTGCTACACGCTGCAGTCCAACAAGTTCAATATCAAGGCACCAATGTCCTTCTTAGCTTCGAGGCAGAATGCTGAGCCACTAAAACAAAAAACAAAAGAATCCCCAAATGTCTTTGAAAAAGACAAAGATGAAGATGCAGTACAGATTATCTGTGCAGTGCATCATCAGCAGGGATGATATTCTGAAGAACAGAATGCTTGACGGTAACTTCAAAAAATTCAGAGCTGGCAATGTTCTTAAATTTCACACAAGTGCTGTGGAAGGATTCCCCAACACCAAAGAGCAGCACTCTGCCAAGCGAGAAACAAAAAAGCCCTCAGCATTTCATACACAGCAATGGAAAAAGACAGGATCAATTCTGGTGAGTTTAAACTAGAAAGATAAAAATGCCTGAAATTCTACTGAATAAAGAATTGCTTCGCAAATGGTGACTTAGCACAAGGAAGGCCTTATGAAACCATTTCATAATTTCACATCTAGGAATCTTAATGTTCCTGTAACTAAGAAGTGCCTGGAGGAAAGTCTCCTTTCTTGGAAGACTGCATTGTTGCAGCTGCTTTACAGGCACTGTGCACTGCACAACTGTACAGTCAACTGACCGGCATGTAGAGAAGTGGGGCAATCCACCACGCATACTATTATTGAAGATGGAGACCACAGGTCTTAATTTGGGAAACCTGCAAAGAAGCTTGCACACATACCAACAATACAGAAGCGATAAGAAAGCATATTGCATCTGAAAACAGAAGACAGCAGCACTAAATAAAAGAGACAGCACTGACTACAAGCACACATCCACATGTTTAGATCACAGAAAGTCCCACAACTCACAGCGCTTGCCATCCAGCATAGCCATTTTTCTGTCTATACAAACTAGAGCTTCTCCTGCCTCTTTCACATTCTTGTTTGGCCAGTGGAGGGTATTAACCAGGGTTCCGTTTCACTTTAGCCAACTACTGTCTTGCCATGACATGCAAACCAGGAATTGTGGTTTTAAGTAATTATAAGCTCCTGCTTGTTAAACATGCCGCCTGCCTCCCGTAGGTGCGCGCTCGCCGCTGCCTCACAGCGTGGCCAGGGAGGTGGTGGCTCGCTCGCTCGGAGATGCTTTTGGACTCGCTGGGAGATCTCAGAGCGAGTGAGCCACTGCCATGTGCGTGCGATGCCACCTCGCACGCGCCCCCAGGCACCTCCCCCTCACTGGCCCGCGATGGTCACTGCAGCCTTTGAACTGGCCCCCTATTCAAAAAGTTTGAGGACCCCTGCTTTAGACCAACAGGTCATTGTGCAGTTAAAACATTTTTTCCCAGAGCTTCACAGCAGACTGCTGTATAAACAGAAGGGGAGGGGAGGCAGGCAGGGCGATGCCATCCCGTCTCTGAGCCTACTGCAGTGGGGCTGCAAAGTCATTCATCCTAGATGAGTCAGAGTCGTGCATTCTGATGGCTGCAGGAGCTGACAATGCATGCTCAATTCCCACCTGAACATATGACTGGTGAGATCATTCACAACACCTACTTGCTTCCTCCTTTCAGAGGAAAAGCCGCGTTGCAATGGAACTGCCCAATCAGTTGCCCTGAGCCAGGAGGAAAGGGAGGTGCAAATACATGCAGCTTGGCCCACCTATTCCAGAAAGGGTAAGTAGCACCAAAGAGGGGGAAAGAGGACGTTTTCTGAGCCCAGAATATCAGTTCTGCTCTTCTGAATGATGATTTGAACCCCAACCCTGCTTTTGGGGCCTCAAAAATGGTGAAATATAAAGGAAACAGGACAACACCAGTCATATTCCATTTAAAGAAGGGAAGCAGCCTTGAGCCCAATTTCAGGGATTCTCTGTAAGTGACTAGTTCAGGACTCTGGAAAGAGCTAATCTGCCCATCCCCAGCAGGCTGTGATAAAGTGGAGAAAAAGGAACAAAGGAGGGAAAGGGGTAGAAAGCCTGTGGACCCTTATATTTTTGGCTGTCACCTGCCCACCATGGCATGCATCGCCTAACACACTGCACCTGAAGGAAAGCGGTTTCACAGAATCATAGAATAGTAGCATTGGAAGGGGCCTTTAAGGCCATCCAGTCAACCTGCCTGCTCGGTGCATCCCTGGCAGATTGCTCTCCAGTCGCCTCGTGAATGCCTCCACTGTGGGAGGGCCCACAAACTCCCTAGGTCACTGGTTCCCTTGCCAGGCTGCTCTCATAGTCAAGAAGCTTTCCTTTTCACTTTCACCTCAACTTCAAAAAACTTCAAAAATTTTCCCACTCATGACTTAAAAGTCTTCAGTAGCAATTTCCATTTTCTCCACATTATGGAATAAGTACACTGTATTATCCACAATCTTCTGATCAAACACTTTAATAAAACCATTGCTCGAAATAAAATAAGTTTAACAAAAGTGCCAGCTCCTTTCTGGGGTAGGCAGGCCACCAAGAAGTCTTTTTGCTCTGCATTCACATGATACTAGCTTCTGGTCCTTTCACAGAGAAGCACCTTCTTGCATCCTGGAAATGTTTCTAACTTCCCTTGGCCAAAATTAGGGCTAATTAATTAATCTCATCTTCTGTGAGAAGGGAGTGCTAGAACACAGACACCATGTTTGCACATCGGGGGAAGAAGTTTTAGCTGCCCAACCAAAGGGATTTGAAACCTCAGCTGAAACAGCGTCCAGAGACAGAGTGTCTTCAGCCAAAGTGCCAACCCTGGACATTGCCTAGAAGAGGCTCTGAGTACATTTCCCCTCCTTTGGTCACTTTTGATAGCTCTCAGTAGGTGGCAAGCTGTCAAGAGAAATGAAAGGTGTGACTGAGGAAGGGAGTGAGGAACTTCACCCCCTTTAGTCAACACCTTTGCGCACACCCCCAATATTTAGTCCCTTACCTGGCCCACATTTCGCACTTTGTCCTCGGCTTCTAGGTGCTGGGCAAAGTGCAATGTGCAGGCACACCTTTCTCAATGGGCAAGGATTTTTGACCAGCGTGCTGGTTCCTTTAAAATTCTGGTTTCCTCTAAAAAGAGGTTCTGAGTGAAAAATGAGTCATAAAGCCATACATGCAATGCAGACAGACACACACCAAAGTTAAAGACCATTTCATTTTTCTTTTGCATTAAATCCTTCTTAGCAACTATAAATTATTTGGCTAGGCCTACTATTAATTTCCTTTGCCCGAGCAAGGAACATATAGGACTACCCAGTAGAAGCACAGTTGGTTTCTAAACACACACACTATTATTATTATTAGCAGCAGCGACAGCACATTTGCAAACATATTCTTTCCACCCGCCCCCAAAGCCAAATCCAGCCTTTCTTTCTGATTGCTCAGCTAGGCACACGCTTCTTCACCAGCTTAGTGAAATAACGTTAAACCATCTGGTATGCTTAAAGTAGGCAGAAGCTTCTGAAGCAATTAGGGCCATGTAGCAGTCTACTAATCTAATGGCTCAGCGGTACAATGACCCAGCGCAGCTGATCCTCAGTGACTCATTACAGCAATTTCCAAGTTCCTAGAATGGTACAGGCCACGACTCCAATCCTACAGCAATGGCCAACCCTAACGGCTGCCTTTCTCGGCACTAAATTAGAATCCGTGAAGGTGACAATTTTCTTTTTTTAAGCCTGCATTTATGTATTCTAGATGCAGAAGTCCTTGCATGATGTACTCTAGATCGCCTTGGAGTTTTTAAAAATAACTTGAAGAATGGTATAAAAAGTATGTCCATGAGTCTACAAATAGCACCAGCACCAGATCCCTTCATATTTGTTGCCAGATACTTACCTGACATTCTACGTTGCAGTAAAAAGCCTGCTTACACCTTCCACACCTGGACAATCCTTCTTTCCTTAAAAAAAGAAGAAAGAAATACACAGTTACACCTACCTGGTAACACTAAAAAAACTAACCAGCCTTCAGCACTGCAGCATGCAAAAGCTAGTCGGATCAATCAAAGTTCCCTTGGGACAAAGGAGGTATCGATAGATATTCTTTAGAATTTAAGAATTAAGGTATGCTGAGGGAAACTTGATGCGAAAGGCGCTCGTGGATTTCTAAATGGTTCCCAAGAATTGCTTCTTTTCCCACCATCTAATGGAAGCATTTCAAAATGCCAAGCTGTCCCGGATGGGTGCACAGCTCTGCCTCCAAGTTGCTATTAGAAAATCCTGTAGTGAGTTATTTAGGACTCAGTGACACATGGAAGAATTCTGTGGGAGGCCCAAGAGAACCAAAGGATAAGAGCAGAGGTCAGTGCCGGCAAAACCAGGAACAATGCACGGGCCTGTGCTCCATTGGCTCCCCTCCAAAACCTCCTCCGTGGCTCTCTCCCTCCAGGTCTCACTGCCCGCAGCTTCCCAGAAACCAAGGGACTGGGCCTTGACACAATGAGGCAGGGCCACTGGGAGCAAATGTCTCAAGTGCTGGGTCATCTTGCCATGGCACGCATGACACAGCAGAAGCACTAGAGGCGGTAATGACTCCCAAAGCATCCTGGAATCATTTTGGATCCAATGGTTTCTGAGGGTGGACCCTTTTAATGGTCCCTCACCCCAAATGAGTCCTGGAAAAACTTATGAGCCTTGGCCATTTGGACTCCTATCAAGCAGACCCTGGCAGGAGAGTGCTTCTGAATGCCTCTCCCCATACATTGAGTTGTCTAGTATTCTGTCATCAGCTCAACATCAGAAAATGCATTTTCTCAATGTGAAGACATTTCCAAATAACAAATTGCCCTATCTTAGAACATTTTCCACAAATAATCCCACGCAGAAATAGCAAGCAACCCCCATCCAGGGCTCAATCATGGATCTGATCCTGGTTTCCTATCTTGGTTTAACTAACTGAAGTTTGTAAATCCAGTTTCCCACTTTTGCATGAAATTGGAACCTGTGATTTAGAACAAATAAGAAACGCTTTTAGATCTTCTCCTCTTGTCTTCAAAGGGGGATGAGGAGAACACACTAAAGTGCGTGTTCATGTATGCCAATAACAAGGAACAGGGGTTTCCTGTTGCATCTGAATAAGGGAGAATTCCAGCCTTGAAAGGTGGCTTATACATATTTTAATTTTGCCAAATTTTGACCTTTGCAAAAGAGTTGAACCAGGTTATCAAGAATCATGATCTGTACAAATGTTTATTTTATTTATTTATTAAAACATTTTTATGCCGCCCCATTCGCTGAAGCCTCGGGGCGGCTTACAACATGTTGAACTATTCACCAGTACAACTTTCCAAATCCGCCCCATAAAAATCAACTTATGCTGACTGTGAATCAAACAGAATGGTTATATGCATCAAACTTTGTTCTTCTCATTGGACAGGCCTGGATCAGGGAAAGTAATTTGTTCAGCTACCATATAAAAAGTCATATTTATCTTGAGTTTACAGTATCCTTTTGAGTTCTGCACAGCTGAATCTAATACACACAACAGTGCAACTTGTTTAACAGATTTCATCAAAGACATTACTTTAGTCTGTTGTGAACTGCCCAGAGACTGTGGTGATGGGCAGTGCAGAAATGAAATCAGTAATAATAAAAACACTGTCTTTCTGTGTCTATTTAATACTGGCATTTGCATATATAAAAGAAAACAATTTTAACTGTTTCAAACTCTGAAGTCTATGTGCTGGATAAAGTTATTTGATGTGCTGAGATTGCTGTGACAAAGAAATGGACAGCCCTCTTTTCCTGAACAGTTTTCGGCAACTGACAAATTCTTGGGGGTGTCCCCCCCACCTCTTTCCCCTCCCAAGCGGCATCTCCTGTAGGGACACTTTCACACACTGGCTTTGAAAAGGAAATTCTCAGATACAATTGCAAAGCACACTGCATTGCAGCAAAACTATTTGGCAAGACTTCTGCAATGCAACACATTATACCTGGGGAAGCACGGGGATCTCCCAGTGGCCGTAACCATGTAAGTGCCAAGAGAGATTTATAAACTAGCCTTTCTCCCCAGCCAACACAGTGCTGCATAGAAGTGATTGTTATGAGTCCACAGTCCACTTATTACGGTGAGACTGACACTATAGCTTTGCATTTAAAGCTTTATCAGTGTCTGGGATTTTTTTTAAATCATGAGAGCTAGCAGATGTGCATTTATGGGAGCCATTTGTCAAAAGATGGTTTCTAGATACAGAAATCTCTCCGGAATGTTTTCAGTAGGAAAACTATCAAGGTTTTGAGAAGCTGGGACATCTGGGCATCCTATGAGAGAATATTCTACTGACAACAGGTTCATTAGGGAGGAGGCAATCGGGGGCTACTAGCCTTTGGGCTACATGCGTCCTCCTTCACTAGAGGTGGCACGTCTGCATACACAAGTAGATGAGGAGCTGGGCAGGAGTTCTTCTTGAGGGATCCTGATGGCAGCTGGTCAGCCACCATGTGTACAGAGTGCTGGACTAGATGAATCCTTGGCCTGATCCAGCATGGCTTTTCTTATGCTCATATCTCAATATTCTTTCTGGCATTTCATCATAGAATCATACAATAGTAGAGTTGGAGGGGGCCATGAAGGCCATCGGGTCCAACCCCCTGCTGTTGCAGGACACCAAGTCACACCATCCCATTTATGTGGCTGTCCAGTTTCTTTTTTTCAATGTCTTTAGTGTGGGAGGCCCCCTGCCCCCCTTCTAGGCAGCTGGTTCCACCGCTCTGACAGCAAGGAAGCTTTTCCTGATATCTAGCCTGAATCTGGGTTGTCACAGCTTGAATAGATTGATCATTTATTTATTTATTTATTTATTAATTAAAACATTTCTATGCCGCCCCATTCGCCGAAGCCTCGGGGCGGCTCACAACATAAAATTAAAATATAATACATACAACAAATAACAATATAAAATAAGTCGCCCTGGCCAGATAAAATAAGCAAATAATATTAACAATTAAAATGACGTTTAAATAAAAAGGTCTTTGCCTGGCGCCGAAAAACAAATAACGACGGCACCAGGCGGACCTCTCTGGGGAGCGCATTCCATAGATTCTGTGTCCTATACTCTGGTATCAGCAAAAAGAGATCTTGACCTTCCTCTTTCTGACAGCCTTTGAGGTACCTGAAGAATGCTATCATATCCCCCTTCAGTCTTCTCTTTTCAAGACTGAATATACGCAGTTTTCTCAGTCCCTCATCACAAGGCGACATTTCCAAACCCTGGATCATTTTGGTTGCCCGCCTCTGGACCCTTTCCAATTGTTCTGCATCTTTCTTAAATCTTGGTGCTCAGAATTGGACACAGTATTTCAGATGAGGTCAACCTATTCGACTTATATGAATGACGTGGAACAGGAATTTTGAACATAAATTCATGTATGTGCATGCACATATGTATACATGTAATTTCAAGACCACTTTAGTGCATCTCTGATGGTTACTGTGTAGCTGCATGTTTCTCCCCCTCTTTTCTGTATATGTGTTTATGGTTTAGCTCTAGTTTTGTATTCTCAGCAGGTTGTTTTTTGCTGATGTTTGGTTTTTCTGAAAGATTGCAAAAATCAAATAAACATTCAGAGAGGAGGCCAGGTACAGGTGAAGACTGGGCAGAGTGGAGACAGAAAAAGAGAATGGAAAACAGAGCGAGAGCAAGCGAGAGAGAAGCAGAGTTTGCAAAAGGCTGAAAGCCTCAGGGGAAAGGCACCCAGTGATCTTATGTCACACCACTTCATTTCCCCCTGTGGTCCTCTTGGATATTTGTGAATAAAAACATGCTTTGCAGTCTTGAAAGCAGGGCCAACCTTTTTAATGAGGAATAAGTGGTGATTAAGAGTGGTGAGTATGTTCTGCTGACGCAACCATTCTGCTTAATCCCCTGAGAAATACCTTGCAATCTATACCTTAATTACAGCCCACAGCAACCTTCTTCATGCACTAAGCTCACCTCAATTGGCTTAGTGCCATGATAGGATGATTCTTCGATACAAAGATGCAAAATTATCCCTTCTTTTAAGCCAGTTCAGCCAGGTATTCTCTTCCAAAATGAGCACCAAGATTCCTGAATTCGCTGATATTTCTCCTTTTCTTTTTAAAAAATACATTGGTGACACTCGAGACTGGATTTTGAGCACATGTAACATACTGGCCTGACTCAGTTGGGCATATCTGAGCCTCATAAACTGAGATATGAGCAAGTCTTTCTGCCTAAACACACAGGCTCTGGCAATCAAACCAGAAAGATGTTCATTGACCACAGTCTCTTCTTTTGTCCAAACCAAGAAACTTAACTATTTAGAGGCTTTGTGGTTTGACAGTTTTCACTGTAAAGAGAAGAATGCATGTGTTGAAAAAAGGTTCATTAAACACCTTTTTGTCTGAACTCACTGACAAAACAGGTGGGGACTTTGCTTTGCCACAAGATAGTGCTACCCAATGAAGTTGTGATCAGGGCTGTGGAGTCAGTTGGAGTTGTGGAGTCTGAGCCAGAAGCAATTCTTCGGTTACTGGAGTCAGCGTCACAAAAAATGTACTGACTCCAACTCCAAACAAGTTTAAATTGTAATATAATATGTTACAATTTCCTATTTCACAGATAATAATTTGAGTAACCTATTTTTCAGGTTATATTTTCAGCATATATTTTAATTTCATTTATTAGTGAAAGTGGTGTTCCGTGGAAAATTCACAATGACAAAAAAGTGCCAACAAAGTCAGATGTTTTTGAACACTTTACAATAACAGCACATGGGAAATACTATGTGTGTGTATATATTATGGAAGATGATGATTGTGAAAAGGCATGTGTTGCAAAAATTAGCAGTTTTTGTGGCTCTGATAAAAAATGCACTGTCAAGAGCATCAAATTTAAAAAGGTACTTGCAGCATTTTCACCCTAAAGTTTTAGAAGCTCTGAATAAGAAAGACAGCAATAAAGGTGCTTCATCTACTTCATGGCTAAAGAGAGATGAGAAACCTACTGCAGTCCCAACATGAAGATTCTTTGCATCTGACAAAGCTGAGTGCTTTCAATCAGTATAGGAAATAAGTAATAATTAGTGCATTCCTATATTGATATATAAATAAAGGAGTTGGAGCTGTAGTCAAAGGTTTTATGTATGGACCTGGTTAAGATTTTACAAAACTGAGCACTGGGGATATGGGACATGGAAAGAGACACAGAACCCCAAGCTGAGGGTCACCTGATGTCCATTTGGAAGATTACAACATGGTGTGCATTCCTGGTTTGCAGTTTCTTTGGACCGAAGCCTCCAATCACGGAGCCTTCCATTTGCCCACTGCCACCCCAGGCTGAGACGCAGAGAACAATTGCATTTCTCCATTCTCCTTTATGCTTTCCCCTCTAGATGGGCCCCCGAGCCTGTCTTTTGAAGGTCTGTTGGCAGGAATGGGGCTGGAGGGGCCATAAAATTTCTCGTACCCAGTTCTCTCTTCTTCTCCTCATACACAACACTGCCCTCTTTCAGACCTCTCCAAGGCTGCTTTTGCAAGCTCTTAATATAGGTGCTGCCGTTCCTTCTAGGACAGTTCCAGGGGAATAGGAGCCAGTGCCGGAATTAGATATTGGAGCCCCCTTCTGAGATCATAGCAGTATCGGTGGCCTCTAAGGGTGGTCTCTGAATTAAGCCTAACCTACTGCACAGTGCTGTTGCTGTGAGAATAAAACAGGGAGGCAAACCTTGTTAGCCACCTCCAGTTCCTTGAAAAAAGAAAGGCCTTGCATAATGCAAATATATATATGGACGAATAGAGACATATACCTGTTATACTATATATCACAGATCTACAGATAAAGATATAACTGAACCAGGCAGGTCATAAAGTTCTGCACTGTTTGTTATACCACGTGTGCAAGAAATGTGCGCAGAGGAATTCTTTGGTGTGGCAGCTAGGCATCAGCAAGTCATTAAACTTCTGACAGCACAGTAGATAACTTGGGCTCTTGGCTTTGAATAATTTAGTGCCACCGTCACGAGCTTCAGGGCCACTCACTCCAATTCCTCCATGAAGAGTTCAGAGCACACTTCTGAGGTCAGAGCCAGGACTTTGGCTTTTCCTCTGGCCCTCGAGGCAACATCTTGCAGCCACAGAATTGTGCTCCATGTCTCCTAACATATTTATATAACAGTATGAAAATACCTGAACATGCTTATTTGCATCTTCCCTTCCTATTCCTTTTTCCAGTCCAAAGTCTGTATTAGTTCCAATTTTTGCACAGTATGTAGCAAATTTTGAATAGTTTAAACATGAGATAAAATAAATGGTATTTTCCTTGCTGAGTGAGAAACCTACCCATGCTTGAAAAGGAAGATTACTTTAAATGATGAAGTATATCAATTTCTCTTCTGTAACTGTAACATTTGTACTACAGTCTAACATTTGTAGCGGGGGGGGGGGGGAGAGATTAGTCACTTATCCATTTACCGAGATGGTAATGATACTACATATCCAGTAAGAAGAATGTACTATTAATAGCAGAGCTAATCACACTTCTGACATGTAAGAAGAAAGGTGCCAAACCACTTTGAGCTCATACCCAAACTTGAGAGCTGTTAGGAATACAAGGCAGGACTTGAATATTGATCCTCAGTCTGCCCTTCTGTGAAAATCACAACAATACCTTTTCAGGACAAACAACGCAAACACTCGGTCTAATTAACAGAGCCTTTGTCAATGCCAGCAAAACAGGGTCCAGTTAACTTTACATCAAAACCCACTTATGGTGCTAGCAACTGCTTTGGAAAGCAAGTTAAAAGCTGCTCTGAGGAAGAACTCCATGCAAGCTGATGATACAGGAAGTGCAGAGTTGAGTACTATTTTATTCCATGCAGGTTTGTGGCTCATCCATCCATATATGGAATGTCCAAAGACTACCAGGACAACTCTTTGCACGGTTGTCTAACAGAGAGAGGAATAGGGAAGAATGGTTCCTGCTTTTTCCCCAAGCCAGATTCTTTACTTCTGGATGTGATCAGCTCTTAGGGCCACACAAGAGCTTGCACAGGTTGTCCTGAGCATGGGAAGCAGGCAATCTGGACTGGAGACCTAGTGCGGCAGCTATTCCCACCTGGCCTGCTGCAGCCCTGATCCAGATTAGGCATCCTCTACCTCCAATTATTATGAAGAGCATTCCCATTTGCTTTAATCGACAAAATGTGCCATTTAGCCCTTGACCATAGGAAATGCTCATTTCAGTGCACCTGAGGAGGCACAGAAGGCAACAATGGATTACAAACTTAGCTACCTAGGAATGTCAGCTTTTGTTTAAACACACACATACATGCACACAAAACACATGTCTCGTTCTTGTGACTACAAAGATGTGTTTGCAAGCCTGTTGGCAATCTCTGGGGCAATCCGAGAAGCCAGAGAGACGGCTGAATCAAATTTGCAGTGGTGCTAAAGTGCCTTTGCTCCATTCATAGTTAGCAAAAGCAAAATAAATTATGCAAAGAAACAAAAAGGCAGAATTACACAAGTTTTTCTCAATTTGCATAATTCATAGAGATAGCAAAATCCTGCTTTACTTGGCACAGCGTTTAAATTGTCCGGGTGCAGAGCTTTAATTATTTATTGTGGTTTACCTACCCCACCCCAGAGCTTACTCATCAGCAGAATTGAGCAAAAGATGCTCTAACGTGACATGCCTGATCCTGGCCTCCGTAAAATGGGTGGTATAAAACAACTCTGACATCGCCTTTGATGCTAAATAACTAGAGATTCTCAGGACAGATATGGCCCGTTCCAGGTTATTATATAAAGTGTCACCGATATATATTAAAGTAAGTACAGTGCCGGCATATACTTGTAGAAGGGTTGTAACATACTACTGCCCAAGGAATGCTGCAGAAATTCCAAATATACTGATGGTGTCAATTAGGGAAAATAACCTGTTTCAAACTGCACATCTAAACGCTCTGACATCATTCCAGCACAGTCATAAGCTGTGTGAGAAGATTGTGCTAGTTTTGCCTGATAAGACGCCAGCTGTTTGGTTTTTTCCCCACTAAAATTTATGGTGTCAACTTCACAGGCCCCGGTTCAGATGTAATGTAAAACTGTGGTTTATGCTAAGCATAATTAAGAACCCACATTATGATTTGATCTTCCAGACAGACCACAGTTTAGAGGTACATGTTTACCTCATTTTCTATCTGCTCAGTAGTCAGATTTACAAGTTCACTCCCTTCTCCATGGTGAACCAGCCTCTCGAGGCAAAGCAATTTGCATTTCTGTTGTGCAATAGATTTTTTTGTGGCAACCCAATGGTCCAAACTCCAGTCTGTCCGTTGTCCATAAATTCAGACACAGCAACAAACCACAGTTAGCACAAACTGTAGTTCGGAAACCAGGTTCCAACTTTAGTTTCAGATGCCAGTAAGCCAGTGCTAAACAACAGTTTGTGAAACTATCACATGCAGAGATAATATAAATCTAAACCAAATGGTGATTTCAAAGAACATCTGAACCCAGCCTCAGTTTTGCTATCCTTCCAGCAAGAAACAGAATATCTGCAGAAGATTATAAGCAAGTTATCCCATGGGAGGCACACTGTGTGAATAACGAAGTGCATGAAAGTGCCTGAAATATAATTATTGTTTCCAGGAGTCACACATTCTTTTGTACCAGTGTAATGGTGCAAACACATTCTGTCACTTTTTGCACCACGAAATCCACACACTACAAAATAGCATTGTCCTCACCTCCTGCTTATGGAACAACTACAAGCATCTGACTGGCTGTTGTGAGAACAAAATGCTAGACAGACAGACAAGCTTTTTGTCTGATCCAGATCAGCACTTCTTATTTCCTTAAAGAATTCTTCCTGATATCCATGAGCAATAAAGTAATCACTAAACTTGTTTTCAGTCAGGTCATAGCGACAGAAAAGAAGTTATGTTTCTTCTTGCAATTGGAGAAATAAGGCAAACAAAAATAGAGAAAAAGAAATAAGAGGCTTACTAAACAAACTAGTGGTCTGTGTACATTTTGGAGAAGAAAAGCAAAATATGAAAGAAAAAAACAACCACATTATTTACTATATTTTCATTCCCTACAGTTCCTTATTTTTGCACATTCTCCATCTCAGCCCTCACCTCATCCTAAAAGACAAATGAGTTTAGTACCCTAAGGAGATGTTTTTATGGAAAAAAAATTCCTACAAATCCCAGCATACCCCAGACTTATTGCCTGTCACAATATCCATAGGGTAGTGCCTTGAAGGACTGTACTGCCTACCAAGTTATTCATTTCTACAATGAGAAGGGCCAGGGTTCAACAATTTCTCTGAATGAGTTTTGCAACACTGGATGCACAATCCCAGCTCTGATGGTAATTTGCATCTATTCAAATTACCTCTTTTATGTGACTTTTCACCGTTCAGGGATCTAAACTCAATTCCAGGGCTATACCAGAAGAGCCCCAATATCAATTAAGGTGTACACCTAAACCACAAATTCTCAGCAAGTCTTCTTTTGAAGGCCCATGAATGTATGTTTGGGACCGACTGAATAGCAGCAAGGGTCAAAAAAGGGACCAGGAAGCAGGCACTGAATAAAGCGTAATTTGAGCCTTGTCCTAGATCCCATCCTAAGCTCAAGACTAAGAGTGCCCTTGAGCATATACAAAGCCACGTTGCTGGCTTCTCTGGTGCGGCCACGTGCCCGTCTAACAAGGTTGCTGCCCCTTCAACAGCCGAGAACAGGCACAAACTCGGGCGACGTGGGAGCTACCGCTCCCATCAGCCCCAGCCAGCATAGCTGAGACATGATGAAAACTGGAGGCCAGTGGAAATGGCGACAAGTTGCCGGCCGGCGATCGACAGACAGGAAGCGACGCGTCTTCACCTGATTTTCTGCCTTTCAGGCAGTGGTTAGCACCACAGAGGTCTAAGATTTCGCCATGGCACAAGACGAGGAGGAGGAGGAGGAGCAGGAAGTGGAAGGCCGGCTTCCCTGGGATCGCATCGCATCCCCATGCATCTCGGCTTACTCGGAAAGGCTTCTCAGTGAGAGGACGCAGGGTTCAGACAAGCACGTGCTTCCCGCATGCCACCCCCCCGGCCACACACACACACACTCTCAGCAGCACGGCAGGAGGCCACTGCCTTCAGAAGCGATCAGAGCGAGGCGGAAGACGTCGGCGCTAGGATCCCTAGGCGGCCGACGCCGTGGAGGCAGCGCCTGCTCCTCGCTGCCTTGCATCCCTCCGCGCTCGGCCTCCTCCTCCTCCCGCCTGCCTGCCTGCCTGCCTTCCCTCCCTTGCTTCCTTCCTCCCTCGACGGGCGGGCCGGCCGGCCATTCGCTGGGCGCAGCGGCTACCTGGCGAAGCAGCACTCGCAGTGGTTGCCCCTCTCGTTGACGGTCAGCACGCAGGTGAAGGCCGGGCAGGAGAAGAGCAGCTCCCCGACGGCGAAGCGGCGCCGCGCCCGCAGTCCCCTGCCCTTGCCCTGGCTCTGGAAGCGCTCCAGCCCCTCCGCCTCGCGGCCCTCCTCCGCGCGCATGGCCCCGTCTCCGGCTGCTACTGGAGCGCGGGCCCGGCCAGCCCGCAGCCCCGCGGAACATACATGGGCATGGGCAGCGAGCGCAGCGGCAGCCCCAGCCCCAGCCCAGCCGCAGTGGCAGCAGCCGGCTCCCTGGAAGGGCGCGCCGGGAGCCCGCTGGGTCCTAGAGCCACCGACCGCCGTGCAGCGGCTGGCAGGCGTGTCGCCCTCTCTTTGAAGCAGAGAGCGCGCCACACCGGGGGGGGGGCGTTTGCCCACCCCCCAGCCCGGACCCTATACTGGAAAGACTGGCTGAAGCACGTGCAGAGGGCGCTCACACGAAGCTGCGCCCTGCTGCAGCCCGGGAGGAAGACAGGCAGCATTTCCCTCTGCCCCACGCCGTAGTGCGGTCTTGCTTGTAGCGGTGTTGCTGTTGCTTTCGATTTTCTAGTGAGTCCACGTGAAAGGGTTTCTATCCTGAAAGATGGGCTCATAATTAGAGAGAGGAAGGCCAGGTGCGGGGACCATGGGAAAAACGGGAAGGGCGACAGGTAGACTGCGAAAAGCTGGAAAGGGTGTCTCTTTGGGATTCTAGAAAATTGGGGGTTAAGCTGTTCTGCTTCCACTTTTTCCATTTTTGTCTCCTTTACATTTCTAATGATGCATAAAAGAATGAAAAGAAAAGCTTCTCCCAAAGGGATATGAGCTGTTGGTATTTGACAGCAAAATCAATTATTACTACTACAACTATTGAGAACAGGAGTAATTGTATCTTTGGAAGGCATGGGTTAGCTATGTGGCCTTCACAGAAGCAGTCTATTCTGGTTTAGCCTGTTTTCCTGTGAGAATAAAAGCAACCTGCTATATAGGGCTATTGTAAGGATTACAGAAACAATGCATGCAAGCAAGACTTTGATTTTTTTTCTTTTAAAAGGTGCCCTTGGAGTGCTAATTAGTATTATTAGCATTTATATAGCTCATTTCATGGGTTCCAAGCTTCACATGACATTGCCTGTGATCTTTCGTTTATTGTTATATAAGCTAAAAGGGCAGGCCATATTGAAGGTTTTCCTAGTGAGTTTGTCCCAGGTGAAATGTATTTTATTTTATTTTCAAGGTGGCTTGCAGTTAAAAGCAAAACAACTCACTTAAAACAAATACAGAAGTCTAACTAGCCTCAACAGCAGGATGATCTAATGAGAATTAGCAAATCAGCATCAGATCTGAGTCCTCAGCTTGGTGCTTGGCACTTACTCAGAGGTACTCTTTCCTACGCTTTCATGAGTTCTCATAAATATTGGTATCATAAAACAATCTCCAGAGCCAAGTTTCCTCTAATACCACTGTACAGTCCTTTCCAAGGAATACTAGCACATGAACCATCTGGGATGTGCCTGGGTTGACATCAGATATCTTTGAAGATAATGGAAAACTCAGCATAATATTTTGCACTGATGATGGGAAGTGTCTACAAGTATAAGCAAGGAGGAGTCCCGTAGCAGCTCAAACTCTGCAAATATGCACACACATTGGGGATTGCCAGAAATGAGGGTCAAACAGAAATGGGGACCATCTGGCTGTTTAGATGTTGTTGGACTACAAGCTCCGTCAGCCCTAAACAATATAGCCAAATATCTGAAGTGAAACACGCTACCCATCCCTGGGTCAGAGGAAAATGAAATGCAAGGAATACAGATTATATTAAAAGAGCAAAAAGTTCAAGATCTCTTATCGCTGATACCAGAGTATAGGACACAATATTCAACTCAAGTTGTGATAACCCATGTTCAGTCTAGGTATTAGGAAAAGTATTCTCCTCACTGTCAGAACAATATGGCCATGGATCCAGTTGCCTAGAGAAGGTATGGGCTCTCCCATGCTAGACACATTCAAAAAGAAACTGGACAGTTATCTGAGTGGGATGGTGTAACTAGCAGGGGGCTGGACCCAATGGCCTCCTTGGTGCCTTCCAATTCTACTATCCTACGATTCTATGATATGTCTATACAATTGCTACTGTGATCATTCACAGTACACCATTTGTGTATGTGTGTATGAAGCCCGTAAGCTCTAGAAATATTTCCTGGAAGAGCAAGGCATTGTCCCATTGGCCACATTCTCATGCAGAAGGACAGAATGGATGACGATCCCTTGCTGGTGGAGGCAGGAGCTGAACGGAAAACCATTTTCAAGCTTGAATCTCTCTATGTTACTGAAATCTAAGTTCCACAGACAAGTGTAGTGCTAGCAACCACTCAGTGCTAGACATACTTCCAAACCCATTAAAATAACCAGGTTAAAGCATACTTCTAGGATCAGGCTGCTCTGCAAACTCTGCGTTGGCCTTGTTTCTATCTGCAAAAAACAGTGAAAGGTATCGGACCGAACTCAGTCTTGGGATATGTCTCGTTACTGCTGCTCATCAGTTTTAGGCTTAGCTTTCAAAACTTCCTCGGACAAGGGGAATGTGTCTCTTTCCAGACCTTGTGCAGCTGGAGCTGCTGGGAACTGAACTGCAATGTGATCCTCCCTTGACCTAGAGAAAAACTGATCATCCTGGACAGGATGGTCCCAGTACAACTAAAAGTCAACATTCTAAATCCGTGCGATATTGCAACATGTCTGCAGAAGGAAATTTCCGTTCAAAAGAGTTTACTCCTGGAATGTTTGATGTACATGGGACAAATTAGGACCGGGTAATTTAAGCCTTATTAATGGCAATGCAATTGAATACTTCTGCAGTGGGCCAATTTGTGTGTTTCTTCCATTTGTATTTGTAGTTTTCATGTCTCAGTGCAAAACCTCCATTGTGCTAATGTGGAGCTGTGGGGAAAACCATGAGCCTGTTAGCAAAGTTCACTGATAGTGGGGCTTCAGTGGGTGAGTGAGTGGGAACACCAAGACATTGGACTGACAAGTCTGCTCCCTCCAAATCCTTATTTCCCAGTAAGTTACATGACTGAACAGGGGAATTGCCAGAGCCCATGCCTAGTGCTTCCCTCATACTGTAAATATGTGCCACACCACGTATAACACAAGACCTCTTGATAGTATTGCAGCTATAATCTCTGGCCGTATGTGAAGGCCAGTGTGGCATGGTGGTCAGAGTGTTGGACTGGGGACCTGAGAGATCCGGGTTCTAGTCCCCACTGGGTGACTTTGGGCCAGTCATGGCCTCTCATACCAACCTACATCACAGGGTTGCTGTTGTGAGGATAAATTGGAGAGGGAGGAAAAGCTTGTAAGCTGCCTTGCATTCCTTGCAAGAAGAAAGGCAAGGTATAAGTGTAATAGCAAGAGTAACGCGCCGTGGTTCCAATGTAGACTTGTTCCAATGTAAGATTTTAATCAAGCTGAAGCAGTAGCAAAGGCAAGAAAAGATGAAATAATTCTCAGGAGGCAAGTGTGAAACATGAATCACAGAAAAATCTTAACATGCTAGAAACCCTTCATGGCCATAGGTAGAGGGCATCCTACACTTGCAGGCTGTTGCCTGAAGGCATGAGAAGAAAGATTTGCTAAATAAGTACTGCCAAAGTATGAGTAATCTAAGGGCATCGCTCAAGAGCACTGACTTGCTTGCCTTTCATTCATGCCAAATCAACCTTTGCAAACTTTTGTCTGTGAGTCTGTGTAAATTAGGATGATAACTGTTGAAACTTCCCTCAAGTATAACTTCAGCTAAATGCCCCACCTGTGGGCATTTGCGTTTCTTTTTGGCTCGGGTCACAATCTGCTTGTGACAAATGGGCTTGTCTGACTCTTTTATCACAGGTCAAGACTGCAATGTGACGTGCCATTGCTTGGCCCAGCTTAGAAAAGCTTGCAGAGACATTCATTGTCATGGTGTGTCCTTGCGATGAATGATTCGTAAGTTACATGTGTAAGAGCATAAGACAAACCATGCTGGATCAGACCAGACGCCCATCTAGCAGCATTCAGTTCTCAGAGTAGGCAACCAGATGTCCATGGGAAGCGGGCAAGCAGATCGTGAGGGTCACAACACCCTTCCACTTGCATTTCCAAGCATGTCTGAACACTTCACTGAAAAATACAAATGGCCATCCATGGCTTTGATTGTTTGCTTGTACTATTTTCTTATGCTCACAGTTTAAGCTAAGAAGATTAAAGGAAAAAGAAGGGAGCAGAGGCATATTTGGGCCCATATCTTTTACAGCTCTTGGATGACCAAACACTCCTACGCTGACTTAAATTCATTAGCTATAGTGCAGCGGAACCAGGACTGCCAGTGTAGAAGCACTGGAATTTTTTGATTGATGAGAATGGTGATGCCACCTGCCACCACCTTCATGCTTCCATGTTACTTCTGAGATCGCCTGCAATCTTCTCAGTAGCTGGGTGGAAACGGATTTCACACCAGCGGTATATTGTTTTAAGAGATCCCCATATATTTGCCAAGTATTGGAGTGGCACAGCCATGAATGACCAATTAAGGATAATCCTGTGCATTTTTAGAGAGAACAAAATCCTACAACCACCAGCATCTCTCAACCTGCCCAGTCGGTTGGGGAATGCTGGAAGTTGTACAGTTTTTCCCCCCTAAGCAGATCATTCGCTTTTGGTGGAGATGAAAGCTACCAATGATGGAGACCAATCAGCACAATTGTTTGTATTTTGGAGTCCCCTTGCAGGGGAACATGGCACTGGAGACTGTCATGAGGAGTGTCTGAATTCCAAAATGCACCGCTATGCTACTAATACAGTCCATGGCTTTAAGGGTGCCCAGGATGTGCTGCAGATGGTTCCCCAGTTCTTCCAAGCCATTATGGCAAAAGGCTTTCTAACAGAAGTCTTTCTTATGTTAAAGCTGACCAGCTAATCAGTCTCTGTGACAGAAAAAAGAGTATTGCAGGAGTCAGTAAGAAAGAAGACAGGTCAAGTTAGATGACAGGAAAATGAGGCACAAGGATAGGAGGCTGATTCCAAACTGAATAGCTCTGCACCTTTTCCAAGCAGAAGGAGCTGGCTCCACCTCCAAGGTGGGTCACCCTGCTTATGGGCCAATCACCTGGAGCATCTGACAGTGCTCAGTTGGTTCACCCTCTTAATCTGATACTGTACTGATAGACTAATGATGTTGGGTCCACCCCTTCCCGTATCAGCCAGCTCACTAGCCTTTCCACAAAACTTGAACCTGTCTGGTTCTCTGCGACTGGCTTGTCCGTGTCTTGCTGGGTTTGGCAAGTCAGCTGAGAATTCCAGCCCCTCATCCTCTATTCCTGAAGCAGAATCCAAGTCAATAGGCTTGGAAGGCTGTATTATGTGAAGAGCGGGGCCAATCCCTACAGTACGTTGCATTTAGTGGCAAGACTGCAATCTTATATACCATGAACAAGGATTGGCCCACTGACTCCACTGGCATTTTCTTCCAAGTAATGTTGTCAAAGATTGGTATATACAAAGGAAAAATAATAGGAGGTGACCCCTGGCAATCACTGCAAGGAATGAGGCATGTAGCTTCCTACACTGAGCTGATTTATCAGGGGTGGAAGTATATATGGCAGTCTCACATTTGCCTTGTCATCTGGGTCAGTAAAGCTTTCCCCATACAAATTAGATTTGTCAAGCTGCATTAGGAGAACAGCAAAATAATCCAACACCTCGTCCATAGCAGAGCATACTGGATCATTTACTTTTCTGTTAATGTTTACTATTTCTGTTAATGTTATTAAATTAACTTAAATACCACTAATGATATTACTCATGTCAAATTTCCCAAGCCATCAGTCTGATAAACTATCAGTGGCAGTAATTAACAGTGGCAGAAATTGTGAAAATTGGGGAGATGTAGCACATAAGCCGGGCTGAGCACTGTGCACTGATTTTAAAACATAAAGCTGCTCCAGTTTCATAAAATGATCTGACTTTATATCCTGTTTAAATTTGATACATATTTTGCATATAACCCACTCTACTCTTTGCCCCACCGTGCCTGCAGGGCTTCGCACAACACAAACCCATTAAAAACAGTATTGTGAAAAGCACAAAATCAATCTGGATACGATTACAGGTGGTAACAGGGATCCCAAAATGAAATGGCCGTATCCTCACATGTGTGTGCCATGCATCACGGCTACCAATGCGCACTGGAAGGCCACCATCATGGCATGTTTTATCTACAAGGCAATGCGCTAGGCAAGGGGAGGCAGTGTGGTAGCCCCAAGCCCCAGACCACTAGCAAACCCCTCCCTGGGTGTCTACCACACATCCCACCCTGCAGGTTAATTTTTAATGACCCTTGTTTCTTACTAGCAGTTGGACTTGCTGTGGGAGCTATTTCTGTTGTAGCTGAAAACAGTGGCTTCAAAGGAGTTAGCATCATAGAACCATCTTTGTTCAGTGGATCGGGGCCCTGCCCTGTACTCAGTCTCATGGGCAGGTTATTTGCCTTCCCCCATGCCTCCCACTTGCAGAATCCCATTCTGCAGTTGTTCCCAGGTTCACTTCTCCAACTGCCACATTAGGCTGAGATACTGTGCTGTTGCAAGCCCTGCCCCTCCGAGTGACCAAGTTCTTGCTTTCCTGGAGGAACTCCACTGGTCTCCTCCTATTGGTGTTGCCCAAGCATGTGTTGCTGTATGTGACTAGTAAGGGCAGCCTTTGCGCTCAGACATGTGGCAGGGGTGCAGCTGGAGTCAGAACATTCTCAGACTTTCTAAAAGTGGAGGTTCCATAGGTATGCACAACAGAGGCTTGCAAAACTATCCTGGGAAAGGTATAGCAGCTCGATTTGACTAGGAAACCTTTCCCCTAGGAGGAGCTATGTAGACAGAGATTGTAAAGCTAAGTGGGTAGAGATCACAGGATGGGCAGAAGGTCCAGTGAGAAGAGAGGATGAAACATCTCTGTACACTACCTGTGCTACACAATAGGTCTGTGTTTCAGGGTAGCCCCTGGTGATAGTCTAAGAAGAAGCAAAACCTGCAACAAAATGTTGCATATCTGGAGTGCTTCTGTTCAGAATTTTAGCAAGGCATCCTTGGTGGCTTGCTTGCTTTCTCCTTCCTCTGTCCTGGATTAGTCAGGAGGCTCATCCCACTCAATCAGATATGATGTGGTTGATGAGATAAGGCCATCATAGTGGCACATAGTCAATCAGGGAACACTTTGGGGAACACTGAGAGTCATGGGGACAATTGAGAATCAAGGCGATTGACATGGTTCACAACATTTTTATAAGGACTGCTGGAAAATACTTGGAAGTCAAGGAAGTCTGGGGAACCACTGATTTTGTTCATGAAAACCCAGAGTAGTCTGGGCTCACGTCTAGTCCTGGGGCTGTCACAGTGCCTTAAAATCTTCTGGAGTGTCAGTTTGTCGGTTTTTGAACTTGTTTGTTTATTGCTCTTGTATCCTGCCCTTCACAATGTCTCAGGGTGTCAACACAGTGAATAAATAAATATAAACATAACTTAATGTTATATGTGCACTTGTCCCTGAATAAGCCACAATTCAGCCTTTCCTGAACTGCTGCTTTCCATATGTTCAGGACTACATCTCCTATCTGTCCCAGCCAGCTGAAGAGAAAAGCTTACAAGCACCTTGAATGCACTATCCGACTGCATGCAAATCTGCAAAGGCAAAGAGTGACAAGAACATAAATATGGCTGCAGCAACAGATAATGTGACAGTACTAAAATGAGGACAGGAAATGGCAAGAGCAGCTGTTAAGTGTGAAAATGACACTCTCCATTCAGATGGCACTGAGTCCATAGTTTCCTTTTCCAAGAGCAGCTACTTCTGAAATGTCATTTTGTATTAACACCAGCTTGCCCTGCCAAGCCTAACAAAGCTTAAGTAAATAAAAACATGTGTAATGCATCTCCAAGATATCTCCATTCGTGCCTCCTAATGAGCTACAGTTCTGCAGAAGCTGTGGCCCCGTGTTATACTGAGACATATTCAGAAAGGAAACTGGTGATTTGAGGTCTGTAGTCTCTCTAAATGGATTTGAATTGCAAACTTCCAAGTCTTGGAAGACTTTAGTGTTGTTACAGGGTTTTTGCAGAGTTTCTTGTTTACTTCTAAAATGCTCCGTGAGTGCCATGGGCTTCATGGACACTCAACTCCAATGGCATTATGTTCTTCTTGACCTTCATAAAAATGACACGTCCATGTCCATGATGCACCCATGTCATCAGACGTCCATTTTGCATGCCTGGAGGCCTCCCACCTGCTTCCATTTTAAGTTCTATGCAATCATTGGGTCGCAGATATTAACAGGTGGCCAAATAGGCCAAGAAGTTAATATCAGCTAGTTCCTACATTAGAAAAATAGCTGTGGTTCTTGAAACAGTTTGTGCTGGGTTATTTGTTCTGTATGGACCAGAAACATCATTCTGATCTCCCTGTGGGAATTACACATCCTCTGCATTTGCAACACATGCTTTGGTGTGGATCCTATAAAATCTTACCCTAAAATGAGATAGCTTATTCCTCATTATTCCTCATTCCTTTCCCCACCTTGCCCTGTTCCCCAACCCCTGAAGTCCAGCAGTATGGCTTGGAAACCTTCTCTTGCATGTTGAGAGTAATGGAGTAATTTGAAATGCAGCTCGCATAGCCACAACCCCAAGGAGGGTTTGTTATAAAATAAAATAAAAATGCAAGTACCTGCAGTGATCCATACTGACAAATCACTTCCACCAGTTTCATCTCCACCAAGAGCAGGTCATTTGTAAAGCAAATGAGTTTTAATTTCCCATTCCAAACCAAGCCACCAAGAAAAACTTTTCATTACAACAAGAAACAATATATTATTGCTGGGGAAATGCATGTTTCTGTCATCTACTGTGAGGATGGCAGCTACGCTCATGGGGTAGGGGAAGTCTGAGCAGGGATCACGTGGAGCATATGTTGCCAGTATTCCTGCTAATAAAAAAGTACTGGGACAGCATTCCTACAACTTCCAGCATTCTTCATCCAGAAATGGTATGTTTACTGGTGAATCACACCACATTGCTTGTGCTCTGGCCAGAGATAAACTTGTGTAAGTTCCATTTACTTCAGCTGGGAAGTTAAGTTCATGTTTAACAGTTCCATTTCAGTCATGAAGATGTAGAAATGTTTTATTTATTTATTGGATTTATATCCCACCCATTAGCCAAAAAGGGTCTCTTTGGCCTGGCATCTAGTCCACGGTGTTGTAAGCCAATCAGAATGTTTATTTGATATACTAAATTGAATTCTTTAGACAGTCTCATGCAAGAAGGGTATTTATCCAGCTGTTTCCCTTGGTCCTTTCAGTTGTTTGTTTGGACACACACACACAGAGAGAGAGAGAGAGAGAGAGAGAGAGAGAGAGAGAGATTACAGAAAGAATCATAAGCGAGAAAAAAAATCATAAGCAGATTTGAACCACAGACTTTTGATGAAGGAGAACCTAGTTCAGTTTCCCCAAGTGATGTTTCTCTCATAATCTTCCAGATGTCTGTGCAGTTGGATGCGCATAACTGAAATGTGATGTGCTTCATCGATACAAGCAGAAAATGCCACTGTCTGGAGTGGTACAGCTGGGACAGGCCTTTGGGCCAAAATCCAGGCTCCACGGTCTGAGATAGGGGAGATGTCCACCTAGAGAGGAGTGGCAGCTGGTGATGGCATCAGACTAGCAGGAGCAAACTCTGTTTTCTTCCTGTTTTTATGATGATGTTATGAGTCAAGTAAACTCAAAATGCACATGCTCAGTGTTTATTTTTTTCAGGGTCAGCAAACAAGTTTAACATGTAAGGAATGTAGAAGCAGTTATAAAGCATGGAATGGTGGCGGGGATGAAGCAAACTTTGGTTGTTTGCTTCACAACTATGTTCATTCAGAAGATGGTATGAAGGTCCTTTCCACACCTACACCCCCGAAAAGCCCAGTAAGTCCAGGACTTCTATTCCCTTGCTGCAAAGATGATCAATGGGAATTGGAAGCCTGCAAGGGAAGTCTCTGCTGTTTGCTTGTTGGAATTTCACAAGCTACACGTGGAAAGTTGGTTGGTCCATGAGATGAAAGAATGAATGGGGGAAGCCAGTTGAGAAGAAGGAAGAGAACTCATCCAGTTCACTACATCTTCTCTTTTCAACCATGCTGCTAACTGGAGGCCAAATTGCTAGTTGCTGCCTCCACCATTAGAGATGATGACGACGACAACGATCTTTTGAACAGGATGCTATGGCCATCAAGTACCTTGAAAACAAGGCTCAAATGTTACCAGAACGACTCCAATGGTACATTCCTTGCATGGAGCACAAAGTTGAAAGGCAATCTTCATCTTTTTTTTTTTTTTTTTAGTTTTATTTTACCCTTAGGATAGGTATGACTATAGAATGGACTGGTGGGATAATTAAGGCGCTTTTACTTAGTACCACACAGGGCTGTTACTTAGAAATGACTTGAAAGGATATTAACAAGCAGGGCACAACTAACGCATTATTCCTCCTATGCAGTTTTTGTCTCTGTCAAGGACAGTCCGATTAGAAAAAAGAAGTTGTTGATTATTCAAAGCGGTCTCACCAGTGATGTTTGCTACTTTACTGAGTTGTCTCCCAGAGGGGGTGGCTGTTAAGTCACAGTTTGTTTTGTTCATCTTTGAATCATGTTCATGCTGTTTTTGACTTTAGTGAGACATTGGTGAGACTATGTGATGCAGAACTAGAATCCACAAAAGCCGGTACCTTTTTATTTAAAGAGTTAGTGGTGAGAGAGACTTATCCTCTCATTGACATTGTAAAGTCTTCAATCTTCTCCACCAAATCATATATAATAGAAAGCGGAAGCTAACTGTCCCCCTCCTGTTCTTAGTTAATTTATGGGCATATGGAGTGGGTAATACAATACTTCCTAGACCCCATTAGGAACTGAGTCAGAGTGTATGCCTTGAGCATGGGCAAGTCAATTCACTATTTTATTTCTTCTTTCTGTAAATGCAGGTCTTTCATTCACTGCCTCCCTCCTTTCTCAGTCTTCCTTTTGGCCATACTCAGGAATTGAGTGTTTCTATGTGCTGGGTTTTAAGGGAGTGGGTACACAGGTGCTTGTGGAGGACATGAACATCCCTGTAAACCATGTGTTCTCAAACCAGGCAGCATGTCTTCATGTCTGGGTACTAGAAACTCAACATGCATATTCTGTCCAGATGCAATGAGAACATGATTATTGGGTTCACGCAACCACCAATTTTTAAAAAGGAATCTGGAGGGGATTCAGGAAAGTACAGGCTGGGTAGCTTAATGTCTGTCCTGGATAAATTGACTGGAAACATTATTAAATATAAAATTAGTAAGCATATGAAAGAATCAACCTGACTTCTTCAAAGGTAAGTCCAGTCTCACTATCCTATTAGTGTTCTTTGAAAGTATCAATAAGCATGAGGACAAAGATGATCCAGTAGACATTGTTGCCTTGACTCCAAAAGGCTCTTGGCAATGTTCCTTACCAAAGACTTCTGAGGATACCTAGCCATCATGGAATAAAAGCGGGGGGTGGGGGTGCTCTTATGGGTAAGTAACTGATTAAAGAACAGAAGACAGAGCATGGGAATAAATGGCAATTTCTCCCAATGCAGGGAGAAAATGGAGGCGTCCCAGAGGGATCTGTATTGGGAGCAACCCTTTACAACTCATTCATGAATGATCTGGAAGTAGGAGTGAACAGTGAAGAAGCCACATTTGTTGATGACACTGAGTTACTCAGGGTCACGTGAGGAGCTCCAAAAGGATCTCTCCATTCTGGAAGAACAGGCATTAAAATAGCAAATGCAGTTCAGTGTAAGGAAGAGTGAAGCAATGCATGTTGGACCAAAAATCCTCACTTCCAAGGATAGGCTGATGGGATTTGAGCTAGGGGGACTTGACCAAGGAAGATGCCTTGGGGTTGCAGTGGGCAGTTTGATGAAATTGTTGACCCAGTATGTGGCTGCTGTGAAAAAGGCAAATTCCATATGAGGCATAATTGGGACAAGAACTGAAAGTAACCCATACTGTCCTCACACAAATCTATGGTGTGACCCTATTCTCTACAGTTCTGATCTCCACACCTAAACAGGATAATGTAGAACAGGAAAAAATACAAAAAGGGTCAACTGAAATGATCAAGAGGCTGGAGCAACTCCCGTATAAGAAAAGGTAACAAAAATAATAAACAATAACAGCTATTAAGTAAGTGGAGACATGACAGAAGTGTACAGAATTAGACCTGGTGGGGAGACAATGGACAGGCAGACAGTCTCCCCGCTGCCCACCCATAATACTAGAACATGGGATCACCTGATGAAGCCAGTTGGTGGGAGATTCAGGACAGATAAAAGTATTTCAGTTTATAGTTTAACTGGAATTCACCTCCACATGATGTAGGGATGGCCACCAACTTGTATCAATGTAAAAGGAGGCTGGGCAAATTCACAGAGAAGAAGGTTATCAATGGCTCCCAGTCCAGGTGGCTGCTTGCTACCTCCAGTATCGGAGCAGTGTGTGATGGACATGAGTTGCTGAGGAACTTGGGCAGGAGGGTGCTGCTGCACTTACATCCTGCTTGTGGGAACCCACGGCAATTTGGTTGGCCTGTGTGTGAACAGGATGCTGGAGCAGATGAACCCTCAGTCTGATTCAGCATGGATCTCTGTATCTTACAGTGCAGGGCTGTAGATGAGTCTGTTGAGGAAGATCGCAAGACTTAACTTTCAGGGCCATCACAAGATATCTTGGTGCACATACAAGTTGGCAGCTTCTCTTTATTCCACACAAAGAAATCACCTGGACTGCAGCTGAGAATTACTTTAATGTTGGGAATTGGATAATGTAGGAACTAGGACTGTTTCTTCCAAACAGCAGCCTTCCAAGATGGTTATCTCAGACTCTGAGTCAGAACTGAAAAAAGAAACAGGACCTAAATTCTTAGTTATGATGCCAAGGCCAGAAGATCCAGCGATAAGCCAAGAGACTGGTGAGAACAAGACCACATCTGGTTCAGTGGAAAACACTATTGAACAGGCAGAGCTGGGGGTGGGGGCGATGTAATATGGTCAGACCCATGGTCCAATGTCAGAACAAAAGATCAGACCAATTGAGTAGCATCCAAAGTTCCTGCCATTCATCCCACAAGCAGCAGAAACCACCCTGAGGGGTGAAATTTACTTAATTTTGTTGGGAAAGAAGAATAATTCAGCGTGGAACCAGTTTCCTAGTATTAAGCTATATTTCCCTCATGTCTGGTATTCTAACTTGGCTGGTGTCTTTTATTCATGACTTTTGTAATAATCCTTTTTTGTATCAGAAAGCTGGCCAAATTTTACATAATAATGTTCTGATCTGCTTGGAAAGGGGAAGGGAGCTGGGTCCCCAGAAAAAGTAGGGGAAGAGTCGTGCTTCTCTTTGCTCTCAGCAGCCTGGTGGAATGGCTGCCCATCAGGCCACGGCCATGGAAATTCCAGCACAACTCTATTTTCCATGAGCCCATTTCCCAGAGTCCTTTGCATTCATTCGTGTTCATGGAGCGGTTCCCCCTCCACACACAGGTTTTACATGTCATGCGGGAGGTGGTTTCTATCAAGCAGTGCTGCTTAGAAGAGACGGATTAAACCCACCATCTCCACTGCATGACCATGGAGCTTAGAAAATAGTTCTTGGACTGAAGCCAAGAACTGGCTGATAAAAACAGCCCTGGAGAAAGACATCAGAAGACAATCTAAGGGGCTGGGCTGGTTCACAAGCAAGAAACACTGGTCCTACCCTGTATAGGGTTTAAAGATCGCCAACTGCATGTTCCCCAAAGTAGATTAGAGCAATTGTTTCACAACTGAAAATAAATAGGGCTTTTGTGTAAGAGCCTGTTAAATCCACCCTATTTACTTTTGGTTTCATCCCACAACTGTGATCTGAGCGGTACCCAAGGAGCATTTCCCTTCTTCATTTTGCATCACATAACCTCTAGCTGGCACTGTGGTATGACAGAAGTAGGGCAAGTAGAAAATAGGAAAGCACACTTTCTTTGGCTCTCAGAAATAATGCCCCATTTACCCTGCTCTAAAATCCTTGAGGAAAGCACTGTTTAAAAAATACGTGAAACTGGAGGGTCTCATCTAAAAAAGCCATAAACAATTGTGCGGAGGGAATGACGAGTGCACACAAAAGGCTCATGCAGAAGAGCTCAGGGTCTCAAGGGCTGATCCCAGTGATTAACCTAGGCTCAGGCATGAGAGGACAATGATATTTGTCTATATGCCCTTAATCACAAGAACAGACATTCTTTCTGCTTTCACATTAGTGCGGAAAGGATGTCTCCGGTTCAGTCCCAGCTTTCCCAGGGAGGGGTGCCAAAGTTCTCTGCTTGAAAGAACCCTGAGAACTGTTGCTACTTATTCTGGACCAGAGTGGGCAGACTTTAGGCTTGAAGTATCTATTTAGGATTGTTATGAGAACCACAAGGACCACCTGCTAATGTCAGGTGCAAAATATTGACTCAGACATGTAGCCACATATTAAGAATAAAGGATTTGGGTATCTCTGAGCAGTTTGTGACTGGGTAACAGAATGATGCTTGAAACTGGATGGAGAAATCCATGCCTGGTTCCCCACACCCCAACATTAATTTTCAGTAGCGTAACTTAGGGAAATGCCTTGCCTTGCCTTGCCTTTGGTAAGACAATTGGGACTCAGAAACCCCGCCAATCTACTGCTGCTCTCCCCAAAATCCATCAGTCGATTCAGATCTGCCTACCCTTGTAATAAGCTAAATGTATAGGTAAATGTAACAGTGCTTTAACTTAGTGTAAAGTGGGTTTCTACATTCAATGCTCTTTTGTATGATGAATACCAAGCATATAAAAAGGCCCCATTTTTACTTAGAAAAGGTGTGGTCCTATGCAGGTATCAACAGAAAAATGTCCCAAATTCCCAGCATCCCTCTAGCCAGCTATCCTAGTTGGGGCATGCTGGAAATGAAGGATTTTTTTCTAAACGTGCATAGGTTCTAAGTCTGCAATCCTATACTCAATAGGACTGATTTCTGAATAACCAGGCATAGGATTACATTGTAAGTTTCAGAAGATGTTGAACCCCTGGAGTTCTCACTAGTGCAATTTTGGTGGGACAGACTCCAACTCTGTTTGCTCTTTTAAAGACAAGTTCTCTCTAAATTAAAAAACAAAGCAACTGACTCTGAAATGCATCTTTCAATCTAAGCCTTGCTCGATTCCTACATGTGAAAGATTCCATTTAAAACAATGGCTGGAACATGGTTTATTTTTAGATGGCAGCACAGTGTGAGGGCTTTGCAGCTTAAGAAAGAGAAGAATGTCAAAAGTTATCAGAGCAACAAGCTACATCAAGGCTGAGAGCTGAATGAACCTGAGCAGGCCACCAGAGGCCAGGAAGGCCTTCCATTTCTGAAGAACAGAAAAGCCGTAGGAAAGCAATTTCATGAGAAACAAAATACGTCTTCCTGTCAGGGAGGAAGGGAGTTGCAAGGTGCTTGAGAAATGGAAAATAAAAAAGAATGCAATTAAAAAACAGATATGAATAAAGATCAGGTGAGAGAGGATGTCACCTCCTGGCCTTTGAGCCATATTTCTGCTGTCTCCTGAAATTATGCTCTTCCTGAAACAAAGGAACAATGTTATGGAAAAATGGGTGCCAGGTACTTTAGGAAAATGAGACACAGCGAAGCGGATAAAAGAGACAAAGACAATAGCAGTCATCTGCAATAAACCGAAGGCAGCTGAGGTTTGAGACAAAAGTAAAAAAACTGAGCCAGCAAGATGACTGAAACAGGGGAAGGAAGGAGGCGAAGTGAATCACAATAACATTTGAAAGACATTGGCTTGAATATTTATCAGTGTCACCACCGGCTCAGCTCAGCGGCCTTGGTTCAGTTACCAAGTTCCCTGCCTTGAAGATGACAAACAGGAAATGGGGGCAACAAGTCCCTGTCCGCTGGGTGCATCAGAAGGCCTCACCCACGCACAGGAGTTTGGACCTTTGCTCTGAAAGCCTCCAACTTAAATAACATCTCAGTGGTAGACCATCAGTGGGGCAGCCGGGGACTTTTGGGCCTGGGATTTCACGATCCCATGGAACCAGCCTTTCACTTTCGGGAACAGAGTTGCATTTCTGCCTCCTGCCCCCCCTTCCCAATAGCACTCCTTCTACATCCCTGATATAGTCAAAGGGGCAGCAGGCCGAAATGGGCAAATTTGCATTTTAGTCTTACTTAAATCTTAGCAATGCAATGATGGCAGGAACGAAACAGGCACAAAGCATCCTGACTGTTAGGGAAGTACTGCAGTGGAGCCGATGCCACAGGGAGTTTGTGGGCTCTCCTACGCTGGAGGCATTCAAGAGGCAGCTGGGCAGCCGTCTGTAAGGGACGCTTGAACTTGGAGTCCTGCACCAAGCAGGGAGTGGACTCGATGGACTTAAAGGGCCCCTCCAACTCTACTATTTTAGAATACTGAGATTTACTTCTACTACCATGATGCTAAACACAATTACTTGGGAATAAGCATCATTTCGTGTTGGAAAAGAATACTTATTTCAAATAAAAATAATGAAATGAGCACCTGCAACTGTGTACATCCCTGACTGGCCATTCCCAATGGAGAGCAGAGCAGAGCAGAGCAGAGAGGAGTCAGTGGGGTGGTGGAGCCAGGGTCCCAGGGACATGGCACCAGCACCTTGTGATTAGTAGGAGACCTGATGTCAGCTCCTGTTTCCTCTGAGCGGCTTGCATCCCTCACAGTAGTGGGGCAGAAATGGATTTCCCCAGCAACAATATACTGCTCAAATGTAAAGTATCCTAGGAAAACCCTGCAAGGAACTCAGGGCAGCATACATAGTTCTCCTCTACTCAATTGTTCTCCTCAGAACAGCAACCAGCCTGCAAGGATGTCTTGACTGAGAATAAGTGACTGGCCCAGTGAGTTTCATGGCTAAGTGGGGACCAGAACCTGACTCTCCCAGGTCCCCAGTCTGACACTCTGACCACCACAGCTGAGACCTATGAGCTTGATCAAAGCCCTGCTCTTGATGGAAATGAAAATTGCTACACTGCTGATTTGTTGATAGGGATTGACATGGTTGCCCCCAAAGGAGCATTAGGACTCTCCGTTGGGGCTTGTCTAGGCACACTGCCACGATGAGCAGCTATGCTTCAAAAATTGCCATTGCGCCCATGAGGAATGGAAGCTGCAGCAACCAGCATAAGCTTCAGCGGACTTGCACATGCCCATATCAGCCCAGGTGTGGCTGCCAGGCCTGCTTGCCACTGCTCATCACCTGTCATTCTCTGACCCAGTCAAAACTTACTTACTTACTTATTTATTTGTGTAAATCTTTTCTAGACCGTCCCTTACTGAGGTCTCAGGATGGTTTAACAATACAACAATGTAAAATAAAACACAGTGTCTAGAAAATTCCAACTGACAGTAATACCTCAGTTAAAGCAATCAGATCTTAAAACATTGGGAAAATAAAAAGGTTTTAGCCTAGCAGTGAAGAGGATAAAGTGACGGCACCAGGCAAACCTCTCTGGGGAGTGAATTCCACAATTGGGGTGCCACCGCAGAGAAGGCCCTTCTCCAGGTAGTCACCCTCCTTATCTCCTTCAGGGAGGGCTCCTGGAGAAGGGCCTTTGCCCCAGATCTTAAGGGGCGGGCAGGCATGTATGGAAGGAGACGCTTCTTCAGGGAACTAGGCCCTAAGCCGTTGTGGCCGCTGCCAAGTTTCTGGCCAGCTTTTGCTAGTTACCCACACCAGTGTGGCATGCCACAGGGTCCAAACCTGGGAACAGCAATCCTGAAATAACCCACGGGTTATCTGAGTGTTGCTGCACATCTGCAGCATGCTGCGCCTGGGCAGCTCAGCGAGGGTTCTGGAGGAGATCGGAAAGCAGGCTTGGTGGCTGCAACAAGCTAGGTGGCTAATTTCAGCTATCACGATTGTGTGAATTGGGTCTCGAGGTGGTCATTTAGGCAGGGGCTGTGCTTGCTCTGAACGCTTCTCCCAGTCGTACACAAACTGGGTGCCACTAACTTTTTGCATAGAATGAACTGGACCTGCCACACACTAGAACAGATGTGGACCATGGAGCTTTGCAGTTCTTCAGGGCACTCAGAGTTCCATCAACACATTAGAAGCAGGCCTGGGCCACATGCCACTGATGAGCGGTTCTGCTACTTATTTTCACTTTAGAAATGCTTGAAGGGCTTTTTCAAGTGATTATCCCATATGGCGTGATGAAGGCACTTAATGTAAATGATTCACTCATATTTGGAGGGCTATTGCTTTTACAGGATCATTCAGGCTGCTTTAACAAGTGTTGTTTCTGAACTTATTCTTTAGGGGAGGTAGCCAAACCACGGATGATGAGAAGGTTGCCCTCCTGTACCTGGAATACAGAAGTTCAGGCCAAGTGTTGGATTTCAGCCTTTGGCAGCTGCTTACACACTGCCAGGACACAGAGGGAATGCATCAGCCACCATGACACAGATTTGCCAAACGTTTGTATATACTAATTTGAAGTGCAGATTCAACATTTGATTTAACTACTGTAGCTGAAGTAGAAATGCAGCCTATTGCAGCATTGTGGAGAAGACTGCAGCCAGAGACTGTGCCCGCACCATCTGCTCCTCAGGTGTGGGTATCAAGGAGCAATTTCCATGCCTTTGCTCTCCATTCTGGTGGGAGTTTGCCTTTCATGCAATTGGGCAGAAATGTTTTTCAGATGGAGGACTTTTTCAAAGAGGACTGACCTCTTCAAATAGAAAATGGTCATCTGTAAGGCAGGGCACATGACCTTCTAAGCATAACACACACACACACACACACACATACCCCTTCCTTCATGGGTATGTGTGTATGTGTGTTATGCTTAGACTGTTGGATAGCATCCAGCAGTTTCTGGTTTGGTATACAGAGGAACTATAATTTGGGAAAGAAATATAGCTTCATTGTACAACAGGGAGAGCGGCTCTAAAGTCACCCAATAATAATTTTCCAAAAAATGAAGAAGACAGCTAGATGATGAAGCATGTGGTTTTTGATGTCTATATAATAATGCCCAGAATATGGGAAACAACACCATGAACTTTAACTCTTAATGTAAGAGGGCAAATTCAATTGGTAGGTGTAACTGAAACTTGGTGGGATAACTCCCACAACTGGATTCAGCAATGGAAGGATATAACTTGTCAAGAAGAACAGAAGGAACAGTCATAACATATGTTAAATGTACATATCTCTGCACAAAAATATAGGAGCACAAGCTTAATCAAAAGAGCATCTGGATTAAAATAAATGGAGCAAAGACTAAAAGGAACATGGTAGTCAGAGTTTACTAGTGATGACCTGCTCCAGAAAAAGGTAAGGATGAAACTTTTGAAAAGTAACTTGGCAATGGAGCATGATATAATAGTAACCCAATATCTGTTGGGAAACAAATTCTGCCAAACAAGGTACTTTCAAGAAATGCTTAGGTTGCTGATAACTTCCTCCTACAAAAACTAGGAGGATCATCTATCCTTGACTTGATTCTAACCAGTGATGACTGAGAGGATAAAGTGCTACTAACTGGAACTTCGTGGGAAAGTGACCAAGTCATACATGAATTTGAGATTTTAAAGGAGGCAAAAGTGGCATGTAGCCAAACACATACCCTGGGTTTTAGGAAAGGCAATTTTAATAAACTTAGAATGATAATAAGTAAGGCCCCATGGCAAATGACTCTAATGAGAAAAGGAGTCCAAGATGAGTTGGAATTCTTAAAAAAGGAAATTCTAAAGATGTAATTATAAACAATTCCAAGAAGAAAAAGAGAGAAGGAGCCAATGTGGCTTCACAAACGTCTTAGAAATGTTCTGAAAATGCAAAAACACATATCAGAAGTGGAAGGAAGGTCAGGCTCTAAAGGAAAAGTACAAGCATGTAGCATGGAATTGTAGCAGTGGATGAGGGCTACTGTTGTACTTGCCTTCAAAAGGGAAATAAAAGTACCCTGGGAACTATAGACCAATCAGTCTGACATCAAACCTTGGAAACATTCTGGAACAGATGATAAAGCAGTGAATCTGCAAACACCTCAAAAACAATGCTTTTGCTAGAAACCAACATGGATTTTCAAGAGCAAATCCTGTGAGACACATCTGGTCTCATATTTGATCATGTAGCCTCCCTAGTGGACTGTGTGAATGGAGTGAATATAGTATAACTTGGCTTCAGCAAAGTTTCTAATGAAGTGCCTCATGATATCCTGATTAAGCAACTAGCCAAAAGTAGGTTAGATGAATCACAAACTGAGTATCAGTCAACATGGTGATAAAGTTGCAAGAAAGACAAATGCTATTTTGTGCCGTGTTAAAAGAAGTATCACTTCCAAAACACATGAAGGACTAGTTCTTCTGTGTTCAATGCTGGTCAGGCCTCATCTTGAGCGTTGTGTTTACTTCAGGGTTTAACCACAGTTTAATAAAGATGCAGGGAAACTGGAAAGTGTTCAAAGGGTAAGAAAGATGTTCAGGGGACTGGAACAAAGTACTGTGAAGAGACTGAAAAAATGGGCATATTGAAGAGG